>NC_133324.1:516125872-516425872 GCF_042186555.1 Aquarana catesbeiana | reverse complement strand
ACACCAGAGCTGTTTTTGTAGTTTTTTTGGAAGCATTAACATTTTAGTACCCACAATTTTCCCTAACTCTCACTTTTAAAGCTTTTACAGGCCACCAGTTTAGAGTTAACTGTGAATAATGGACCTAGAATTATTACTATCACTCCGGTGTGTGTGGTGATATGTAGCACGTGTAGCGCAATAGAAGTTTTCATACGTAGGCACCTCTGATGTGTGCGTTTATGTATGTACATATGGGTATTTTTTTACAGTTTTCTCTTTTCACTTAACCTTATTGCTGTTACTCAGGGGACCAGGTTCTCCTTAATAAAACATCAGGGGACTATTGGACCCCTGATGTCTCCCCTGCACTCTACTAACATTAATAATGAAGCTCAGATCACAGTCCATTATTTTCTTGGCCACTGTGGCTGGGGAAAGTGACAGCAGAAACCAGAAGTGACAAAATTCTCATCAGTTTTGGCTTCTTAGGCCAGCCATACAGGGAGCGAATTTCTTTCCTGTAACCACTGGTTGCCGGAAAGAAATTTGCTTGATTCCCCATCAACACAGACAGCAGTTGTACTGTGCCGTTCCTGGCAGTTCCCGCACACATGCGCCGGAGTGAAGTCATCGCTGCTCCGGCCAATCACATCGCCGGAGCCGCGATACCTGGAAGTAACCTCCGGGAGAGATGTCGCCGGCCGGAGGGGGAGACGAGGACAGCTGCGGGCACTTCGTTATCGGGTAAGTAATTCATAATGAGCTAGTATGCTATGCATACTAACTCATTATACCTTTGTCTTGCTTTGTCTTGCAGGGTTTTTTTTTTTTTTGGTTACCCGGGTTTACAACCACTTTAATAACTGACATAACATGTACTTTAAATACATTTAAATAAATATACCAGCCATGTAGCTTGACCTTGCTCAGATCTTAAAGTCATATTAAAGGTTCGGCTTTAAAAAAATAAATATAACAAACATGTCATACT
Source organism: Aquarana catesbeiana (assembly GCF_042186555.1). Lineage (NCBI taxonomy): Eukaryota > Metazoa > Chordata > Amphibia > Anura > Ranidae > Aquarana > Aquarana catesbeiana. Next base: position 516,424,899 of record NC_133324.1, on the reverse strand, counting down.
TACCTGCTAAGTGTAATCCTCTTCTCCATGGGTCCCCTGCCGGTGTTCTATTGAATAGTGCCCTCCGTAGAAAAGTGCCCGCGCATGCACAGTATAGAAGGGCTCTCCAGCTGATTTCCCGATCAGCTGGTGTGACGTCACCATGGCGCATATCGTAGGAGGCATTTTTCGACGGGAGATACCATTTCACGGGCACGATTGAAAGCTATGCAAACAGTAGAGAGAGACCTTAGTTGTCAAAATGTGCCTCACTGTTGCAGAGCAGGTTGTGGTTGTGTTGCAGGGAGGGTTTTGTCTGTGTTGCAACCCGCTCTTAGACACAGGCAAAACCTGCCGTTCAACACACCAAACCCACCCTGCAACACAGACAAAACCCGACCTTTAGCACACAGTAAGCCCGCCCCGCAACAGCAAGGCACAATCTGACAGCTATGGTCTCCCTCCCTCCGCTGTTTGTATAGCTTTCAATTGTGCCCATGGTATCTCTCATTGAAAAATACCTCCTACAATGTGCGCATGCGCCATGGTGACGTCACGCCAGCAGATTGGGAAATCAGCTGGAGTGCCCTTTTGTACTGCGCATGCGCAGGCACTTTTCAACAGAGGGCACGATTTGATAGAACACCGCACTCCTGGCTCCTCCCCCTTGACCCTCCCTCCTCATTGGCCCACTGGCTGTGATTGTCAACTGTCTCAGCTAATAGGGAGAGGAAATCACGGGACAGCTGAGGCTCTCGTGCCCATCGCTAGATAGAGAGGGAGCTCAGGTGAGTATTTGGGGGCTGTGGGTGGAGCAGCACACAGAAGGTTTTTTACCTTCATGAATGGAATGCAAAAAAAAAAAAGTTCAACCTTTACAATCACTTCAAATGAGAAGTGTGGAAAAGCACACAAACAAACATACATACCTTTATGGCTAAGCCAGATCACATGAATGCTGGTCACTCAATTGTCAGGTCTGCTCTGAGCAGAGAGCTTGGACTATCATTCACCATTCTCTGCTCTGCGCCTCCAATGCTCACTGGAGTTCCGGGTTGTGAAGGGGGTGGGAGCGACTGGCTCAGGCTCTCAGAGACGCGCTGAGAGGCTGAAGCAGCTGGCAATCAGGTTTCTGGGTGAATTCTGATGTTATTGCTGTGATCCTTTCAGAGCCAGCCGGCACTAAGCCAGAGAACTGAGCGATCACATGAATGCTGATCACTCAATTCTCAGGTCTGCTCTGAGCAGAGAGCTTGGACTGTCTTTCACCATTCTCTGCTCTGCCCCTCCAGTGCTCACTGGAGTTCCGGGTTGTGAAGGGGGTGGGAGCGGCTGGCTCAGGCTCTCAGAGGCGCTAAGAGGCTGAAGCAGCTGGCAATCAGCAGGCTTTAGACTGCTGCCAGCTGATTCTGGACCACAGAAGAGCACAAGTAAATGCACCTCTGTGACCCACAACAGAAGTATGGACAAAAAAGATGTGGCTATACTTGTTTTTTAAAATTGAACTCCAGTCATCAATAAATTCTACTGCTATACCTAATCTGGAGCTGTCTCCCGCAGAGATGTGAATGGTGGCTGCCATAACTCAACCCTCTGAGCCCAAGTCATCATGAACCTGCAACTGAACAGTGAAAAGAGAAGCAGCACCATGATGAGCTCATCTCTCTGTCACTCTGCCTTCCTTTTCTATCAACGTGCTCCTTGTCAGCACATGATCTGATTTGCCCCTTGTTTTGCTTCTTCATCTCCCACTCTGAGCTGTACAAGAACCATAAAAAGGCTGACATCAGGTCAAATTCAGCTGCTTACACTTCTTGCATGTAAAAGAAAAATACATTTTGTTGTGTATTAATCAATGCAGAACTGCTTTGTGTCTTTAAACTTAAAGTGTCACTAAACCCAGGACCATGCATTCACTATATCTGGTCCCCCACAGTACACAGAACATGGAAATGCAATAGTTTTAGTAAATAAAAACTGCTAAATACTTCCCATCAGCAGTTAGTGCAGTCCGGTGACTTCTATCAGTGGCTGGTTAAAGCTTGTAGTGGAGTTTTCATTCTCCCCTGACTGTCCTATGAGGCTGCAGGACCCCTAACCCTCTGTCTGGACAGTGCTGATCGGCCCTGTGCTGATCACATGCACTCTCCAAAGAAAAAAAAAACTCTCTAGCAATACACACCAAACTGAGCATGTGCAACTTGTCCCCTAGCCTCTGTTCTATCAGGAAATGGTTTGGGAGCTGTGAAAGAACATGTGCAACATAGAAGACAGGATCAAACAGCCTTTTTACTTAATGCAGAGGATTAACCCCTTAGGTTCCATAGTGAGTATAACAATCATGCTTTACTGCAAATACAGGCTCATTTTAGTGTCATGGGTTTAGCAACACCTTAAGAACACTGTCTGGTCCCTTGCTTTCCTAATGACGGGGTAGCTAGGAACATGAAAAAATGAATGGGTAGAGGTTGTTGGCCCCTGCTTCCTTGAGGTCCTATAGCAGCCGCCTGCACTGCAATAGTGGTTCTTACACGGTTACTTAAGTAACTAAGTGGATGTTTCCTTGTGTAAGTAGATTTAGAGCCAAATCTGAACCAACTTGGCACTTTTATTCCATCATCAGTCAACTGCTATAGGATTAAACATTATAACAATATTCTAATAGGAACAATAAAACAAAAAAAGTTCAGTGTAATAAAGTGTGTGCAAACCCTAACAATGAACTTCTTTTATTTGCTCCCTTTTGGTCTATTAAAATATGCATTTGAACATGTTTTGTTATATCTGTTTGACAAATACGAAAAAAAAAAGCTATTAAACCTGTCGGAAATGCAGGGCTGTCCTGTGTCCTGTGCACACTCCTGTTATCTAAAGAGTATTTAGCCCTTCTAGTTCTTTTTTTTTTTTTTTTTTTTTTTTTTTTTTTTTGTAAATTCTTTATTCAAAAGAAAAGAACAGTTCAGGATATATACATAAAGAAAGCAGTGAGAAGATTTAGACCATTACTGCAAAAAGTACTGTATCATTACAGAGTAAGGGCCAAAGTACACAGTTACAACCTTCTTTCCTCTTGGGTAGTACGATTTTGTTTACAGTGCATCCGGAAAGTATCCAAAGAGCTTCACTTTTCCACATTTTGTTATGTTACAGCCTTATTCCAAAATGGATGAAATTCATTATTTTCCTCAAAATTCTACAAACAATATCCCATAATGACAACGTGAAAGAAGCTTGTTTGAAATCTCTGCAAATGTATTCAAAATAAAAAAACTATAATAAAAGATATATATCAATGAAAAAATGTCATGTACATAAGTATTCATGGTCTTTGTAATGACACTCAAAATTGAGCGCAGGTGCATCCTGTTTCCACTGATCACCTTTGAGATGATTCTACAACTTGATTGGAGTCCATTTATGGTAAATTCAGTTGATTGGACCTGATTTGGAAAGGCACACACCTGTCTATATATGGTCCCACAGTTAACAGTGCATGTCAGAGCACAAACCAAGCCATGACGTCCAAGGAATTGTCTGTAGACCTCCGAGACAGAATTGTATTGAGCCACAGATCTGGGGAAGGGTACAGAAACATTTCTGCAGCATTGAGGTCTCAATGAGCACAGTGGCCTCCATCATTTGTAAATAGAAATAGTTTGGAACCACCAGGACTCTACCTAGAGTGGGCCACCTGGCCAAACTGAGCAATCGGGGGAAAAGGGCCTTAGTCAGTGAAGTGACCAAAACGCGATGGTCACTCTCACAGAGCTTCAGTGCTTCTCTGTGGAGAGAAGAGAACCTTCCAGAAAAACAACCATCTCTGCAGCACTTCACCAATCAGGCTTGTATAGTAGAATGGCCAGACAGAAGTCACTCCTCAGTAAAAGGCACATGACAGCCTGCCGGGAGTTTGCCAAAAGGCCCCTGAAGGACTTTCAGACCATGAGAAACAAAATAAAACTGTGATCACAGAATAAAAGCAATATGGGGAGCTGAAAGCCAAGCTCAGGCTTGGCTTTCAGCTCCCCACATTGCTTTTATTCTGTGATCTCAGTTTTATTTTTAGGGATGTAAGTTGTTTTTTTCAATAAAACCCACCTTTTTGACCTACACCATATGGAGGCATTTTTTTCGTTCTATATCCCCTCGGATGAGTTTTTGGCTTTCCAACCTGGCTGCTTAACTTCTGAGTTCTAGCTTTATGTTTACCTGCACGATTTCCTGGATCCTGTCCTGGAGCTCTCTGGATTCCCTGGATCGTTTCTGGAAGTCTGCCGATCTGGCTATCCTTGCATGATTGACTCGTTGTCGCTGACATTCGAGTCTGCTACTTCCGGTAACAGTGCATACCCATCACCTTAGGTGAAGGACACATTATCCCTGATGTTCTACGTGCCTGCCAAGGCCGTTGTACCCCACTTCTGAGCAACAACTTTTCTTGTGGTGGACTCTATACATTAGTTTACCTTAGGATTCTTTCCAACTTCGGGACTTACCACTTGTGTCTCTACCCATTATATACATGTATTTTCACATATTTATTACATTGGAGATTGTTTTTAACCATATGTTTTCACTATTTGTATGCAATATTTGGTTTATTGATATTGTTTATTGCTTTTCATTCTTTAGCGCTACATTTTTTACCAAGCAGCTGTATACAAAACTGTTCAAATTGCTCTAGAGCATAATATTACAGAATTTGTTATAGTCACAGATTCCAATCATGTCTGTAAGGCCCCTTACACATGAACAGACCGTTCAGGTTCGCCAGTCAGTTTTTTAGGTGGACCTGAATGGACGCTCCATGCAGGTCTATGGATCGATGGATATCAGCGGTTACCATGTCCGCTGTCAACTGATCCGCTAAAATCAGACGTATGGCGATACCTTTTCATCCATCCTGGCGGATCAGATGAGATCTGATGAAAATGCACATGCTGTCCGTTTTCGTCCAATCCCTCCATAGGTATCGGCGGCGCTCTGACAGGCCCCTCCCCGCTCAGTGAGCAGAGACGGACCTGTCATCTGTTGGCTCAGCGGAGATCAACGGAGAGATCTCCTGCTGAGCTGGCGGACAGAGCTGAGCGGACCTGCCTAGTGGGAATGAGGCTTAACAGTTTTGTCGAGTATCTGCCTACTTGGAAAAGAAACAACATGCTATGATCTAATAACGAACGTCCAAGATGAAGCTATGTCAGTGAACCACGGCGAAACGCGTTGACGTCACAACGCTGCCCGGTCCATGCGTTACGGGCTGAGAGGAGAGTGTACGGCGGCTTATCGTAGCTGGAATTTTTTGATTGCGGTGGGCTCCATGAGCGGCGGATACCAGACGGACATTACACTGACTAAGGGATTTTTTCAGTACCGGGATTACCGCAGCCGAACCTTCCGAGGAGCCACCATACTGGCACCGACGGTCGTGCCCAGCAGCCACCTAAAGGATTCCCAACGTGGGACAAGGGAAGCACTGACATCCAAGCTTAGAGGATCGCACCGCCAAGGAGTTTTGCAGTAATGGTGTAGATGGTAACGTACAGCCACTTTAACAGGATTGATTGGCTTAGCAACTCTACTTGCAAGTTACAATACCATACTGCATAGCGTAACCGTCTCCAATAACACCCATTAAGATGTGCTGATTGCAAATCTATGATCCTATTTTCTGCTTGGTAACTGTTTGAATCAGGAACCTGTATAACTTGGACAAGGATTGACAAATGACTTACTAATTGTCATTCAGCCATTATTCACATACAAGAGGAATTATTGTTTTTTACCCCCTTAACTTGATTTTGATTACTGTTCTAACACAACCCAGATCCAACAGATGTGAATAGGCTTAGCATATCATTACCCAGGTTCATCACAGGTGCTTCCTCCTTATTGCACCCTCCACCCTCACTTGCATTATACCACGTATGACCGTAAAAGCCAAAAATTCAAATGATATAGAACCATTGACCTAAAGGTTACTATACACCACTATTTGGCTAATTGACGGCTCTTGATGGTCACCGGGGCATAATGCAACACTCCCTGACCGGGTAGCTTTATATGCTGTCCTTTGTAATGTTTGTCCTGTTTGTCTTGTTACTAGCGGCCACATTTATATTATAGTTGTGTTTATTTGCAGTATTGATCTTTAAATGCGATTTTATATGCTAAGTTAATTGAATAAAACAGAAATATTTTAATAACCAAGATCATTGACTATATTGTTGCACAGAGTAACCCCTTTAAAACCCACCTCTATTGGGTTTAACCCTTCCCCCATCTCCCCTTCATTTGTTATAGTGATCTAATAACAAACCTGTTAAGCATGCCAAATTGTTTTGCACCATAGATGAATTAGTCAGAAGTAATGGATTAACCATTTATTGGAAGAAAACTAAACGTCATTCTAAAACCCAGAACATGGACAAGGAAGGTAATGATCTAGCTGATCAACTTGCTAAACAAGGTGCCATAGATGGAGAAAATGTAGACATAGGTTAATTACTAGGGATGATACACACTGAAGCTGTCACTAGACACCAAGCTAGGGAACAGACTGTAAATAATGTGGCACAATGGAATCAAGAATCTACAAGTGAGGATCTAAATAAAAGCCAAAAGGAAGAGGAGTGAAATAAAACATTTACGCCCTTAGAAATCCCGAAGGCGGTGATTGGTTTTCGGGGCCCCGTACGCAGCTAGGCTCCCAAAAAGTCCCACACATGTGGTATCCCTGTACTCAGGGAAGCAGCAGAATGTATTTTGGGGTGTAATTCCACATATGCCCATGGCATGTTTGAGCAATATATCATTTAGTGACAACTTTGTGCAAAAAAAAAAAAAAAAAAAAAGTTTGTCATTTTCCCACAACTTGTGGCAAAATATAAAATATTCCACGGACTCAACATGCCTCTCAGCAAATAGCTTGGGGTGTCTACTTTCCAAAATGGGGTCATGGGGGGGGGGGGGGGGGTTGTGCCATCTTGGCATTTTATGGCCTTCATAACTGTGATAGGTAGTGAGGTGAGAAATCAAAAATTTACGCCCTTAGAAATCCTGAAGGCAGTGACTGGTTTTCGGGGCCCCATACGCAGCTAGGCTCCCATAAAGTCCCACACATGTGGTATCCCCGTACTCAGGAGAAGCAGCAGAATATATTTTGGGGTGTAATTCCACATATGCCCATGGCATGTTTGACCAATATATCATTTAGTGACAACTTTGTGCAAAATAAAAAAAAAAAAGTTTGTCATTTTCCCACAACTTGTGGCAAAATATAAAATATTCCATGGACTCAACATGCCTATCAGCAAATAGCTTGGGGCGTCTACTTTCCAAAATGGGGTCATTTGGGGGGGTTTTGAACTGTCCTGGCATTTTGTGCACAATATTTAGAAGCTTATGTCACACATCACCCACTCTTCTAACCACTTGAAGACAAAGCCCTTTCTGACAATTTTTGTTTGCATGAAAAAATTATTTTTTTTGCAAGAAAATTACTTTGAACCCCCAAACATTATATATTTTTTTAAAGCAAATGCCCTACAGATTAAAATGGTGGGTGTTTCATTTTTTATTTCACCAAGTATTTGCGCAGCGATTTTTCAAACACATTTTTTTGGGAAAAACACACTTTTTTAAAAAATTGTCACTTTCCTGCAACTTGTGTCAAAATATAAAATATTCCATGGACTCAACATGCCTCTCAGCAAATAGCTTGGGGTGTCTACTTTCCAAAATTGAGTCATTTGGGGGGGTTTGTGCCATCTTGGCATTTTATGGCCTTCAAAACTGTGATAGGTAGTGAGGAGTGAAATCAAAAATTTACGCCCTTAGAAATCCTGAAGGCGGTGCTTGGTTTTTGGGGCCCCATACGTGGCTAGGCTCCCAAAAAGTCCCACACATGTGGTATCCCTGTACTCAGGAGAAGTAGCAAAATGTATTTTGGGGTGCTATTCCACATATAACCATGGCATGTGTGAGCAATATATCATTTAGTGACAACTTTTTGTAAAATTTTTTTTTTTGTCATTATTCAATCACTTGGGGCAAAAAATTAAATATTCAATGGGCTCGACATTCCTCTCAGCAATTTCCTTAGGGTGTCTACTTTCCAAAATGGGGTCATTTTTTTGGGGGGGTGTTGTACTGCCTTGCCATTTTAGCACCTCAAGAAATGAGGCAGTCATAAACTAAAAGCTGTGTAAATTCCAGAAAATGTACCCTAGTTTGTAGATGCTATAACTTTTGCGCAAACCAATAAATATACGCTTATTGACATTTTTTTTACCAAAGACATGTGGCTGAATACGTTTTGGCCTAAATGTATGACTAAAATTGATTTAATTGGATTTTTCTTATAACAAAATGTAGAAAATATCTTTTTTTTTTCAAAATTTTCGGTCTTTTTCCGTTTATATCGCAAAAAAATAAAAATCGCAGAGGCAATTGAATACCATCAAAAGAAAGCTCTATTTGTGGGAAAAAGGACACAAATTTAGTTTGGGTACAATATTGCATGACTGTGCAATTACCGGATAAAGCAGCGCAGTGCCAAATTGTTAAAAGTCTTTAGGCAGCCAAAAGGTCCGGCTTAAGTGGTTAGTCACTGTTAAATTACTCAGTTTTGTTACATTGATATTTTAAAGAAGATCCTGTGGTTATTTCCTCATCACCCGTATTATCCACATTATTGAAATGTTGATACATATTCTTTGACTGTCACCAGTTATATTTTGATATTATTTTTGCACTGAATTTTAGTAAATAAAAATATATATTTTTGCTCATCCTTTTGTATTCCTTTCGTCTTCAGGTTAGCGTGAATAAACAAATTTGAGTTATTTGTGGAAATAAGTGGGAATCTCCTTAATGGTAGATCCTTGCTTATCTTCATAAATATAAAACTTTTTTATATTTCAGTATAAACATTTTGAAAATTAGTATAGACCCGCCTCAGTTCAGCCCCCCCTCTATCAGTATAGACCCCCCTCAGTGCAGCTCCCCTTCTATCAGTATAGAACCCCTCAGTGCAGCCCCCCCATCAGTATAGATCCCCCTCAGTGCAGCCCCCCTCTATCAGTATAGACCCCCTCAGTGCAGCCCCCCTATCAGTATAGACCCCCCTCAGTGCAGACCCCCCTCTATAAGTATGGACCCACCTCAGTGCAGCCCCCTATCAGTAAAGACCCCCCTCAGTGCAGACCCCCCTCTATCAGTATAGACCACCCTCAGTGAAGCCCCCTATCAGTATAGACCCCCTCAGTGCAGCCCCCCTCTATCAGTATAGACCCCCCTCAGTGCAGCCCCCCTATCAGTATAGGCCCCCCCTCAGTGCAAACCCCCCCATCAGTATAGACCCCCCCCCTCAGTGCAGCCCCTCTATCAGTATAGACTCCTCAGTGCAGCCCCCCTCTATCAGTATAGACCCCCCTCAGTGTTCACACAGTTGGACGACTTTGAAGCCGCCCTATACAGCGTGACTTCAACGCGGTTTGCAAAACGACTTCTGTATAAAAGTCAATGCAAGCCGCTCCGAAGTCGCCCCAAAGTAGTACAGGAGCCTTTTTCTAAGTCAAAGCGATTTGAGTCGCTCCTATTAGAATGGTTCCATTGTACAGAATGGAGCATGACTTGTCAGGGGGCTAAGTCACCTGACAAGTCGCCCCTGTGTGAACAGGGTCTACAGTACACAGACCTCAGAACAGCGAGGCGTGTTCCTCAGACTCCCTCCTCCTCTTGTGTAGATGTAAACAGAGAGGAGAGGGAGGCAGCTTCAGTCCGCTCCATGAGACAGGGAGACAGCTGGCGAGGGAGAGACACAGATCAGTGTAGGGGGTGTGGACCGTGCGGTGTTAGCGGTGCCGCTGCTGCCCACAGATGTCACCTCTCTGGCGGGTGTTGCCCAGGTGCGGCCTGCACCCTCTGCCCCCCCCCCAGCAATGCCACTGAAGACAGCCCTGACTGTAACGGGTCTCCCACAGTACACAAAACATGAAAATGCAATTATTTTAGTAAATATAAACTGCTAAATACTGTTTCACATCAGCAGTATATAGAATTCTTATGACTTCTATCAGTGTCTGGTTAAAGCTTGTAGGAGGAGTTTTCATTATACTGACTGTCCTATGAGGCTACAAGACCCCTGACCCTCTGTCTGGACAGTGCTGATTGGCCCTGTGCCAATCACATGCAACTTCCCAAGAAAAAAAATACTCTCTAGCAATACACACTAAACAAAGCATGTGCAGAGTGCCCCCAAGGCTCTGTACTATCAGCAGATGGATTGGTGACTGTGGACGAAGGGGGATCAGAGAAGACAGGATTAAACAGCCTTTTTAAACAATGCAGAGGATTAACCCCTTATGTTCCACAGTGAGTATAATAAGTATGCGTTACTGCATATACAAACTGATTTTACTGTTGTGAGTTTAGTAACACTTTAAGGAAGTAAGCATTAATGCAAATAAACTGACTGGAAGATATGAACCAGCGTCAAATTATGAGAGGCTTTATCTAAACAGTGTGTTAAAGCCCCAGTGTTTATGCTTCTGTAATAGTGATGTACAGTTAATTTGAAGAGAAATAAATAAACTTATCAGAATAATGAGTCACAGTGACGAGGGGCTTAATTTAAAAAGTGTGCCAGAGCCCCTGCCTCCACTTATAATTATTAAACACACACAGTTTCTGTTGGATAATGCCCTTTTTTAACCACTTCCCACCCGGCCTATAGCAGATTTTAGCCGGGAAGTGGTTCTGTTATCCTGACTGGGCGTCATATGACATCCAGCAGGATAACATGCCGGCCCACGCGATCGTGAGTGTGGCGTGTCAGCCATCAGATGTGCCCATCACCTGCCAATCAGTGCCCCCTCAAAAAAACTCTCAGTGCCCACCACAGTGCCAATCAGAGCCCAGCAGTAACACCTGTCAGTACCTCATCATCAGTGCTATCTATTAGTGTCCATCAGTGCCATCTGTCAGTGCCAATCAGTGTCGCCTATCAGTGCCGCCGGTCAGTGCCCATCAGTGCCGCCGGTCAGTGCCCATCGGTGCCGCCTATCAGTGCCCATCAATGCCACCTATCAGTGCCCATCAGTGCTGCATATCCATCGTTCTACATATTAGTGCCTTCTCATCAGTGCCACCTTATCAGTGCCAACTCATCAGTGTAACCTCATCAGCACCCGTCAGTGAAGGAGAAAACAACATTTTATGACAGAAACTAAGAAAAACTTTTTTTTTTTTCAAAAATGTCGGTCTTTTGTAGTTTGTTTAGCAAAAAATAAAAACCCCAGGGGTAATCAAATACCACCAAAAGAAAGCTCAATTTGTGGGAAGAAAATGATAAAAATTTAGTTTGGGTACAGTGTTACATGACCGCGCAATTGTCAATAAAAGTGCGACAGCGATGAAAGCTGAAAATTGTCCTGGGCAGGAAGAGGGGAAAGTGACCGGTATTGAAGTGGTGGTCCTTTCACACAGGCATTTTGTTCAGTCGCATTTTTTAACCACTTCAGCACCGGAAGATTTGGCTGCTCAATAACCAGGCCATTTTTTGCGATACGGCACTGCGTCGCTTTAACTGACAATTGCGCGGTCGTGCCTCACTGTACCCAAACAAAATTGACGTCCTTTTTTCCCCACAAAAAGAGCTTTCTTTTGGTGTATTTGATCACCTCTGCGGTTTTTATTTTTTGCGCTATAAACAAAAGAGGAGGGACAATTTTGAAAAAAACACAATATCGTTTACTTTTTACTATAATAAATATCCCACATTTAAAAAAAAAAAAAAAAATTTTTTTTCCTCAGTTTAGGCTGATATGTATTCTTCTACATATTTTTGGTAAAAAAAAAAATCGCAATAAGCGTAGATTGATTGGGTTGTGCAAAAGTTATAGCGTCTACAAAATAGGGGATAGATTTATGGCATTTTTATTATTCTTATTTTTTTACTAGTAATGGCAGCGATCTGCGATTTTTATCGGGACTGCAATATATTGCGGCAGACAAATTGGACACTTTTGACACATTTTTGGGACCACTGACAATTATACAGCGATCAGTGCTATAAAAATGCACTGATTACTGTATAAATGTCTCTGGCAGGGAAGGAGTTAACACTGGGGGCGATCAAGGGGTTAAATGTGTTCCCTAGGTGTGTTCTAACTGTCGGGGGGATGGGACTGACTAAGGGAAGAGAGAGAGCGGTGTTCATACTTTGTATGAACGCACGATCTGTATCCTTTCCCCTGAGAGAACCGTGATTTGTGTGTTTACACACTCTGTCACGAGCGATCGCGGGTGCCCAGCGGACACACACTGTGGGCCCCTAGTGGCTAAAAGGCAAAGCGACGTAAGGTAACGTCGTTTTGCCCAGCCGTGCCATTCTGACGCAGTAAAACTGTGTCGGCTGGTCGGCAAGCAGTTAAAGAAAAAACGGATGAAGTTTACATCAGTTCTTTATCTGTTTTACAGCAGTTTTTCATCCATTTTTAACTCCATTTTTCACATCTCCTGGGGCCATTTTGTCATGCAAAAATGGACCGTTTTTTGGTCCGATCTGGGTTTTTTTAATGAAAGAAAAATAGGGCTTTGATCCATTCCAAAAAACGGATGTTGAAGGAAGCGGATGTAAATGGATGATCATCCGTTTACATCAGTTTTTCCATAGAAATGCATTGATGAAAACAGACAAACTGAACGCCCATGTGAAAGGGGCCTAACTCTAATAAGTTAGGTTTTAACCCTGTGGCTTACTCGGTGTGTGGGTGTTTGTACCCTCGTTTATTTTTTGAATGTTGGGCTGCCACAGCGAGGGTTGATATTTTACAGACATAGGCTTTTTAATTTATGTAAAGCCGTCCATAGACGGAGCAAATTTCTTTACTGTAACCACGGATTGATTCTCTCATCAACACAGACAGTGCTGACAATTGTGTTTTCCTAGCGGGGATGACTTACCTATAACAGTCGCTTGCAATAATCACATGTAAAATCTGGCAGGCTGGTTTTGCCCAAGCTGATCAATCAACTTGGGTACATCCAGTCTGCCCATACATTGTTTGAATCTCGGCCGGCTCCTGCTGAACTCTGGAATCTGGCTTAACTCAGCATTTTCAGCCCACAACAGGAATTAGTAAATTCATTTCTAACAATTCAACATGTATTTTTCTGGGGGGAAAGGGGGGTGGGGTGAGATAAAACATAAGAAAATGCATACGATATACTGTATGTACTGTATATAATTTGTAATTTTTTTTTTTTTTTGCTCCTGACATAAAGCCAATCAAAGCTAACAAGAAAGTGTTGCTTTGGGAGACAACATTTGTGTGCCTAGGTTGATCACATAAACACAATCCTGCTCTTGAAAAGTTTGTCCCACCATGTAAAATATCTACACATTGATAATTTTACAAGAAATGTGAAAAATGTAAACATCCTATCTACTTTATCTTAGTAAACAGTGTTTATACAATGAATGCTGAATGATTGCAATTTTTACATTACCAAGACATGAACTGCTTGACTGAGCAGCTACTGTGAAACACTGGACAGCGCTATCACTGTATAAAGGTCTGTGTATGGATCAGCTGCTGGTGAAGAATGTGGAAAATGGACTTCATGGAATTCAGGCTATTGTAAGAAGCAGGGGGAAAGAGGGGCCCTCAATACAAAGTAACTTCCAGGAACCAAAAGAATGTGAAAAGATGGATGGACTGTATAAGTATATAACATTATATTTTATATAGTCACAAATGCTTAAATATTTATGTATTGTGATATCATTTATGTGTGCATGTGCACTTGCAATTTTGTTTTTCCTTTCAACGGGTATGTACATGTAGCCCTACCCCCGCAGGAGCCGCTTAAAGGGGTTGTAAACCCTTGTGTTTTTTCACCTCAATGCATCCTATGCATTGAGGTGAAAAACACCTGGCAGTGACCGGCCACCCAGCCCCCCCCCCCCGTTTTACTTACCTGAGCCCTGGAACTTCATCCGGCGGGGACGTGCTCTTCCTCTGCCCAGGGTTCTCGGCTCTTGATTGGATAGATCGATAGCTGCGCAGCCATTGGATCCCACTGCTGTCAATCAAAACAAATGACGCGGGCGCCGGGGTCAATTCATACATTCGGCAGCTATGGATGCCGAATGATGGACTCGGGAGCACGCCCGCAAGGTAACCCCCCTGGGAGAGCACTTCTCCTAGGACAGTGATGGTGAACCTTGGCACCCCAGATGTTTTGAAACTACATTTCCCATGATGCTCATGCACACTGCAGTGTAGTTGAGTATCATGGGAAATGTAGTTCCAAAACATCTAGGGTGCCAAGGTTCGCCATCACTGCCCTACGGGGTTATCTGATGTGGGGAGGAGCCGCGAGAGCCGCAGAGGGACCCCAGAAGATGGTGTTCAGGGCCACTCTGTGCAAAATTAGCTGCACAGTGGAGGTAAGTATGACATGTTTGTTTTTCGTTTTTTTTTAAATAAACCAAGCTTTACAATCACTTTAAGTATGTTTGGTTACTTACTATGCCTCTCAACCCCAATAACAGTCTCAGCCCCCTCTGGCACACTTGGCAATAGTGTAAGTCAGTGGCGGACCATCCATTAGGGGCGCCGGAGCGCCGCCCTCTCTATCCATGGCTGCCACCCCCATGCTCTAGTCATGGCTGCTATTCTGACAGGACACCTATTCATGCACCCGGCCCCTTTAACCACTTAAGCCCCGGACCAGAGCACTTTTTGAGATTCGGCACTGCGTCTCTTTAACTGACAATTGCACGGTCGTGCGACGTGGCACCCAAACAAAATTGGCGTCCTTTTTTTCCCACAAATAGAGCTTTCTTTTGGTGGTATTTGATCACCTCTGTGACTTTTATTTAATTGCGCTATAAGCAAAAAAAGAGCGACAATTTTGAAAAAAAAAAAAAAAAAACAATATTTTAAACTTTTTGCTATAATAAATATCGCCAAAAAATATATAAAAAAAAACATTTTTTTTCCTCAGTTTAGGCCGATACGTATTCTTCTACATATTTTTAGTAAAAAACATCGCAATAAGCGTATATTGATTGGTTTGTGCAAAAGTTATAGTGTCTACAAAATAGGGGATAGTTTTATGGCTTTATTATTATTATTTTTTTTTTTTTACTAGTAATGGCGGTGATCTGCGATTTTTATCAGGACTGCGACATTATGGCGGACACGTCTGACAATTTTGACACATTTTTGGGACCATTGGCATTTTTACAGCGATCAATGCTATAAAATTGATAAGTGTATCCTAGTACATGTTCTAACTGAAAGGGGGGAGGGGACTGTGCAGGGGAGATGACAGATCGTCTGTACATACTCTGTATGAACAGACGATCTGTCTGTTCTCCCCTCAGAGAAACGGAAACTGTGTGTTTACACACACAGATCCCGATTCTTGGTGTGCCCCGAGCGATTGTGAGAGCCCGGCGGTGATCGTGACCGCCGGGCACTCGCAACTGCTCCGTGGGCGAGCATTGGGACACGCATGCACCCCCGGCAGCGCGCACGCGCCCCCTAGTGGCCGTCTATGGTACAAACGTACCATGACGGCATTTCGTGCAGCCGAGCCATGTTGCCGCAGTACAACTGCGGCGGTTGGTTTGCATGCGGTTAAGGACACCGGGCACATGAATTACAGTGGCAGGGGTGTTTTTTGAAGCACCTGATTAGAGCCAGGGGCTCTAATAGACTTCAAAATAGGGTGGGCTTGTGGCGCAGAGCCTTGCGCCAGGAGCCCACCAAGATGTTACAACAGCGAATTAAAGTTCGCTATTGAAACACTGATCCTCAATCCAGCCAATCAGAAGCAGGTTTGAAACCTGTTTTCCACTTGCCAAAAAGAGAAGAGTCCCAATTGGCCACCAAGAAGGAGGAAGGAAATGGAAGCCGCCGCAATGCCCGTGGAGAGCAGGGTAAGGGAAATCCATAGTTGCTGGCACCGCCGAGCAAGCGAAGCTGCTGATTAAGCCAGAGAGAAGCGCTGCCCACCATAGATGGAGTAAGTGCACCAGACCCACCCAACTGACCGGGGGGTGGTTCTGTTTGCCACCCCCCCCCAAAAAAAATTACCACCAGCCGCCACTCATGTAAGTGCAAGGACCAATGAGAAACACACACGTTGAGATAAAACACAGAAATTGTCTTTACTATGAAGTTTCTGTGGAAAAGTAATGAACAGTAACAATGCACATGTCAAGTGAATCAAACTAAGGGTGCTTTGACACCGTGATGTCGGCGGTAAATTGCCGCTATTTTTAACGGCGTTTTACCATAGTTTTAGCGGCGCTAACGGCTAGCGGCCGAAAGAGTTAAAACCGCCGGCAAAGCACCGCTGCAGCGCCGCTTTGCCGGCGGTTCGGCGGCAAAGTTTAGGAGCGGTGTATACACCAATCCTACAGCGCTGCAAAGATGCTGCTTGCAGGACTTTTCTTACCGTCCTGCAAGCGCACCGCTCCAGTGTGAAAGCCCTCGGGCCTAAAAACAAATCCCCATTCTGACAGGCAGGGGCGTTGCTAGGTCTACAAAAGATCTGGGGCTAGAGCCCATAGCAGCGTAGTAAAGAAAGTCATACACTTGGGCGGGCATACACATGTATATACAGTAATATACGTGTGTGTGTATATATATTCCCAGAGAGCCCCCCACTTACATCAGGGTCCCCAGAGAGTCCCCCCTTACATCAGGGTCCCCAGAGAGTCCCCCCTTACATCAGGGTCCCCAGAGAGTCCCCCCTTATATCAGGGTCCCCAGAGAGCCCCCCTTACATCAGGGTCCCCAGAGAGCCTCCTCCTTTCATCAGATCCATCAGAGAGCCTCCCCCTTTCATCAGGATACCCAGAGGGCCGCCCATTTACATCAGGGTTCCCAGAGAGCCCCCCTTACATTAGGGTCCCCAGAGAGCCTCCCCCTTAAATCTGGGTCCTTAGAGAGCCTCTGCCTAAAAATCAGGGACCCCAAAGAGCCTCTCCCTTGCATCAGGGTCCCCAGAGAGCCCCCCACTTACATAAGGGTCCCCAGGGAGCCTCCCCTCCCCTTTGGAGACCCCTGCAGAGACTCAGGGCTATTGGCCCCAGATTCGGGGCTATAGCCCCAAAAGCCACCCCCTAGCGACGCCCCTTCTGACAGGAGAGGAGAGACAGATCTGTTCCTGCTAATCAGGAACATCGATCTGTCTCTTCCTCTAGTCAGTCCCATCCCCCACAGTTAGAAACACACACACGATGGAACACATTTAACCCCTTGATTGCCCCTAGTGTTAACCCCTTCCCTGCCAGTGACATTTACACAGTAATCAGTGCATTTTTATAGCACTGATCGCTGTATAAATGTCAATGGTCCCAAAAATGTGTGAAAAATGTCCGATCTGTCCGCCAAAATGTCACAGATCACCAACATTACGAGTAAAAAAAATAAAATAATACAAATGCCATAAATCTATCCCCTATTTTGTAGACACTATAACTTTTGCACAAACCAATCAATATATGCTTACTGCAATTTTTTTAACCAAAAATATGTAGAAGAATACATATTGGCCTTTTTTTTTTTCGATATTTATTATAGCAAAAAGTAAAAAATATTGTTTTTTTTTTTTTTGCAAAATTGTCGCTCTTTTTTTGTTTATAGCACAAAAAATAAAAATCGCAGAGGTGATCAAATACCACCAAAAGAAAGCTCTATTTGTGGGGAAAAAGGACATCAAATATGTTTGGGTACATCGTCGCACGACCGCGCAATTGTCAGTTAAAGCAACGCAGTGCCGTTTCGCAAAAAATGGCCTGGTCATTAAGGGGGAAAATTTTCCAGGGCTGAAGTGGTTAAAGAAGGATGAGGCTTCGGGTCTTCAGCTAACCACTTTCGTTGGTGCACTTAAATTTCTGAATAGCAGGGACAAACAACACAACTGGCCCAGATTATCAAGAAAAGAATGCAAGATCTTCCTCAGCGGGGTGAAACGACACTGGTGTCTGTATACCAGTGTTTCTCAACTCCATTGCTCAAGGTGCCCCAACAGGTCATGTTTGTGCACCCCTTACTTCAGAGGCCAGTGTTCCCCCTTACATCAGAATCCTCTCCATACATCACAGTTCTCAGTGTTCCCCTTTAAATCAGGGTTCCCAGAGCATCCCTTATGTTAGAGTCCCCAATGTTCTCCCTTACATAAGAGTTTGCAGAGTCCCCCCCTTACAGTAAAAGGGAACTCTGCAAGTTCAGATGTAAAAGGGGAACTCTGTGGACTCTGATGTAAAGGGAGACTCTTGTTATTAACTTCATATAATTAGAAATGTTATTTAATATCAAAATATATATAGAGTTTATACTATAAAAATTTTTTGCTGTTTGCCGCTAAAGTGTTCGGGTTTGACTTAAAGAAAAGGTGGCAGCCCTACACCCGCTGCATGCAGTATTTCTACCTTTAAGTGTTAATAAACCCAAAAACGAATGTAGCGGTAAATGTGAGGGCTGCTGATTGACTCTATACCCCACTGGCTACCCCGACTCTGCAGATCTTCTCTTACCTCTGACACCTTGGGTTCCATCCTGCAATGCGGCGTTAGCAATAAGAAACTCACACAATATTACTGAACCACTCAGAAAGGTTTACTGAAATAAGTAATGGAACACAATAAAGAGCATGAATAAACACAGTTATGCTTGACAATAGTTAACACGTTATGCACATATACAGAACATATAACCTTTTAATCACCTTAAGGAGTATATGTGAACAGATACACAGAGGGATAGGTACTGAATATCTTCAAACATATATTAAATACCTTCCCACTAAGGCCTCAACACACAGATCAAAATGCAGCCTATAAACTTTACATTCAATAACACAGTGTAAAATTAAGCATCTACGCAAATGGCTCCCCCTAGGCAATAATTCAGAGGATCTAGTGAGGAACTAGTGAGTAGAGCAGCAATGCTTAGTAAAAGAAGAAGATGGTGAAAGTTCTTTAAACTCCAGATATCTTCAGCTAGCCTGATGGTTAAACTGCAGTATATTGTTGTAATTTGTATCCACAGAGACAAAGGGAAAGAAATGACTGTAGAACAAAAGGTGTGCTGATGATTGCTTAACTGAATAAAAATCACCACTTATAGATTCTTCTTTACTTGTGAGTGCAATACAGTACTTTTTTTTTTTTTTTATAATCTTTATTTTTATTTTATATATTAAAAGGAACATACAAACATATAGTCTATGGTCATTCTTACCACAATACAGTGCAATTCTTACAGTGCAGACCTAGACGTTCCAGACAAAAACAGGTTATCAAACCAATCACAAGTCAGAGTATAAAACGGAGGGGTAAGGGAAGGAGGGGGAAGGGGATGAGGGATTAAATCTTCTCCAAACTGTATTGCACTGTGAGACAGTCAAAAATGAGTCCCAGGGGGGGGTCCCGCCATGGCAACTTCCTGGCCGGACCCGTCTTAAAAGTCCTCCATTCTGTATTGGAGGGGGGGTCTCATCCCTGCTTTAAGGCCCCCGAGATGCCCACCGGGCGGGTCCCTCGGGAGGGGGGCCATATGCCTCCAGCTAACCTCCACCAAGAGGGAGGCGCCCCATGGGCATCCCCCGGGGTCAATGCCTTTGAAAGGTGCCTGTATCACCAGACGGAGCCCCTATCCCATAGGTCTGCCCCGGTAATGACTCTATAACATTTAATAAGGGAGATACAAAACTTGCCTTTTAAACAAAAAAAAAAAAACTAAAGACGCCTAGCGTCTCATATGAGCCTTCAACTGTGGACCTTGTGAACCATGCATAAGGAAAGAAAAAGGTCTACACCGGGTGCAATCAATAGGGCGGTGAGACATGCCATTCAGGTACGCACGTCACCACATACAGGCCTCCTTAGCTTCAAGGAGGGCTCCGCTAACTCCAACAGCGCGACTTCCAGGCTAGAGGACACAGGATTAGTGTCAATGGTGAATCTCCGCCACTGGGCCCAGATACTATCAAAGCGCTCACTCCTATTCCTGCACCTCGCCACCCATTCCTCCGCCTCTCTGATATCCTCCACCTTCTGTAACCATTCTTTTAAGGTAGGAATCCGTGGACTCTTCCAGTGGAGAGGTATCAGCCTTTTAGCAGCGTTTAATAGATGAGGAAGGGCGCTTTTTTTGTAATGGCTCAGAGGGAGGGCGGGGAGGTGCAAGAGAAAATGCTCCGGGGAGAACGGGATCTCAATCTGCAGGGCATTTTTAATGGTAGCCTGTACTTCCGTCCAGAACGGCCTAATTACTGGGCATTCCCACCACACATGAAGGAGGGTGCCTTTCTGACCGCAATCACGCCAGCAGCGGTCAGAAACCGAGGGGTAAATACGTGCTATGATGGCTGGTACCCGGTACCAACGAGTTAGAAGCTTGTAGTTAGTTTCCTGCGTTCTGGACTCAATGGAGCTAGAATGTGCTAATTTATACATGTGTAGGCGCTGTTCTGGTGAGAACTCTATCCCTAGGTCCCGCTCCCATTCTCTTATGAAAGCCGGCTTGCAAGCAGCAGAAACTGAACCCAGTAGCCTATATAACTCAGAGATCAGATGGGGAGTTGGTTCTTCTTCTATGAAAAATCTTTCTAGTGTGGTAATGGTGTCTAGCCCTCTCATCGAAGCTCCCTCTGTTGCAATGAAGTGTTGGAGTTGCTGGTGTCTCCACCAATCCATGGGGAATCTGCCATGGCTAGTCCTCAAGGCATCTAGGGGTATCAGACTACCCCTATCTACAATTTTGCCGCAGCTATAATTACCATCTGTAACCCATGTACCAAAAAAGGTCCTTTGCTCCCCAGGAGGGAACCACCTGAACCCCCCAGCGGTGCCAGTGGGGAGCCGGGGGGCACCAAAGCGTACAAAGCATTCGTGCGATCCCAGACCCGCAGGATATGAGTAGTTAGCGGGGAGGACGTTTGTGAGAGTCCTCTGTATTCACGCGGCAGCCAAGGCGCGTAAGACAAGTCCCGGCCTGCCAAGCTCTTCTCCAAGGAGACCCATATTTTTGAACCCCCATGATGCCGCCAGTTGAGGATATGTTGGATCTCAATGGCTCTGTAGTATCGCCTTATATCCGGGAGGCCCAGGCCTCCCATTTCCTTGGCCTTCTGTAATAAAGACGCAGCCAGTCTTGGCCTTTTGCCATGCCAGATGAAATTAATCATTAGGCTTTGAAGCTGTGTAAAGAAGCTCCTGGGGAGAGGGACCGGCAGCATTTGTAGATAAAAGAGCACCCTTGGAAGGATGTTCATCTTGAGTATGCTAAGTTTGCCCAGCCATGTGAAGGAGGTCTTGGCCCAATTCTGTAAGTCTCTACGCACCATGCTCAAAAGGGTGGGAAAATTAGCTGAGTAAATATTATCAAATCGATTGGTAAGTTGTATACCCAGGTACTTAATCGACGTTGTAGCCCAACTAAATGGGAAAGCTTGTTGTAAGTCATTAGCCATCTTCGCAGGGATGGTGATGGGCAGAATTTCGGATTTCGAAAAATTTATTTTAAAATTGGACACCTGACCAAAAGTTTTTAGTTCCCTCATAAGGTTTGGCAGTGACACCAAGGGCTGGGTCAAATGAAAGAGCACGTCGTCGGCATAGGCCGACAGTTTGTGTTCCGTTGACCCCACCGTCACCCCTCTGATGTCAGCACTCGCCCGTATTGTTCGAAGCAGTGGCTCCATAGCCAGAGCGAACAAGAGGGGGGAGAGGGGGCACCCCTGCCTCGTGCCATTCCGTATGGGGAACCCCAGGGATAGGTGGCCATTTACCTTGACCTTCGCACTGGGGGTCGCGTAAAGTGCCATGATCCATCTAAGCATATGAGGGCCTAGTCCCCAAGCCTCCAGCACCGCCTTAAGGTATGACCAATCTATTCTGTCAAAAGCCTTTTCGGCATCCGTGGACAGAATAAGGTACGGGGTGGAATTCCTATGGGAACATGCCCATTGTATAAGCTGCATGGCCCGGATGGAGTTGTCCCTAGCCTCTCTACCTGGGATAAATCCCGTTTGATCAGGGTGGATAAAGGAGGGCAAGACATATTTAAGTCGATTTGCCATGATCTTAGCAAAAATTTTTATATCGACGTTAAGAAGTGATATTGGTCGATAGCTTTGTGGGAGAGTAGGGTCCTTGCCTTCCTTCGGGATTACGGTGATGTGGGCCAATAATGCCTCAGGGGGGATCTGGTGGTTTGTGGCTAAAGAATTAAAATACCTACACATATGATTTTGTAGCAAAGGGAGAAATTTTACATAGTATGCTTTGGAATATCCATCCGGGCCAGGGCTCTTCCCATTAGGTAAGGCTTTCACTGTCGAGATGATCTCCTGAGGGGAGACGGGGGCGTCAAGGTCTAGCTGCTGTTCGGGTGTCAGGGAGGGAAGTCCGGCTGAGGCGAGGTAGTCGCCAATAGCTTTCATTTTCGCTGTCCGCCCTGTGTGGGAGATCTCCTTATCTAGGTGATATAAGTCCGCATAATAATCTCTAAAGATGGAGGCAATCCCAGAGGAGTGTAGTGTAGCCGTACCGTCAGGGGACCGGAGAGAGTGCACGTGAGCTGTCAGTCTTCTCTGCCGGAGCGCTCTAGCGAGCATTCTACTGCACTTATTTCCCTGTTCGTAGTATTTATGTGAAAGGTAGCGTAGTTGTCTGCGCGCTCGACGGTCAAGGAGGCGTGAAAAGAGTTCCCTCAGTTCAATCAACCGATCACGGGCTTGAACATCTCCCTGACGTTTGTGTTTAAGTTCTTCTTCCTGTAAAGCTGTCAGTACCCTCTGGAAGTCTATCTGCCTTTCCTTTTTAAGTTTAGAGCCTAGGGAGATCAGTTCACCCCTGAGTACTGCCTTATGGCTTTTCCACACCACTCCGTCTGCCATATCCTCAGACACATTCTCTGTGAAATAATGTGTAATGGTCTCAGAGACCCTAGCCACTACCGAGGCATCGTCTAGGAGGTTTTCATTGAGCCTCCAGGACCAGGCCCTCTGCGTTTCGTCTGGGATTCGTAGCACGGCCCACACTGGAGCGTGATCTGAAATAGTGATATTGCCTATTTCAGCTGACTGCAACAGCTCAAGGGTGTCGTGGTCCACACACATAAAATCAATGCGCGTGTACACGTCATGCACCCCCGAGTAGTAGCTGTAATCCCTCTCCGATGCATGAAGAGCTCTCCACGTGTCTATAAGGAAGCTGTTCTGCAGTGACTTGCGAAAATGCTTGAGGAAGGCTTGGGAGTGAGTGGGGCGGCCTCGGGATGTGTCAACGAGTGGGTCTGGGCTCACATTAAAGTCCCCTCCAAGAATTAGGTGCCCCTCCCTGAATTCGTTCAGCTTGTCTAACACAGAGTCAATAAAGGAGAGTTGTTGGGCATTGGGTGCGTAGAGAGTCGCAAATGTAAATTTTTTGTTGGCCAAGACCCCCTTCACAAAGACGTATCTACCCTGCGGGTCGACTCGGCTCTCTGAGAGCTGGAATGGGCAAGACCTATGGAACGCAATGGCTGTACCTCGTGATTTGGCCACCGGAGAGTTGCTAAAGAACCACTGGGTGTACAAGTGTGTAGGTATCTTTGGGAGGGACTGTTCCCTAAAGTGAGTCTCCTGCAGGAAAACCACCTGGGCCCCCAGCCTCTTTAGTTCCTGCCAAAGCCTGTTGCGCTTGTGTGGAGAGCAGAGCCCCCTGACATTATAGGACATTACCTTTAGTGACGGCGCACCCGACCTGGATGATAGTTGACCGGTCACACCCCCTCTGGGTCCCCCGTGCATGGCTCAGTCAGTCAGAAGGCGACCTGAAGGTCAAAGCAATAACCGTTAGCTCTGGAAAGTAATATCAGGCACAAAATGATATGAAGGGGGGAGGTGGTGGTGGGGGGAGGTAGATGGGGAGAAGGGGGGATTTAGAGGGGGTTAGTGGAGAGAGTAGGTAGGGTAGGGGGGGAAAAGGAGGGAGAGGGATACGGATGAAAACAACAAGAAACTATAGAGCTCACCCGGGAGGGGGGCATCAACCCAAAAACCACCCGGGTGAAAACTCGGAGTCCCACAAGGGACTGTCACCTAGTAAGGTGAGGCCTAGGTGGGGTACGTGGGTGACCACCAAGGGGACGGTTAGCCCTTCCGTCCGTCCAGTCCATTATGACACATAAACAGGGTGGTGGGAAAAAAAAAAAAAAAAAGTACATATCGCCAAAAGGAGAAAGGAGATTATGTAACTCGAACTCCCAAGAAAGTGCAAAAAAGAAAAAACGGTGGGAAGGAAACCAGACAGCCAGGCTAGGAGCTGGACCGCGGGCCCCCCCCAGTCCATCATGGCGCCCAAGGGTACTCAGAATTGGGAAGTAGTGCAAAGGGCCTCGCGTGCAATGTCCTGCAAGTGGAAGTAGGATATGACAGCAATGCGTCCGTTGGGCCCAGTGTCCTGATGGGGACACCTATGATGAAGAGGGGATTATGTCCAAAAAATTAGTAAGAGCAACAAGGGCGTCAGTAGCTTGTTCAGTCACTGGTTGTAGAGGTGCCCGGACGTGGGCCCTCTGTTTGCCTGTTCTGACCACGGGAGCGCCTGTTTCCTGCCGCCTGGATCCATGGCTGAGGTAGCTGGGGCATCTGGATGTCCGGAGTGGTGCGCCAGTCCGGGAAATCCACTGGATTAAGCTCCAAGGTATGTAAGAAGCGGGGGAGGTCATCCTTTGTGCGTAGTATAGCCCAACGGCCATTTTTGGAAGCCTGGAGGCTGAATGGGAAGCCCCAGCGGTATGTGAGGCCTGCTGCTTGAATTTCCATTAGGAGTGGGCGTAGGGCTCGCCGCTGCATTAGGGTACGCCGTGAGAGGTCCTGGTAAAAGGACAGTTGAGCTCCATCAAAGTCAAAGACTGGTCTGTTACGCATCTTTTGCATTATACGGTCCTTTAGTGTAAATTTGTGCAGCTTGCAGATCACATCCCTGGGGTTGTCGGGGTCTTCTGATGGGGGCCGAAGTGCCCTGTGCGCTCTGTCTATCTCAATCGGCACCGATGGGGGCAAACTCAGGATCTCACGGAACACTCCCTGCAAGGTGGGAACAATGTCCTTAGGTGCAGTAGCTTCAGGAAGGCCTCGTATGCGAATATTCGCTCGCCTGCTGCGGTTCTCCATGTCATCCAACTGACACAGAAGGGCCTCAATCTGGTGACTATGGGTGACAGTCTGTTCTCTGAGCTGGGCGATGGCGGGTGCAGTGTCATCAAATTTCTGCTCCAGAGTCTCTACCCTGTGACCCAGTTCAGTGGTATCTGTTTGCAATTGTTCAATGTCTTGCCTGAAGGCCCTCTCAATCCTGCTAGTAAAGCGCTCTAGGTCCTCTTTAGTGGGGAGAGACCATAGATGCTGCCTGATGTCCCTGTCCTCCGTCAAATCTGCTAGGTTTGTGCCCCTGTTCTGTGGCGATGTGGAGCGGGGGGATGCAGGGGGGATGGAGTCGCTTACCAGCCTGGGAGAAGAGATAGGAGACAGTGCTGGAGGCGCTGGCTGAATTTCCTGTTGCAGCGTGGCCGTTCGTTCCGGCGCCATCTTGGATTTCCCCCTCTGCTGGCGGGGGGTGTCGGAAAGGAAAGAATCCAGCGATCCTTGGCCGTTGGGGTGAGCTCTTTTCGGCTGGGAAGTAGCCCGCCGCCGCTGTGACATGCCCTGTGCGGAAATCGGGGGGTGATCACCCCTGTAGCTGCTTATTTAGCTGCGGACCGGACGGAGCTCGGGCTCAGCACGTCCTCACTCCTCCATAGCCAGGCCACGCCCCCCTTGCAATACAGTACTTAACTTACAGCGCAGGGGAGAACACAAGGCCCCAATGTCCAGCTGTATGATGCCTGTGAAGAAGTAGGTTCACCTCCGTGGAACTACAAGTCTCACCAGCAGTCTGTAGAAAGAACTCACTCAGCAATACTGTAATCTCTACTGGAATGGGCAGGTGCCCTCTCACCACAATCGACCCCAATGGCTGTGAGGCTCCATTCGGAATCCCCTCTTGGTGTGTCCGTCTGGTGAAGATGGCACCACCACGCCGTGCTGCAACTCCCAATGGACTGAAGTGCAGGTGGCTTCCAGTTGCTCGGAATCGCAGGCCGGTCCGCTTGGTAGAATAGCAGGACTGTCCTCCAAGATCCCTCAGAGGCAGGCGATCCGTCTCTCCGCTGTATGGGCCGCAGTCTCTCACTCCTGAAAACAGGCCGCACCTGTCCTTTTATTACTCCTCCCAGCATTATCTGTCCTGTAGTTCAGGGCTGATGTAGTTAACAGAGTCACTTCCTCCTCCAAACTACATCTCCCACAATACTTTGCTGCATCCCTCCTTCAGTGTAAAGGAAAAAAATCCTAACAGAGTCCAGCCAACACTAGGGAGGGCCAAACCCATTTGTAAACAGCAACGAACTGTTTAACTATAATGTCTATAGTAGCAAACCCTTGGCTACACAAAGATTAAATATTTTGCAGACTACCAGTCCTTAAGACTACATGTATACTAGTCTACCCTGACCACAGCCACGGGAAAATGCAAATGCATTTTTGCCGCATTTTGCCACGGCCGGCTGTCAAAACTTTCCTATCCTGAATGTGATTCTTCTGTGTTCAGGTGAAGGAGGTTTAACTTCACCTAAACGCGGCAGCTCTTAAACTCTGCTAAAAGCCTATGTGTACATGGACACATAGGCTTTTAAAGAGTTGAGTTTAGGAGCTTTGGAAAAAAAAAAAACCAAAAGCTCCTAAACTCAAGTTTTTTGTTTTTTTTTTAAACCAGAATTGCTTTTAATGAACAGATATGTGGTACAAAGGAAAGACATGACAAAACATATCAGCATAATAACAAAATTTCACCATACAGAGAAGGTGTGGTGCATATACAAAGAAATGTCAAACGGAGATCAAGACAGACATGAGCAGCATAAGATGATCACGAACATGTAATAATAGTACGGATCACCTATGGAAAATAGACAGGTAACACTCATAACGAGAGCCATGGCTGCCAAATCTTTTCATATTTCTTAGGACAGTTCCTGCTGATATAGGTAACATCACATCATTTGCAGACACCCATGAGGCTAGAGATGGGGGAGAAGGAGAGGCCCACTTACAAAGAATTTCTTTCTTAGCATAATATTATAGAAAGGAAATTAATAATTTGGTATGCCTATTATTCTGTTCATTATCCTGAATGCCTAATAGGGCGAGCTCAGGAGTCATTGGGAGGGACAGCTCTAAGCGAGTGTTGAAAAGGTCAAAAACCTCCAGCCAGAACTGGGCCACCCTGGGATAGCTCCAGAACATATGGAAAAAGGTACCAATGGAGGAATGGCAGTGAACACAATCTTTAGACCTGCGTGGATAAATTTGATGCAGTCTTTGAGGTGTGTAATACACTCTGTGAAGAAATTTCATCTGAATCAGCTTATCTGTAGAGGAGATAATCAGTCTGAGCTGTCCCTACTCTAGCTGCACACTATGCAAAGCTGAATGATGGTCCTCCTCACTACACTCACACTATCCCTAGACTGACACTAAACTAATATTCTACACTGACAACTGAAGCAACATAGCACAGTATAGCACACTAATAGCACTGAACAGAGCCCTGTTCTATCTCTCTACACGCCAAAATCACACTGAAAATGGCTGCCATTGAAAGAATACTTTTATACTGTGGGGCGGGAATGAGCCATGACTGGATAAAGTCATGATGACAGTGTCCAATCATGACTCTGACAGTGCTCTGTGCCCTGATTGGCTGAAGCTTTCCTTGCTTCGGCCAATCAGGGCTTGCAAAGCACTATTCAGCGCCGCAATGTATTGTGGTCGGTTCTGGGGGCCGAACAAACGGTAGAACGACCCGTTTGTTCGAATGTTCGCCGAACGACCGAACAACCGAACGAGAGTTCGGCCCGCTTTTGTGGTAGTAGTACTATATATACCGCCTTCTGGGGATGCTATGTTACTTTACTCAATAATGCATCTAATCACTCAATACGGGGTCCCTAATGTGTTGGTGGTGGGTGATTTTAATTTGGCACCATCAAGGAACCTGGACAGGCTCCAACCACCTGGACCCCTGGCCTCTTACAACAGACATCCACCTTCACCCTTATGGACATGTGGCGTCACTTTCACCTATCTGATAGGGAGTACACTTGTCACTGTGCAAACTACCACACCTTCTCCCGCATTGACCTGGCCTATGCCTCCTCATCGGCTTTATATTATGCAGCTGGCAGATCCTGGGGGTCCTGGGATTTGGTGACTGTCCAGGTTTTGGCTTACGGACCAGAAAATACAAGTGTCTATACCGGAGGCATTGTGTGGGTTTTGACTTTAAATGAGGATACCACCAGCCCCTTACTAGTTTTGGATGCTTTTAAGTCCTGGCTTTGAGGAGAATATATTTCCCATATCATAGCTGTTAAAAAGGACTCTAGTCATAATCTTGAGCAATTAGAAAGTGATCTCCGGCAGAAAGAGGCCGCTTGACAACCCAGTCGAGCTGCTTATGATGCATGGCATTATGTCTTACAGAAGTTATCCTTACTTAGAGTAGAGATGACTCAGAAGTCTCTTCTTTCCACTGCCCATGGGGTATTTGAATTTGGAAACAGGAATGGTAGGCTGTTAGCCTGGCTAGCTAGTGGTCAGTTTGCTGTCACGCATATTGGGAGGATAGGAGGCCTAGTTGTCAGCACTGAATGACATCAATTGTCACTTATTGCATTTTTACTCCTCACTTTATTCCACCAGGGTTGATTACTCTGCCTCTGAGCTCTATACTTATCTGGATCAGATCGGTTTACCCTCTCTTGATCTGGAGACTCGCGATTGCTTGGATAAGGTCATCACCCTTGAGGAGGTACAGGTTGCCCTTAGTAGCATGCAATCTGGTAAGGCCCTGGGTCCCGATGGGATCCCCATTGAATTTTGCTCCCAATACCAAGAGTTGTTGGCGCCCAGGCTCACTGCCCTCCTTGCCCAGTTTACTACCCTAGATTCTCTGCTTGACTCAGAAGCCCTTATCATGTTGGTGCTCAAACCCAGCAAGGATCCTGAGGATTGTGCCTCCCATAGGCCCATTTCTCTACTTAATGCCGACCGATGCCAACTTACTGGCCAAAATTGTAGCACTTCATCTTATAATGGTAATTGAAGACCTTATACATGTTGATCAAACTGGTTTCATACCGGGGAAGGGCACTGACATTAATATCTATCGCCTCTTTCTTAATCTGGCTGCCAATCAATGCCGGCACAAGAGTTGTGGCTTCTTTAGACACAGAAAAAGCCTTTGACTCAGTCGAATGGATCTTTCTCTGGGAGGTGCTGCGTAGGTTCGGCTTTGGGCCTCGGTTTCTCCAATGGGTGGTGTCAGGGGTTAGCTCAATGGGAATCACCTTCCCTGGGAAAAGGTAGTCCAAACAGCAGGTTTTCTTAAAAATCTGACTTGTAGTTAATTTTTATTTTAAAAAATTGAATGAAAATCAAACAAACAAAACAGAAAAGAAATCCCTGCCATCCAGGCACTAACTAAACATTGCAGGTTCCTAACTCAGAGGTGAAGGGCTTCTCCCAGTCACCCACAAAACAAAGATAATGGTAACTTTTTCTTTCTCTCACAAAGCAAACCTCACATAAGCAGCTCTCTCAGGTTTTGGCTTCCTGAGTCGCAGGCCAAGAGCCATCCTTTGCTCTAGTCCTACTTAATTTATACCACATGTTGTTGGACACAAGTGGACCGCAAAACCTGGTCTGGAACCAACCCTGCCAAAGTGGCTGGTAAAACCCGGACTAGATTCCACCTTAGTTCTCTGCAAATGAACGCATGTGAGGTGAAACATAGCGTCCATCAATCACCTCGCCTTTCATAATGTCACGGTGGGTTTGCTATACTGTGCCCCATGGGCTAAGGTCAGGACCAATACTAGAATCTCAGATTCCTTTCCCTTGGAGAGAGGGACCCATCAGCGATGCCCGCTCTCCCCGAGCCCCTTTGCCCTGGTTCTGGAGCCCCTGGCAATTATGATCAGAGAATCCCAGCTCATTGAGGAATGGAGGGTTGGCCACCTAGAGGAGAAGATTTTGTTGTATGCAGACGACACCCTGTTATACTTGCATGATGCACACTCCTCCTTGCAGGCCGCTCTTGACATCTTTGATGAGTTTGGTAAGTACTCTGGGATTTTGGTTTCCACTCTACCCGGGTGCTAGAGAGACTGTGGTCTCCACCCCTTTATTATGGGCTGATCAATTCAAATACTTAGATATCAAAATTAGAAGGGACCTGGGTAACTTCTTGAATCTTAATCTCTCCCCGATGCTTCAGAAATTGAAGGAGAAGTGCAATTCATGGTCTTCCCTACCCTGAAATCTTATGGGCCACATAAATATTCTAAAAGGGATTTTTCTCCCTAAATTATATATATAGGTCGGAATTTTTTTCAGGAGGCTGATAGTTATGTGTGCAATTTTCTTTGGCATGGTGCGGCTCCCCGTTTAGCTAAATCCACCCTTCAATTACCAATCAGCTGTGGTGGCTTAGTTCTACCTAACCTGCAGGTCTACTACTGGGCCACAGTGCTAGTCACAGTTTGATGGTGGTTTACAAGATCTAGGGTGAATGCAGCAATCTGTTTGGAACCTGCCATCTTGGGATCCCTCACTGAACTGGCTTATTAGATCTATTGCGGCCCTACAGCTTATGCTACCCTTCCTCATCCTACTAGAACCACGCTTAAAGTCTGGTCTGTGGCCAGGAAGTGGTTTTTGAGGCCCCAACCTGTGGTCTTCCTATAACTCTCTATGGGGGAATACCCTTCACATTTTAGATCAATACCTGACCCTCAGGTTTGGGCACAACATGAAATCAAGATGCTACGTGATATTATGCCAAGGGGTGTTCTCTTGTCCTTCCACGACCTCTCTCTTAGGTACAGTCTACCCCGTTGGATGCATTTCCGATACTGCCAGTTGCGTCATGCAGCTTGATCACAGTGTGCTGGCTCCCTCACTCTAGAGACAGACCCAACTGAGGATCTTCTCTCACAAGAGCAGCTCTCTAAACCCGTTTAGACACTTTACCTAGCATTATTGAGTATAGAGCCTCCTAAGATAGCTGTGGAGTGCAGACATACCTACTCTAGATAGGGAAATTATGTCATTCATACATACATTAGTGTAGAATAGGGACAGCTCAGATAGTTTCAGTGTAGTGTAGTGAGACCCTGTCAGTAATCTTGACATTAGTGTATAGCTAGAGTAGGGACAGTTCAGATAGCGTCAGTGTAGTGACGGTTGAACACTGTCTATTTGATTGCATTACTGCCAGTTTAACACCATTTACTTCTTTGTGCGTTACTGCAGGTTTAACGCCATATAGTTTGGTACGTTACTGCCAGTTCAACGCCATTAACTTTTGTGTGCGTTACTGCCAGTTTAACGCCATATAGTTTTGTGTGCGTTACTTTTAGTTTAACGCCATATAGTTCTGTGTGCATTATTGTCAGTTTAATGCCATATAGTTTTGTGCATTACTGCCAGTTTAACGGCATATAGTGTTGTGTGCGTTACTGCCAGTTTAACACCATATAGTTCTGTGTGCGTTACTGCCAGTTTAATGTCATATAGTTTTACGTGCGTTACTGCCAGTTTAAGACCATATAGTTCTGTGCGTCACTGTACGTTTGGCGCATTTTATTGCAGTATATTATAGTGTATCTGTGGAGTGTGTCTGTGTAGTGTGAGTACTCAAATTAAAGTGCACCAAACACCTCTTTACATTGATTAAAGTGCATCTACGTACAGATTTCAACTTATTTACATTTTCTTATAAGCACCGCCCCCTCCCTCCCAATAATGTCTGGAAAGACAACAAGGAGAGGCAGATGTTCCCTTGGTACTGTAAGGGGGCCAGCAACAAATGTGTCCACAGGCAAAGGTGGACGTGGTGGTCAGTCCTCAGGCAGGGCATCATTTCCTCTGTTTAGTGAGTTTGCCCGTGCTATCCAGCCACAGCATGCAGAGGAGGTGGTGGACTGGCTTACTAAACCTTCCTCATTCTCCTCCTCCTCTGTCATGCAAGCAGAGACAAGTGTGCAGTCCCCTGCAGTTGCCAGAGTGGATAAACCTGCCTCCATGTCCACTTCTCTTCCTGCCATAGCCCCAACATCAGCCATTGAGGAGTCAGCTGAGTTATTTGACCACAGCATCAGCCAGTTGCGCCTTGATGATGCCCAGCCATTACTGGATTCAGATGTTGGTTCTGAGGTTGAGGATGACAGGAACATGAGCCTAGAGAGAGGGAGGAACACTGGTAGACAAATTGGCATTCATGTTCGCCAAGCCGCAGTGCATTGCCAAGTTGTCTCCAGTGGTAATGATGAAGATGGAGGAGATGGAGATGATGACGATGAGGTCACTGATACGACTTGGGTGCCAGATAGAGGAGGAAACTGAAGGTGAGGCGCACAACCCCATGGAGGTCGACATCAAGAAGGAGTAGAGAGCAGCCACCCTATTCCATCACATTCTGCAGCTGTTATCTCTCGGCCCATGTCCCAAAGCTCAGCTGTCTGGGCCTTTTTCCCCTACATCTGCAGCAGATTGCATTGTTGCTATCTGCAAACTGTGTCTCAGGCACATCAAAGGTGGCAAAAACACCAACCATTTATTTGGGTACCACATGCTTAAGGAGGCATTTAACATCTAACCACTCAGCCTGTTTGCAAAAGCACTTAAAAGCCACACAAAAGGGGAACAAATCTGTCCCTCCTCCTCCTCCTCCTTACCCACTTCAGTCTGCCCCTGCTATACCAAGTCATTACCTCTCAGCAGCGTCCACTGACAGGGATGATGGTATAACACAGGATATCCCAGGTCCTAGCAGCACATTTGCCAGCAGCACATCACCAGCTGTAGACTGTAGCCGGCAAATTTCTCTGCCCCATATGCAGCTGCGGAAAAAAAAATACATTCCCTGCCACCCACATGCCCAGCGTCTAAATGCAAGCTTGTCAAAGCTGTTGGCTCTCCAACTTCTGCCTTTCAGCCTGGTGGATTCTGCCCCCTCCTGTGAATTCGCACAAAGTGCTGTACCACAATGGCAGGTTCCCAGTCGCTACTGCTTTTCATGTAAGGTCATTCCATCTCTCTACTATCACATGGAAGGGAATGTTCTGGCATCGTTCGGCAAGGCAGTTAGCCATAAAATCCACCTTACTGCTGACACCTGGTCCAGCAAGCATGGGCAGGGATGATATATTTCGTTCACAGCACACTGGGTAACGCTGCTTGCAACTCAAAAGGATGCAGGACAGGCCTCCATGCCCACCTCTGCAGAATTGTTCTATGAACAACAGGTACCCACTAAGCGTTCAAAGGGCTATTCCATGAGCCAGGCTAAAAGGTGCCATGCAGTGCTTCAGCTGGTGTGTTTAGGGGACAGGAACCACACTGGAGCAGAGATCCTTGCAGCTCTGCAGGGACAGGCCAGAGGTAGTTCACACCACACCAGCTGGAGCCAGGAATGGTGGTGTGCGATAATGGCTCAAACCTCCTGTCCACCCTTAGACAGGGAAAGTTGACACATGTGCCATGCCTGGCACATGTCCTCAATTTGGTGGTGCAGTGTTTCCTAAATACATATAAAATGAAAATTCTATCCCTGGGGTGGTCTATGAGATGGGCCTCCCAGGGACAGAATAGACAGCTACTTCTGGTCAGAAAGGGCACTCTTCACACTTATATAAAAAAGTTTAGTAACACATTTTATTATGGTGATATACACCCAAATTATTGATTTAAAAAACAGTCAAGTTGCTTCCTTAAAAGCTGATACAAAAGTATCTTCTAACAATATGTTATTCAAAACTATACTGACACTTTAACTATGTTGCAAGTGACTGACATCCGACAGACAATACTCACAAAGAACAATCAACAAAAAACATATAATGCAGGCGCCTGAAGTTTACCACTACTGATCGGCAATCCCAGTGGGCCAATCGCCTCTATGTTTTAATTTTAAATGATTATTATTGGATCAAAGCCAATTCTTTAGTTAGTTACGGGGGTGCCGAGCAGTAGTGATCCCCGGGGGATATAATTTATGTTCACTGAGTTGGCCGGGGTTTTGGTGGAAAGAGTGGGGGGCGGTAAAAAACCGATTGTATTGCTAAATTGTCTTAGATCGTGCTGGGTCCTCTAAGTTACAGTGGGGAGTCCTCTTTGAGCTGATCCATGAAGGGGAAAAAGTAAGTATAGGTATGTAAGGGATTGCTCTAAGTTCAGATCCTCTTTAATCTCTGTTATTGCCGTACTTAGCTATTATCTTCATGGGAGCGGAGTGCTGTAATTCCAAAATTGGACAGGTGAGGGTAAGGCTGGATTGCCTTAACTGTTGCTAATTACTGAAGGGTTCTCTGAAAAGTTCATTCAAACCCCATCCGTGAATAAATGCAAGTGATTATATAAGACCTTAATTCACTTTGACTCGCTGATTAGATAAAATAGATGTGCTTCCTTTATATGACTACTCAACAATAATGAGAGGGGCATTAAATTGTTAGTCCCCTATTTCTTTGATCATATAGGTATTAACACAATCTATGGATCAGCTCAAAGAGGACTCCCCACTGTAACTTAGAGGACCCAGCACGATCTAAGACAATTTAGCAATACAATCGGTTTTTTACCGCCCCCCACTCTTTCCACCAAAACCCTGGCCAACTCAGTGAACATAAATTATATCCCCCGGGGATCACTACTGCTCGGCACCCCCGTAACTAACTAAAGAATTGGCTTTGATCCAATAATAATCATTTAAAATTAAAACATAGAGGCGATTGGCCCACTGGGATTGCCGATCAGTAGTGGTAAACTTCAGGCGCCTGCATTATATGTTTTTTGTTGATTGTTCTTTGTGAGTATTGTCTGTCGGATGTCAGTCACTTGCAACATAGTTAAAGTGTCAGTATAGTTTTGAATAACATATTGTTAGAAGATACTTTTGTATCAGCTTTTAAGGAAGCAACTTGACTGTTTTTTAAATCAATAATTTGGGTGTATATCACCATAATAAAATGTGTTACTAAACTTTTTTATATAAGTGTGAAGAGTGCCCTTTCTGACCAGAAGTAGCTGTCTATTCTGTCCCTGGGAGGCCCATCTCATAGACCACCCCAGGGATAGAATTTTCATTTTATATGTATATGCTATTGGCTACGGCTAGAAACTCTTATTTAGAGGAGAGGCAGCAAACACTTTATAATAT
This sequence comes from Aquarana catesbeiana, assembly GCF_042186555.1. Taxonomy (NCBI): domain Eukaryota; kingdom Metazoa; phylum Chordata; class Amphibia; order Anura; family Ranidae; genus Aquarana; species Aquarana catesbeiana. Next base: position 516,389,582 of record NC_133324.1, on the reverse strand, counting down.
CATTACTAATAGAGAGTGAATACATTTTATGGTCATCCTAGCAGCGTTGCTGCTATTTTGTTAATGTTTCCTAAATACATACCCAGGGTTGCAAGATGTGCTAAAGCTGACCAGAAGAGTCTGTACCCATTTCATGCGGTCATACACAGCCGGTGCTCGGTTGGCTGAAATTAAGAGGGAAATCCACCTGCCCATAAATCACCTGATTTGTGACACGCCCACCAGGTGGAACTCGACTTTGTCATTGCTGCAGGGGCTATACATGCAGAGTACCGTCAACGAGTACCTGTGTGAATACCGCCCGACGACAGGCTCAGGCCGCCTCTGCTTTTTTCCCCGAGCCAATGGCTGGTCATTAACTGGTTCAATACAGGGCATTTTCACCCCCTTCCTTCCCAGAGCAATTTTTAGTTTTCAGCGCTGTCGCACTTTAAACGACAATTGCGCGGTCATGCGACGTTGTACCCAAACAAAATTGACGTCCTTTTTTCCCCATAAATAGAGCTTTCTTTTGGTGGTATTTGATCACCTCTGCGGTTTTTATTTTTTGCGCTATAAACAAAAGAAGAGCGACAATTTTGAAAAAAAACACAATATTTTTTACTTTTTGCTATAATAAATATCCCAATTTTTTTTTTTTTTTTTTTTTAATTGTTCCTCAGTTTCGGCCGATAAGTATTCTTCTACATAGTTTTGGTAAAAAAAATCGCAATAAGCGTATATTTATTGGTTTGCGCAAAAGTTATAGCGTCTACAAAATACGGGATAGATTTATGGCATTTTTTTAAAACAAAATTTATTTATTTTTTTACTAGTAATAGCGGCGATCGCAATTTTTTTTCGTGACTGCGACATTATGGCGGACACATCGGAAACTTTTGACACATTTTTGGGACCATTCACATTTATACAGCGATCCGTGCTATAAAATTGCATTGATTACTGTATAAATGTGACAGGCAGTGAAGGGGTTAACCACTAGGGGGACACAAGGGGTTAAATATGTCTCCTAGGGAATGATTCTAACTGTAGGGGGCGGGGACGTACAAGGGGAGGAGACCAATCTGTGTTCCTCTGTACTGGGAACACAGATCGGTCTCCTCTCAACTGACAGGACGTGGATCTGTGTGTTTACACACACAGATCCACGGTCCGGCCCGGTTACCGGGCAATCGCGGGTGCCGGCGGACATCGCGGCCGCCGGGCACACGCACCGGGTCCCGAGCAACACGGCGGGAGCGCACGCGCGTGCCCCCTAGACGTCCGGGAAGCCCAGGACGTCATATGACGTCCACCCAGGATGGGAGATCCCATCTGTGGACGTCATTTGACAATACGCGGGTAGTGAAGCGGTTAAGGATGCATTGTCACCATTTGAGGAGGCCAAAAGGATAGTGAGCAGTGACAGTGATACAATCCCTGTTGTGTTCCTGCTGGAGCAGACTCTGCACGGCATTATGGACAGGGCACTGGAGGCAGAGCAGCAGGAGGAAGAGGAGGACTTCCTTTCCTCTCAAGGCCCACTTTATCCAGACACCATCATTCCTATGTGTAGCACCCTCTAGCAGAAGGTAGGTGATAGTAAGGGTTGTTTTACTAGGTTTATTCAGCACAGACAAATTTAGGCAGGCTTATTCTGCGCGCTAGGCCTGTCTGTTTTGATTCTGGGGCTGGGAGTGTTTAGAGTAGCAGTGGGTGTGACCACCTGTGCTCCAGTCTGAGGCGCCTCCACTGCTTCCAGGCAGAATGTTCTGGAAGAGGAGGCTGGGCCTAGAGTTGGAGTGGCAGGCAGCACATGTGGGAGCTCTGATTAATCCCAAACTGGCATTGGCAGAGAGCGGGCCTCCTATATATGCTGAGGTCACATGCTGCTGGGTAGGAGAGTCGACTGGGTGAAGTGAGGAATGGAGTGCTAGACAGCCGCAGGACCACACCCCCATCTGGGGGGAGTGTGGGATCACAGGAGAAGGCCTGGGGAGAGCTGTGAGGGAACATTGCCTTCACGCGGTTGTTGGCAATGTCTCTGTCACCACACGGTCGGTGGTAGGGAGCTCCTGGAGAAGAAAGGGCAGGAGAAGCTGTTGGAATGCATGGTCCGGGAAAGTTCCTCATCAAGGACTCAGGGCTGGAAGGTTGGAAGATCGGTGAGTGTTACCACAGTGGATGGCTGGAGGTGCCAGGGAGTCTGTGAAGGGAACTCTGTTAGTACGCGGTCACTAATGGAGTCTGCGTCAATACACACAGTGGATGATGGAGATCAGGGAAGAGACTGTGGGGATGTGTGCGTCAAATCAGTGTGGCTGGGGAACACGTGATTTGCAAACTGGACTATCTGGGAGCAGTAGTCCATTTCCTAGAACATAGACTTTAACCTACTAGGCCTCCGGGGAGAGGTTCTGCAGGCCTCAGATCTAGTAGCAGCGAGTCACCGGAGCCAGTAGAGGGGCTTATTCAGAGTGAGTTCTTCATACTCATTTTAAGAGGATGTGTTATACCCTAATGTAACTACAAGTTGTGCAGGAGGAAACCAAGAGTGCAAGGAGAAGCAAGTTTGGGTGGTGGTGAAGAGAACTAAGACCATTACTTTTACACGGTCAAACACACGGTGATGGATGGAGAACTCTTAGTTAACAGTAGTCTGCATGGAGATGCAGGGAGCAATGGTCTGCATAGGAGATGCAGAGGAAGTAACAGTCTGCAGGGAGCTGCAGGAGAAAATTTCTACTTAGTCAAGTGTGCACATTCTATCTTCAGGCTCTAAATGGATCAAAGTATATTGAAACTGGTAAATATGATGGCAATGATTTATCCTATGGGCATCCCATATCCCAATCCCTATCCAAGTTGTACCCCGCAATAAAACAACAAAAACAAAGCTCGCAAATGACTGTTCATTGTCTCTGGAAAAGATGTATGAAGTCTGGCAGTGGGATGATTTGGCAGATCGTTTGTCAGTAGTGCTGTCACCATGGCTACATTTTGGAGGTCCCACCGAGATCTGCCTTCACGGTTAACCCGCTGGCCTTCTCCCTTAGCAACCGGAAAAGCCAAGGAAGACTTTGCCCGTTTTGCCAAGTTTTAGGGGTACAACTAGGGAAAAGACTATGTTTGCACTAAAATTGACTTTTGCCACATGTCATTGCCCATAGCAACCAAATGCAGAATTGTTGCGAAGTGTTGTTGTCCGTAGCAACCATCCAAGATCAGCGCTGCCATCACGCCCCTACACTAAAGTTGTTTATGGACACTCACTACCAAGTAAAAGCCCTGCAACCAGTGACTGTAGCCTTGTGCTATCACCCGTGGCATCCAGGTCGAGCGATCACGCTCCGGATTACAAATATCCCCAGAGCTCTGCATGGCGTGGGCATTGCTCACTGCATTGCAGAGAAGAAAAAAATGTTGTGACTTTATTAATCCTGATTAACACAGTAAAGGGGAATTTGAAGATGTCTGCTGTTGCCCCTAGTAATGGTATGCATATTTTGGGGGTGTCTTTGACGGGATGTTGCACGGTCAGTCCCACACAGTAGGATATTATGGAAGAGAGACTTTACTTTGTTAATGGTGGTTGATGTATAGTTTGCCTGCTTTCAGTCCACTCTGTGATGCAGTTTTTTAAACTAAACTTGGGCAGTGCCTGCAATTCAACAGGGCCTGCCATCAGGTGTCACTCTGGCGCACACTGAAAATGTATGCTTACAGTTCCTCGCACGCTGAACCAACAGGTGTGTGCGCGGAGTCATGCTCTAGCGGAGAACTAAAAAGTACTCAGCGTGCTACGCGGCAGACACGAGGCGGAGGAAGATGGCGGAGGGTGACCAGAGAGTGTCTGCTATGCAGCGTCTACCTGAAGTGCAGGACCGGGTGCTGATTGATACCGGCATCCGCTTAGAACTTTGTGTTGCCGATTGCCAACTATAGGAGTCAATGCCTGGGCCCGGTGCGGCCACTGTGGGGATCCACTAACCCGCCTAGGGCCGGCGCAGCGAGAGACAAGGTACTACAATATCAACCTGTTTAGGACTTTGCACACTACAACCACAGGACACTCAGAGGGCCGGAGAGGGCCAGGGATCACTTACCAATGATGGAGGGGAGTGTCTGAAAGGTGTGTCCACCCCAGAGTTCTGGGACGTAAGTGTACCAGAGTCTGCTGTGAAGACCCGCGGCCTGGCCAAGGGCCCGGAGGCTGCAGGAGTCCGTGTGCGGCCTCCGGATGACATCTCTGATAAGGCGGCCTCCAGTAAGTCCCTTGCTGTGCCCGTCCGGAAGGAGCCAGTGCTGCAGGAAGGATAAACCACAGGTGAGCTGGATGTGGTGAGCAAGAGCCGGGTCATTGATTGTGATTCACCCAGAGTGTTGGAACGGTTCAGGTCAGCGGAGAAGTTGTTCTCTTGGTCCTCCCCTGAAGAGGGCTCCAGTGAGGAAGAATGGGAGACCGGGGATTCCCTACCTGTTGATACCTCACCTGATGCACTATAGGAACCAGCATGGACCTCAATATGTTCCAGCAGAACTTTTAATAGTCATCCTTCCACTACCCAGACCAGGGCACCCACTTACAGACAAAAAGCCATCAAGACTCCAGATGCCTGCGTCCTACCTGGAAGAGGAAAAGTTAAGGAGCTACCCCGGGCTCTCAAAGTTCCAGCGGGAAGTACAAAGAAGGGTTGCTTTGGAGTGAGTCTATGACTATCCTTATGTCCCAACCCAGACCATGGACATCATTGATAGCTCACGGGGGAAGTGGGAGGATGAGGAGGAGGAAACCAAGAGTGCAAGGAGAAGCAAGTATGGGCTGGTGGTGAAGAGAACTAAGTCTGGCAGTGGGGTGATTTGGCGGATTGTATGTTAGTAGTGCTGTCACCATGGCTACATATGTCACTGAACACACAGGAGGAGAGAGGGGAGGAAGATGAGGAGGAGGATTCTGGCACTTTGAAGAAGAGGAAGACATTCGTCAATCTGTAAGTGATGGCTTTCCAACCCCAGGACCCTTGGGAGTAGTACGTGGCTAGGAGGAGGAAGTTCCAGATGCTGTCATCCTGAGTGACCCTGAGGAGTCTGCTTCTCAAGCTTCTGCAAATTTGAGGCGCTTGGGCAACCTCATGCTTCAAAGCCTGCGAAAGGACCCAAGAATACATGGCATAAAGGAGAAGGATGATTACTGGTTGGCAACCCTCCTTGACCACCGTTATAAGGGGAAGGTCTCAGAACTCATCCCGTCCCCACAGAGTGCAGAAGATAAAATCTCTCGAAGACACGTTAAAGAAGATTTTATTGAACGTTTTTCCTGACTCCAGTAGGTTACAGTGTCATGGAAAATGTAGTTGAGCCTTCTGTTGGTCAAGTGAGGAGAGTTGGAGAAGGTGTCCACCTAAGTGAGGCATTTTTGAATTTTTTTAATCCTCGCCGCCCAGGGCTGTCAGCTTCCACATCCCATTGTCAGCGTCTGCATCACATGGTGGATGATTACCTCGGGGCCAAAACAGAGATGGAGAGCTTTCCAGCTGATGATCCACTGACTTACTGGAGAATAGACCACTGGCCAAAACTTGCCCAGTATGCTATTGAGTTGTTGGGCTGCCCTGCATCCAGAGTGCTTTCAGAACGGGCATTCAGTGCTGCAGGAGGTTTCGTTACTGATCATTAAGGATGATTCGAACACTTCCCGGTTCGATTCGCACCAGAACATCTGAACGGCCCAAAAATTTGGAAGAACACACGAACACTGTTAAAGTTTATGGGACACGAACATGAAAAATCAAAAGTGCTCATTTTAAAGACTTATATGCAAGTTATTGTCATAAAAAGTGTTTGGGAACCTGGATCCTGCCCCAGGGGACATGTATCAATGCAAATTTTTTTTAAAAAAAACCCTCTATATTCATACCAGACCAAAGGGGCCTGGTAATGGACTGGGGGGGACCCCATGCCGTTTTTTTCAATGAGTTTTATCTATATTGCCGAGACCCGACAATTCATTACAGCCGCGATCAGTTTTAAATGACTTTTTTCCTTTAGAAATGTCATTTTGCTGTGATACTGTTCTAAACACGGGAAAACTGAGCCACTTTACAGGCATACTATAGACACCCCCCAGGCACAATATTTAAAGGAATATTTCATTTTTATTGCTTCGCTTTAAGCATTAAAAAAAATCACTGCTCTCGAAAAAACGTCCGTTTTTAAAAATCTGCATTGCATTTGCATTGATACATATCCCCTGGGGCAGGACCCAAGACCCAGGTCCCCAAACACTTTTTATGACAATAACTTGCATATAAGCCTTTAAAATGAGCACTTTTGATTTTTCATGTTAGTGTCCCATAGACTTTAACAGTGTTCCGGCGGCTTTCAAATTGGCCCCGAACACCGCATATTGTTCGATGTTTGCCCGAAAATCCGAACAACCAAAGTTCGGCCCGAACTTATGCTTGGGCTGAACCGTTCGCCCAACCCTGCTGATCATAGAATGCGTCTGTCCACTTTGACTTTTATAAAAGTGAACCAGTCCTGGATTACCAGCTATGAAGCCCCTGATGCCGATGTCACTGATTAAGTCTTTTTGGGATGTGGAATCTCTGCAGGACTTCGAGGCTGCCTAGCTTTGAGGGTGTTCAATCATTTCCTGTAGAAGAATGTTTTTGGTATAGGTTTCATGGGCACAATTAATACACAAAGACCAAATTTTCAGCACCTGTTTGACAGGTGGATATCATTGCAATTTTTTTTGCCTTCATCAAGAGCACCTTTATAGGGTTACGCTGGGAAGGCGCCCCCGACACACAAAGAGTAATTTTTCTGCACCTGTTTGACAGGTGCATATCATTGCAATTTTTTTGCCTTCATCAAGAGCACCTCTATAGGGTTACAGTGGGAATGCTCCCCCGATACCCAAAGAGTAATTTTTCTACACCGTTTGACAGGTGCATATCATTGCAATTTTTTACAGCAAGGCCAATTCTTGCTTTCATCAAGATTACCTCTATAGGGTTACAGTGGGAAGGCGCCACGACACCCAAAGACCAATTTTTACACACCCGTTACTTCTATCAAAAGTCAAAGTGACACCAGAATGTATCCAAAAAACCTCTAATCTTGTTCCCAGTGCACTACAGTGTGGCCTCATCATACACACTGGCTCCCCAGCTGTCGCTGAGCAAAATAAAGGCAGCTTGCAGGGAAAATGTCATTTTCTTTGGCTTTATAAATGCAATTATTGCTGCAGTAGATTCTAGACATAGTACAGATCTGCCACTTTACAGGTAGACCAAGGGAACCCAGGCACTATATTGGAAGGAATTTTTAATTTTTATGCTTTTACTTTAAAAATCTAAAAATCACTGCTCATTTAAAAATTATGTTTTTCACAAACTTTTTTTTTTTATTGATACGTGACCCCAGGGCAGGACCCGAACCCCTATAACCATTGTATGCCCAATTACTTGCATATAAGCCTTCAAAATGGGCACATTTGATTTTTAACATTCAGGTCCCATTGACTTTAATGGTGTTCGATATTCGGATCCGAACTTTCATGGTGTTCGAAAGTTCTGGTGTGAACCGAACAGGGGGTCTGTTCGGCCCATCCCTGGTATCTACCTCCTGGGTCAGTCTTAACATCCAAGAGGCATAACTGCAGGGATCTGTGCACAAGGACTCTCACCCCCCTAGCATAATTAGAATATGTTGCATGCTAATGCACATCCACCTAAGCCTTCTTGAGGCACAAAATACGTGAACCTATTAGATGGGACTCCTGGAGAATGCAAAGGTGAGGATTACATTTCTGAAGATAATTAAACACCAGAGACCTCTTAAACTCAAGTTTAGGAGCTGCCAGTGTACATGAAACCTAATTGTGGTGGCTGCAGTCGATTTTATTTTTTAGGATTTTCCTTTATTTTCACCTGGTGATCTGGCTAGTAACACACTTTCTTTATTAGGTTGTCTCCACTCCACTGGAGGAGCAACAAAGACACCGACAGCAGCATTGTCAGTCTGGGGAGAGGGTTGTGTTAACAGATCAGTGCCTGGTAGTGATGGGCTTGGGTGTGTTTGGGTCGAACCCGCCAGGAAGCTGGCACTGCACACTGCCAATCATAGGCAGCGAGGCATTTCCCGATCGGCAGCTGCACATTCCACACTGCCTATGATTGGCGGTGTACAGTACCGGCTTCCTGGTTCGTTTGATCCGAACACGCCCGAGCCCATTCTTAGTGCCTGGTACACACTATCATTTTTTTTTCTTTAACCTAGTGGGCTGAACGAAAAAAATAAAAACTGGGGAGCTAGGTAGGAGTTTTCTGTACTAACTATCCGATGTTAGTACAGCAAACTCCCAGCTAAACTATTGTGTTCTGACAGGGAGACTGCCCCCCAGCCAGAACACGCCAGCCATTGGCTGCCAGTGCTAATCAGATGCTGGTTTTCCAGCATATCAGTTTGACAGAAGCTGGTGAATGTTGGCCAGTTTCTTGTGTGTACCAGGCTTTAGACTTGACTTAACTAACAAATTTACATTGAATTCCAGCTTTATCTGCTTTAGAAATTTTTATCACTTACGGCTTGTTTACACTTGACTAAATTTCTGACGCTCAACACTCCTATAGCGTTTGTATGGCGTTAGTATGGGCGTCAGACAAGCATCAAAGAGCTTTAGAATGGGGCATTTTAGAAGCGTTAAAAAAGCTCCCTAAACACCCTATGCATGGTTTTGTAACGTTTGATGAGCGTTAAAATTGCTCCAAAATGGAAATTGACAGAAATAAACAAATTTTAACATGCTGCAACCGTACCAAAACCATGCTGAAAATGCCTGCCAGAGCGTTTGCGGAGCAATAACATAGAATTGAATTGGAGGCGTGGAAAGGCTTCAAACATCTCCTGACTCGACATGAAAATTTTAAAGTGACGTGACCCTAACGCTTAGTGTGAACAGCACAATGTGCTGTCTATTATATCTTGTGCATGAGTATTTGAGGGGCTTTTTTAACGCCTGTCAAGCACCTTCTCTTAATGCCAGTGAGAAATTAGCCTAAATCTATCATCTTAAAGTGGTTGTATAGGCAGAAGGTTTTTTTATCTTAATGCATTCTATGCATTAAGATGAAAAAAACCTTCTGTGTGTGCAGCAGCTCAACCCAGCCCCCCCAATACTTACCTAAGCCCATCTCTATCCAGTGATGTTGCAGGAGAGACTCTGCTGCCCGGGACTCTCCCTTCTGATTGGCTCATACAGCAGCAGAGCGCCACTGGCTCCCAGTGCTGTCAATCAATGTCAGTGAACCAATGAGGAGAGAGAGGGGGCGTGGCCTAGCCACAGCTCCATGTCTGAATGGACACACAGAGCTGCAGTTTGGCTTGGGTGCCCCCATAGCAAGCTGCTTGCTATGGGGGCCATCGTCAGGAGGGAGGGGCCAGGAGCACTGAAGAGGGACCCGAAAAGAGGAGGATCTGGGCTGCTCTGTGTAAATTCACTGCAATAGGGCAGGTAAGTATGACATGTTTGTTATTTTTAAACACACAAAAAAAAACGAGACTTTAGTATCACTTTAAGCTTATCTTAGGCTAAATACACCTGTCACTGAATTCTGAATGATCCTTTCAAGCCTCTCAAATGGATGTCAAAAGCAGTCCCATCCACAAAAACCTAAAGCTTATTGACATGAGCCACAGATATAGATATAGATACTTTAAACAAAAGGTAACATTAGTAAGAGTTTTCAATCCAGTGAAAATTGATAAATCCTTTCCTGCCCACCCCAGTTTAGCTTTAAAAAGTTCTGAATTCAAGATGGTAAGAAAGTTTGGCTGATCAATGTGACTGTTGTGATTGGCTGAAACAGTGGTCACATGATTGTGAGTCATTATATAAAAAAGGAGCAGAGGGTCTAAGGAAAGGATTCTTCAGAGAGGAACACACAGGTTTTAAAGGATCACAAAAATTGAAAAATTTAATGATAAATAAATATAAATTTCCACCCACAATAACAAATAACCACTATACAGGGGGTCCCCGGGTTACAAACAAGATAGGGACTTTAGGTTTGTTCTTAAGTTGAATTTGTTTGTAAGTCGGAACAGGTAAATTTTTTAAGTGTAGCTCCAGCCAAAAAATCTATTTTTAAGTTTTGTAGATAGCATAGGGAAGGGTTATCACCCGGTAACATTTGTTTTGCTGTGTGTGCCCCTGTTCAGAAGATTTCACCTCACTTTCTGTCCCAATGACAATTGGATTTTGAAAATTTGGGGTTATTAGGGAAATAAGGATAGGTGATAAAGCATCAGTGGAGACACCTTTTTTCCATATTAACTCTTACAGGAGTGAATTTCCCTTCCTAGGGGTAGATTTCCTCTCACTTCCTGTTGTCTCCCCCCGTTTGTAAGTAGGAGTCGTTTGTAAGTCGGATGTTTGTAAGTAGGGGACCCCCTGTATACCTCCACCCGTAGATGAAATAAATAATGACATAACAGACACACCACATAAACCCTCCTCATTCACTCAAATTCCCCCCCAAAGGATGCGTTGTATGAATGACAAACTAGCAGTTGCAGGTTCTAATGTTTAGGGCAATGTAAAAATGATGATGAAACACCCAGGTACAAAATTATTAATATGCCCTAAAAGCATTGAATAGGTGCACAACTTGTGTAATAGTCTCTATTTGAATAAATAGATGTCGTAGATCCTGCCAATAACTGCGTATTGAAATGAAAAAACACTGTAACCGCTGACAGATTATGCAGAGTGGACCTTTGGGAAGTAATTATTGAATGTTTTCAAAGATGCCGTACACCCAAAATAATGTGGAGATTGAAAGATTGTCAATGTAGACGGCATCAGATTGATGAAACTGATAGAAACTGACACATACCTTCACTCCACTCCTGCAGAGACTGTCCATGTATAGGAGGGAGTACAGCTTCACTAATCAGGTTGGAAGCACATGGCTTCTGAGATGCAATCTCCTGATAATATCAGGGGAGGGGAAACCTTCCTGATGGATGAGGTAAAAGTTGATGACTGAGTGAATAGAGGTGAATATAGCCCCCCAAATCCCATTAGAATTATTACAAGGTTTGGATCACAGTGCGACCAGGTTAAAGAGATCCTTACCAAACACTGGAATATTCTATCTGATGCTCCAGTTCTGGGGAGATTTATTGGGGACCGCCTAGTGATGACAGCACGTAGATCTCAAAACCTTGGAGATACCCTTTCTCACTCTGAATATATAAGATCTCCCAGCAAGAACTGGCTGACTGACCTCCCCCCTCTGAGGGGCGGTTTCCCTTGTGGAAAATGTTCTATCTGTGGATACGTGGAGAAGACGGATGTGTTCACTGATTCTGCAGGTCAAAAAGAATACAAAATCAAAGGATTTATCAACTGCTCTACCACACGGGTGATCTATATGGTCACCTGTCCTTGTGGTAAAATCTATATTGGGAAAACCAAAAGACAACTCAAAGTCAGGATCAGTGAACACATCCAAAGTATCCTCAAAAAAGGTGACGAACGACCACTACCTCTACACTTCCTCATGGAACATAAAGGAGATCCAAGTGGTCTTCGGGTCAAAGGTATCTACAGACTGAACCTTCCCCTCAGAAGGGGTGACTCTGATCGCATCCTATACCAAAAACAAAAAATTTGGATTTATCTTTTAAACAGTCTTCAGCATGCCGGATTAAACAATTAATGTGTTAAGTGCAATTCTCAACTGAATTGCCTCTAGTTTATATTGCTTTGCCAAATTTAACTCTCAAAGAAGTAAGACACAGAATCAGAGTATCTGTATATCAGCTCCGAGCATTAAAGGTCCCGTACTGAACTGACCTGTTTTATTTAAACATTTATAGGGCTGGTTACAGAAACATATGTTTCAGCAAATTTCCATATAAGGTAACAAGCAGTATATTTCAACATACATCACGCTGGACTTTCATCTGGAAAACCTTAAGCTAGTCTTGCAACATATGCTGACACGTACATGGTTGTACGTTATGGTTGGACTGGATGGACTTGTGTCTTTTTTCAACCTGACTAACTATGTAACTATGTAACTATGTACACATAATGCAGAGAAATGAAAAACAACTTAAGTAGAACTCTAGTCCATTATTTCCAACTTTATCAATTTCCCCCTTTGACATCATCCCCTCCACGATTCTGGGTCCTTGCAAACAAGTGAACAGCCGATACTTCAAAGAGTACTATCCCTGACCGCGGGTTGTCAGAGGAGGATAAGTCTTCTCTATTTACCCTCATCCCTCAAATCCATACCTGCATCTTATAAGCAAAGAGAATAGAAAAGGGGTGATGTCGAGTTACCCTTTTTGTCATTAGAGTTCCTAATACCTTTCTCTTTCTATTCTGTCTGTTCGTGCCTTAATCTTCCTATATAAGCAACAGTTTATCACGGTAAGCAGTACAAAAGCTAAAATTAGAATAAGTATCGGATTGAGCATCCAGGTAAGAATTGCCGTAGCAGTGGGTGACCATCCAGCAAATACATCATACCAATGATGTGTTGTTTCATCTCTTATTTGTGAGGATAAATGTATTAATTTCCCTTCATCTATAACCGCAGATATTAGATTATTTTGAAGGGTATGTTCTTGTGTCTCTATGTGTTTTCTAAGTATTTCGGACTCATTTAAGATTTGCCGTAAGGGCTCTAGTGATATTATAGGTGTAGTATCAGTAAGATTATCTACCGTCCATTCTAGATTAAATATTCTATGTGCATCTGGTTCAAAAAGGAAATTTTGCCATTTGAGCATTTTAACATTCTTTACGCATCCTGAAAAAGGGGCCGTTTTATTTAAACTTTCCATAGTTTCCTGATCATTTGTGACTAAACAAATATGTTGTGGTCCTGTCTCCATAAATCTGTTTCCTACACCTACTGGTAATCTCTGAAACTTACATATGTTAGATTGATGTTTCAATAAGCAAGGTTCATAGACTGGAGAACTTCTTCCACAGACTATTCCCTTATTAGTTTTAGCACATAGACTTAGATCATGAGTCATGTTTTGTGTATCTACATAGTGTCCATAAATCTCAGGGTACCAAAATTCAGGTAGATCCTTTCCTATCAGGAGTGGCATCACTATTAACTTACACATTACCTGGACCTCCTCCACTTTGTATACATCAAACCTTCCAGCACACCATCTTTCCTCACATTCAACTTCTTTTCCTGGTACTTCAAACCATATGCTTTCTAAATTTAAACCCTTGAAATAGTTCATCCAAGTGCGATAATTCCCTAATCGTAGCTCATCTCGAACTCTATTAATTTGAATGTGATAAGATAGTGTAGAAAAAGCACATTGAGTAAGGTTTATGAACTCCTGATTTGCTTTCCACAACTCCAGACTGGCTAGTGCTGTGTGATTAACCATAATATTGAGATATTTAAACAAACATTTGAAAACATTCAAGCACTATTATCATAGTTAGAAGGATCTTCATTCTGTTTCTCTCGGTTCAAGACTCTTTTTGCAGTGTGATGCGTGGATCCAGGCTGCTTTTCCTTCCAATTTCACTGAAGTGGCTGTGGTCAAAAGCACTTGATAAGGACCTTCAAATCTAGGTTCCAATGTCTTTCTGGTGTGTTTCTTAACATATACATAATCTCCTGGTAGCAGTGTATGTGTACCTGCAATTGAGTTAGGGTCTGGAAGAGAAGAATACACACTTTTGTGGATCTTAGTTAGACGTTGTTGTAATTGTATCACATATGCAGTCAAACTATCACATTGCAATTGCATACTCTGTGGAAAGTATAGACCTAATCTAGGTGCATTCCCAAAAAGTATTTCATATGGGGACAATCCTGTTTTCCCTGTTGGAGTGTATCTTATGGAGAACAAAGCCAAAGGCAGGCATTCTGGCCATGGCTTGTTTAACTCTTGCATGGCTTTTTGTATTTTCAACTTTATTGTCCCATTTACTCTTTCCACTGATCCTGAACTCTGTGGGTGGTAAGGGGTGTGGAAACTTTGTTGAACCCCTAACATGGTCATCACATTCTGCATGATTTCTCCTGTAAAGTGTGTCCCCCTATCTGATTCTATGGTTTCAGGAAGACCAAACCTAGGTATTAACTCAGTGATCAGTTTCTTGGCTGTGGCTTTTGCTGTAGCTGATTTTACTGGATAGCTTTCGGGCCAACCTGAAAATAAATCGATACACACGAGGACAAATTCAAAGGGGCCGCTCTTAGGCATTTGTATGTAGTCAATTTGCAGTCTCTGGAAGGGGTATTGGGCCCGGACCTGGTGTTTTTGTGGGGTTTTTACTCTCTGTCCTGGGTTATTCAGGAGACAGATTTGGCAGGCTGCACAGTAGTTTCTTGCAGTACTACTGAATCCAGGGGTGAGCCATCCTTGGTTCACAATCCTATACATGGAATTGGAACTGACATGTGTGGGTAGGTGAACTGCCGCTGCCATTGCTGGGTACATAGAGGCAGGTAGGCATACTTTGCCTCCTTCCCTCCATACATTGTCAAGGTCTGGTGCTGCTCCCATCCTGACCCACTTATCTTTCTCGCTCTCCCCTGCTTGCTCCTGTAATTTACTCAGCTGCTGCCATATTGGTTCTGGGATACTCACCTCTACCGCTGCTAAGGTCTCAGGGCTTCCTTCCCCTAGAGCTGCCTGTTTTGCAGTCAAATCTGCAAATGCATTTCCTTTTGCCTCAATTGTTTTTGCGCTCGTGTGTGCCGCTATCTTCATAATGGCCACTCGTTTAACCTTTTGAAGATTGTTCATGACTCTCTTAATCCCTTCTCCATGTTTTACAGGTGTACCTGCTGCTGTCAGATAACCTCTAGCCCTCCATATGTGGCCATAATCGTGCGCTACACCATAAGCGTAGGCAGAGTCAGTGTAAATATTTCCTTCTCGTCCTTTTAAGTATTCTAGGGCTTGTTCTAAAGCTTTTAATTCTGCTTCTTGTGCTGACATGTGGGCTGGTAAGGACTGTGCTTCAATCACCTGTGTATCAGTCACTACAGCATACCCTGTGTGATATTTACCCTTGTCATCAGCAAACCTGCTGCCATCTATGTACAAAGTGTGCTCAGCGTTTAAGATTGGTGTATCTGTAACATGTGGGAATCCCATTGTCTCCTGTTCCATGAGCTGAAAACAATCGTGCTCATCTATCTCTTTAAACAGAAGGGTGTCAGTTTCCTCATCTCCTTCCTTATTAGCACTATTATTCCCCCTTGCCAAATCTGGTGACTGAAGAGGCAAAAAGGTGGCCAAATTTAAGGTTGTACAGCACTGAAAAGTGACATTTGGAGGTAAAAGTAAAGTACACTGTAACCTTAATTGCCTAGCCATTGAAATGTGTTTGGGCTGAACTTGAGACAAGATTGCATGTATGTCATGTGTGGTGTGCACTACAACTGGATTGTCTAGAACAATTTCTGATGACTTATCTATGATTATCGACACCGCTGCTACCGCCCGTACACAGGACGGTGAACCTCTGGACACTGGATCTAATGCTGCTGAAAAGTAAGCGATGGGTCTTTGTTTTACATGTGCCTGTGTCAAAACACCTGTGGCGTATTCAATGATCTCAGCAATGTACAAATGAAATGTCTTGGTGTAATCTGGAATACCGATAGCCGCGGCAGAAATCAACAACTTTTTCAAAGTGACAAATGACTCATAAGCTACTTCTGTAAGCATATACAGTACAATTTTCAAACAATCGTATAATATATATATAGCGTGTGGTATCCATTGTCTACAATATGACACAATACCTAAAAACATACGTTTGAAATTCCGTGGGGGTAACATTCCCTTTATCACTTGAACCCTCTCCTCAGTGAGATGTCTTGTACCCTGTGATATACAATGTCCCAAAAAGATAACTTTTTTCTGACACACTTGCAACTTTTTCTTATTAACCTTGCAACCTTTTTCTGCCAAAAATCGCAACAAATTAAGGGTAGTGGCCAAACAACTTTCCTTGTCAGGGCAGCATAACAATAAATCATCCACATATTGTAACAATACACAGGAATCCGGTGGTACCCATTCTCCCAACACCGTTTGCAATGCTTGCGAATACAAGGTAGGTGAATGCGCCATACCCTGCGGTAGGCGTGTCCAGGTTAGTTGTCGATTTTTGAGGGAAAATGCAAACCACGGTTGGCATTCTTCCGCAAGTGGGACGGAAAAGAAAGCGTTGGCCAAATCTATAACCGTAAAGTACATACTGGTTGATGGTATTTGTGACAGTAACGTACAGTATGTGGATTGGGTACTAAAGGTGTCATCGGGGCTAGTATTTTGTTGACCGCTCTGAGGTCTTGGACCATTCTGTACTTAACCGGACTACCGGCTACTGTTTTCTTTTTAACCGGGTACAAAGGAGTATTTGCCGGTGATTTTACCTCTTTTAGAGCTCCACTTTTTAACAAGGATTGGACCTGCATTTCTATGGCCGCCTCTTGGGGTGCACTGAGTGGATACTGTTTTTGTTGGGGAAGCACTGCTCCTGGAATCAGCTGTAGGGTAACCGGGGGTATGGGCAAAAGTCCAACATCTAAACAAGAAATTTTGTTATTACCAACCGTTATAGTGGTCTTAAGCATCTTTGTTTTGGATCTTTCTAAAACCGGGGCGAGTCATGCCCGTGGACCATCTCCCTGTCGCCTTATGTCACGATTATTGTTATTGCCCCTGGGCTGGTTTCTTCTGTGATTAACTGGAGAATCAACACCTTCCTCTCCTTCATCCCTTATTCTTTTCCTGCAGTGGCGTCTGATGTGACCAATCTTGTTACAGTAGTAACAGGTAAGGGGTTTGCGAGAGGAACCTCTACAATGGTGTGCGCAGCCCATTGCATTAGGGTGTGCACCCAAAGTTTAAACACACATACATGTGTGTGTGTCTATATATATATATATATATATATATATATATATATATATTATGGCCCTGGCACATTGATATCCCTGCCAGCACAGTGAAAGGGAAGTGCATAAACACTTCTCTTATGGCAGAACCAGTAAGATGGAGCTCTTTCCCATCTCCCCGCTGCTACACAGAGTGATAACGCTAATGCACACTAGGTGATTAGGGTGTGCCCAGGCACACCTGGCACACCCTGTGCGCACGCCTATGAACCTCTACCTTGCTCTTGGGGACCCACAATCGCATTGATTGCATGATGTTTCCTCCCTTTGGTTTCTGCTAAGTCCGCCTCTATGCCTTGTGCCTTCTGTAACAACGACCCTCTATCTCTAATTGCCCTCCACTCTGGTGTGCAGGCTTTCAGTCTTTCACTTATCTGTGGAATTAATCCTTCCATAAACTGTCTATTGAAGGCTCGGATCGTGACTGGCAGAGCCAAATCCAATCCCTCATCTGCCATCATACTTTCCATAGATAAGTAAAATTCTGATACAGTCTGTCCTGGCATTTGTTTCATGGGTGATATTGACCCCCTCTCCTGTTGTTTTGCCTGACAGAAAGCTTCTAATCTAACAATAAAAGGGGCCCTTGAGTCTATGTGTCTGACGTGTCCTGCCTCTAGATTGCCATCCCCGTCAGCTCGGTCTGCAGGTCGGTGCGGACCTATTTCGGTCATAAACTGGTTAAACAGGGTCAGAGTCATTTTATGTCTGCATAAATCCTCCCTATCCTGTCAGGTTGCTTCATGTGTATTCATTAACTGTGTCACAAATCTACAGAAAGCAGCTGGCTTTGCTACCGGGTCTGGGGCGCTCTGTATTAATGCCATAAGGGTGTCTGCTGACCAAGGCTTCCAAGTCCTTATTTGCATCCTACGAGTAATAGTAGGTGGGGCGTGTGGATGGGCTGCTTGTCCAAATTCTGGATTATTTACCTGTACAATGCGTGTATCAGTGCGTACGGGGGCTACAGTTTCTGAATGAGGTTTTTGTGCCCCACAATGCACACATTCTATTGCCCATTCTGGATTCTGTGCTCCACAAACCTGACAAACCCATCCTCTCCCCTCAAGTACAGGATATATCTTGTGTGGTTTACGTTCTATGTCAGTATATGGGGGTGGGATGACTGAGCTGGGGTCAATCAGAGCCTCAACATTTTTTGTTCTTCTATCTTTCATATCCCAACCATCACAATCTGGATTATATTTCCACCCCTCTTCTTTCTCTCTATTTGAGACCTTAATTAAGCATTGAACATGAC
Source organism: Aquarana catesbeiana (assembly GCF_042186555.1). Taxonomy (NCBI): domain Eukaryota; kingdom Metazoa; phylum Chordata; class Amphibia; order Anura; family Ranidae; genus Aquarana; species Aquarana catesbeiana. The sequence continues at coordinate 516,371,357 of NC_133324.1, read as the reverse complement.
GCATCCATTGCTTCTCTAACACCTCTCCTTGTCTGTCCCTTTTTATTTCACTCCATACATCCGGGTCTAAACCCGCTGCTCCTTTCACCTTAAATTTACGAAGGACATCCTTTAAGTCCCTCGCTTCATCTTTCCCATAGATGTTTTTAATTATCTGTGGCACCGTATAATGCACCACAATTCCCTGACGGGGTTTCGTGTTCTGCTGGCCCATTCTGACAGTCCGTGCCTAGGTAGCGTGTGGGACACTTAGTGTACAATATAAAACACTGAAAAAGCTACACTAGTTCCTCGTTGCCTTCCTCCTAGGGTGCCAGAATACTAAAAACCTCTCCGGAATGAGATTTCTGAAATCGAATTACTTTATATGCTAGCCAACTGACAAATATTATGACCAGACTGACAGCTACAACATATACAAGCATTCCTTTAAGTGACCAGGTATCTGACTAGATCTCCGGGCTTATGGAGACCTTATTCCCCCCCGTATCTGGGATCCCTCTCATACACTCTTATCCCTGCTTTATGGAGCAGACAGGGCTTATACTCTCAACCCGCCTATGGTTTATGAATTAGATGTGAGGTTAAGCATAAGCGTCAGACCCCCCGGAAGGGCGCATTCCATTGCTTAGTTCGGCAATCCCCTTCTGACTCATACCATCCTTGACAAGGCTCATTCACTTTCTCAACAAGACAGACAGACAACAAACAACAAATAATTCCAGCAATATAAACCAAAATATGCAGTAATTCTAGACTCACCACTACAGAGGCTGGTGTTTTAAAACCAGGAGAACCGTAACTGACAGAACGGATAGGCACAAATCAGGGGAGCACAGAATATAAGAAAAATAAAGTTTTTTCTTACCTGGCCAGGTTTTCAATCTGTGGTTCCCGGCATGCCTGTCCTTTTGTTCCGTCAGTCTCATTCATCCACCTCTTGTAGTATCATCGGTAAGTCCCTGTTTTCGGGCGCCAGAAATGTTAAGTGCAATTCTCAACTGAATTTCCTCTAGTTTATATTGCTTTGCCAAATTTAGCTCTCAAAGAAGTAAGACACAGAATCAGAGTATCTGTATATCAGCTCCGAGCATTAAAGGTCCCGTACTGAATTGACCTGCTTTATTTAAGCATTTATAGGGCTGGTTACAGAAACATATGTTTCAGCAAATTTCCATATAAGGTAACAAGCAGTATATTTCAACATACATCACGCTGGACTTTCATCTGGAAAACCTTAAGCTAGTCTTGCAACATATGCTGACACGTACACATAATGCAGAGAAATGAAAAACAACTTAAGTAGAACTCTAGTCCATTATTTCCAACCTTATCAAATGTAATCTTGCAGTCTTCCTAGAATCCTAATTTCTGGCTATGTACGGATAGAACCATCGTTGCTTTAGATAAGGACATACTAGACTGTATTAGACAGCCCTTTCCAAAATACTTCTAATACAAAACACATCTATACTTCTTCCCTTCTCTATACGATGATTGATTCTCCAGTTTTTTCCATCATTTCCCAACAATCAGACACCTTTTTCCATACTTGGGTTACATATAGGTATTACCATAAAGTTTTTAGGACTAATTAATCCTCTCTCCTCTTCATTCTCTCTTTTTTATTTCTGTTATCGTTACTTTTCCACCTATTCATTGTGTGCCTGTCAACTTCATGTGTGTATCAGGTGTCTTTTACTTGCACAGTGTCACTGAGTTTTTAGGGTTAACCTTTTGAATGTGGGCAGTCTGACTGGATTTCCTTGCAGCTAATCAAACTAATTGCTTTATTATTTAGCTTCTTGTTGTCCAGTGCATCTCTAGCTCTGAAGCAAATCGTTTGCCGATTGAAACGCGTCAGCTGGATGCCCCTACATTCACAGCACCCACTTGGAATACATTTCCACACCCCCTCTTCCTTTTTACCCCCTCTTCGCTGCCCAGTGAACAGATGATTCAACTGGACTAGTGTGGACCTATGGGACTCTGAACACATCCAGCCTCTGGTTTGAATAGACATTAATTGATCCATCCTCACATGCAGTCAGCTGTGCATAGCCAGTGAGTGCTCTATCTCCGCTCGGAGCCTCTTCACACAAGCTCCGCTCCCAGTGCTGTATGGCTGTGGTGCCTGGCGTGTAAGGGGGAGCGTTCCTAGAGCAGTGTGTGTTAAAGCCCAGTGAAGTGTCATAGCCTACCCCGGCCGGCCGGCTGGCCGTCTTCGGATCCGGACTCAGTCATCATCTTTTAACTCATCCATCAGGAAGGTTCCTTTCCCCTGACATTATCAGGAGATTGCATCTCAGAAGCCATGTGCTTCCAACCTGATTAGTGAAGCAGTACTCCCTCCTATACACGGACAGTCTCTGCAGGAGTGGAGTGAAGGTATGTGTCAGTTTCTATCAGTTTCATCAATCTGATGCCGTCTACACTGACAGTTTTTCAATTTCCACATTATTATTGGGTGTACGGTATCTTTGAAAACATTCAATAATTACTTCCCAAAGGTCCACTCTGCATAATCTGTCAGTGGTTACAGTGTTTTTTCATTTCTATCTGCAGTTATTGGCAGGATCTAAGACATCTATTTATTCAAATAGAGACTATTACACAAGTTGTGCACCTATTCAATGCTTTTAGGGCATATTAATAATTTTTACATTGCCCTAAACATTAGAATCTGCAACTGCTAGTTTGTCATTCATACAACTCATCCTTTTTGGGGGGGAATTTGAGTGAATGAGGAGGGTTTATGTGGTCTGTCTGTCATTTTATTATTTATTTCATCTACGGGTAGAGGTATACAGTGGTTATTTGTTATTGTGGGTGGAAATTTATATTTATTTAGCATTAAATTTTTGTAATCCTTTAAAGCCTGTGGGGTTGATTTACTAAAGGCCAATAGACTGTGCACCTTGGAAAGTGCAATTGTACTCTGCAAGTGCAGTTGCTCCAGAGCTTAGTAAATGAGGTAAGGCTTCACTTTGCAAAGAATACCCAATCACATGCAAGGAAAATAAAAAAAAAACAGCATTTTTGCTTGCACATGATTGGTTGATGAAAGTCAGCAGAGCTTCTGCTCATTTACTAAACTCTGGAGCAACTGCTTTTGCCATGTGCAACTGCACTTTCCAAAGTGCACAGTCTTTTTGTCTTTAGTAAATCAACCCCTGTGTGTTCCTCTCTGAAGAATCCTTTCCTTAGACCCTCTGGTCCTTTTTTATATATGCTCTTCCATGATTCTGAGGAACCTACCCATTCTGCTATAATATTATTTAGCATTTAGGTACTAGGCTCAGTGTCTGTCTATAGGCATATAATCATTGTTCTAATTGTGTAGGTTACACGTATATCATTAGCCTATCAGACACTTATATTTATTAGGAGTTTTCCTGACCTTCTTTGTTTTTTTATGATAGTGAGCTAGTCTCATTGGCTACTGATTTATTTATTTCAGGTACTTATATAGCGCCATCAATTTACGCAGCGCTTTACATATCCATTGTACATTCACATCAGTCCCTACCCTCAAAGAGCTTACAATCTAAGGTCCCTAACTCACATTCATACATACTAGGGACAATTTAGACAGGATCCAATTAACCTACCAGCATGTCTTTGGAGTGTGGGAGGAAACCGGAGTAAACCCACGCAGGCACAGGGAGAACATGCAAACTCTAGGCAGGTAGTGTCATGGTTGGGATTCGAACCAGCGACCCTTCTTACTGCTAGGCTATCCGCTACACCACTGTGCTGCCCAATCATTAGCAGCAGGGCTGGCGCTAGCAATAGGTGGGTCAGGCGGCTGCCTAGGGCGCCAGGGTAGGGGGCAGCAAAATCCAGATCCCCAGCCCTGCAGGTATTTTTGAAATACCTGCAGGGCTGACCAGATCACCATCCATAAGGCAGCATAGGTGTCTTATTGTGACAGGCTAGGGGGGCGATAAAATGTGCCTGTGAAGACATCCCTGTGCTCTGTGCAAAAACAATTCGCCCTCTCCACCCCCGTTCTGTCAGCATGATTTCTTCAGTACCACTCTGTCCCCAGCCTGCAGTGCTGCCCTAGCAGTGGCAGTTATCAGAGGAGGGGAGAGAGCCGGGACAAGGAGCAGCCGGCTGGCCCGGAAGGGCTGCTGGGGTGGGTGAGATGGAAGCCCTGCATGTAAGCCTGTCTGGGCTTGCCGCGATTTCCCCCTCCTTCTCCTGGATCATCGGAGATCTGTTGTGGGAGGAGAGGCAGCAGCGCCGCTCTCCTCAAGGTGAGTCCACCATCGCTGCTGGCTCAGGTAGTGAAAAACAGGCAGTACGCTCAGTGCTACACACAGTCAGCTGAATTAAAAAAAAATTTGAATCTGCTGTCTGTATTGCATTGTGTACACAGTGGAACAGGTGTGCGGGGGGGGGGCAGATGTGCAGGGGGGGTAAAGAGAGGATTTGATGTGCAGGGGGGGAATAGATGTGCAGGGGGTACAGAGAGGAATCGTTGTGCGGAGGGGAAACAGATGAGCAGGGGGGATACAGAGAGGACTTGATGTGCAGGGGGGGGGCAAATGTGCAGGGGGGTACAGAGAGGGATTGATGCGCAGGGGGGTACAGAGAGTAACTGGTGTGCAGGGTGGGGGGGGACAGATGTTCAGGGGGGTACAGAGAGGAACTGATGTGCGGGGGGGGCAGATGTGCAAGGGGGTACAGAGAGGAACTGATGTGTGGGGGGGACAGATATGCAGGGGGGTACAGAGAGGAACTGATGTGCAGAGGGGGGACAGATGTGCAAGGGGGTACAGAAAGGAAATGATGTGCAGAGGGGGGCCAGATGTGCAGGTGGGATACAGAGAGGAACTGATGTGCGGGGGGGCAAGATGTGCAGGGGGTTACAGAGAGGAACTGATGGGCAGGGTGATCCAAACCATTCTATTGTAGCGCTGGCTGTATGCTTAGGGTCGTCCTGCTGGAAGGTGAACCTATGCCCCAGTCGTAAGTCTTCTGCAGACTCTAACAGGCTTTCTTCTAAGATTGCCCTGTATTTGGCTCCATCCATCTTCCCATTAACTCTGACCAGCTTCCCTGTCCCTGCTGAAGAAAAGCATCCCCACAATATGATGCTGCCACCACCATATTTCACAGGGGGGATGGTGTGTTCAGGGTGATCTGCAGTGTTAGTTTTCCGCCACACATTAGGGGTTGCTTTACTAATGGGAAGAAGACTGTGCACTTTGCAAAGTGCAGTTGCCCTCTGCAAGAGCAGTTGCTCCAGAGCTTAGTAAATGAGCAGAAGCTCTGCTGACTTCCATCATCCAATCATGTGCAAGCAAAAATGCTGTTTTTTTTAATGTTCCTTACACAGGATTGGTTACTCCTTGCAAAGTCAAGCCTTACCTCATTTACTAAGCTCTGGAGCAACTGCACTTGCAGAGGGCAACTGCCCTCTGCAAAGTGCACAGTCTATTTGCCTTTAGTAAATCAACCCCATAGTGTTTTGCTTTTACATCAAAAAGTTACATTTTGGTCTCATCTGACCAGAGTACCTTCTTCTAGATGTTTCCTGTGTCCCCTACATGGCTTCTTGAAAACTGTAAATGGGACTTCTTATGGCTTTCTTTCAAAAATGGCTTTCTTCTGGTCAATCTACCATAAAGGCCAGATTTGTAGAGTGAGGGAAGTATGATAAAAAGGGGGCGATAATAAAAATATGACAATAAAGTGCTGGTGCTCAGTATTTCATAATTAATGTGAACAATACCGTATGTAAATTATAATCATAAGTACATAAAAAAATTGTGCGTATGATATGCATCAGTAAACAGCCAGCAAATATACAGTCAGGTCCATAAATATTGGGACATCGACACAATTCTAATCTTTTTGGCTCTATACACCACCACAATGGATTTGAAATGAAACGAACAAGATGTGCTTTAACTGCAGACTTTCAGCTTTAATTTCAGGGTATTTACATCCAAATCAGGTGAACGCTGTAGGAATTACAACCGTTTGTATATGTGCCTCCCACTTTTTAAGGGACCAAAAGTAATGGGACAATTGGCTGCTCAGCTGTTCCATGGCCAGGTGTGTGTTATTCCCTCATTATCCCATTTACAAGGAGCAGATAAAAGGTCCAGAGTTCATTTCAAGTGTGCTATTTGCATTTGGAATCTGTTGCTGTCAACTCTCAATATGAGATCCAAAGAGCTGTCACTGTCAGTGAAGCAAGCCATCAGGCTGAAAAAACAAAATAAACCCATCAGAGAGATAGCAAAAACATTAGGTGTGGCCAAATCAACTGTTCGGAAAATCCTTAAAAAGAAAGAATGCACCGGTGAGCTCAGGAACATCAAAAGACACGGAAGACCATGGAAAACAACTGTTGTGGATGACCAAAGAATTCTTTCCCTGGTGAAAAAAACACCCTTCACAACAGTTGGCCAGATCAAGAACACTCTTCAGGAGGTAGGTGTATGTGTGTCAAAGTCAACAATCAAGAGAAGACTTCACCAGAGTGAATACAGAGGGTTTACCACAAGATGTAAACCATTGGTGAGCCTAAAAAACAGGAAGGCCAAATTAGAGTTTGCCAAACAACATCTAAAAAAGCCTTCACAGTTCTGGAACAACATCCTATGAGACCAAGATCTGCCAGAGTGATGGCAAGAGAAGAGTATGTAGAAGGAAAGGAACGGCTCATGATCCAAAGCATACCACCTCATCAGTGAAGCATGGTGGTGGTAGTGTCATGGCGTGGGCATGTATGGCTGCCAATGGAACTGGTTCTCTTGCATTTATTGATGATGTGACTGCTGACAAAAGCAGCAGAATGAATTCTGAAGTGTTTCGGGCAATATTATCTGCTCATATTCAGTAAAATGCTTCAGACCTCATTGGACGGCGCTTCACAGTGCAGATGGACAATGACCCGAAGCATACTGCGAAAGCAACCAAAGAGTTTTTTAAGGGAAAGAAGTGGAATGTTATGCAATGGCCAGGTCAATCACCTGACCTGAATCCAACTGAGCATGCATTTCACTTGCTGAAGACAAAACTGAAGGGAAAATGCCCCACGAACAAGCAGGAACTGAAGACAGTTGCAGTAGAGGCCTGGCAGACCATAACAAGGAATGAAACCCAGCGTCTGGTGATGTCTATGCATTCCAGACTTCAGGCTGTAATTGACTGCAAAGGATTTGCAACCAAGTATTAAAAAGTGAAAGTTTGATGGATGATTGGTAATCTGTCCCATTACTTTTGGTCTCTTAAAAAGTGGGAGGCACATATACAAACTGTTGTAATTCCTACACCGTTCACCTGATTTGGATGTAAATACCCTAAAGCTGAAAGTCTGCAGTTAAAGCAAATCTTGCTTGTTTCATTTCAAATCCATTGTGGTGGTGTATAGAGCAAAAAAGATTATAATTGTGTTGATGTCCCAATATTTATGGACCTGACTGTATGTTGTTCCCAGCAAACATATCAAACACATTACAATACAATTCTTTTTAGTCACTTCCGGTTTCGGCTGATCAGTGAATGGAACGCATGCCGCTCGCTACAAGCGGGAGCAAGCGAGGAGGCAGCTTCACACTTCACCTGACTTTGCTGAGCCTGTCACCTTCAGTGCCGAGGAATGGCACTTATAATGTAAGCGGCCACTAGGCTCATTGTTTTTATATGTTTTAAATAAATGGAATCACACTATGGTATTGCCTTTCCATCTTTTTTCTGAAAAATACTAATCTGGTGGAGCTTCTCCTGGAATATCTACCTGGCACCAGTAAAGATCACAGACCACGGTAATTTAAAGTCCCACCTGACCTATCTTTTTATTTAAAGAGGTCATGGTGGTTTGGTAAGTAGGATACTTACCTATACTCACCGGGTGTCGTTCTTTATCCGAAAATTGTGTCATTGGTGATGGTTTAAACGATCAGATTACCTCACATATCTGTGGACATTGTTCTGGCACAATTGCTGGTTGTTTATTGATGCACGTTGCACTTTTGAATTGTTTGATACCAGTGTTCACTTTTTAAAAATGCATATGATGCAGTCCAGAAAACTTCACCTAACTTGTGGATGCTTGGTTTGATATGTCGGCAAACAGGTGTGCGATTTTGTATGTACGTGTGTGTACGTATGTGTGTGTACGTGTGTTCTGTGTATGTGTGTACATGTGCATGTGTGTACATGTGAGTGTCTGTCTCTGTGTACGTATGTGTGCACTTTGTGTGTGTGCATGTGTGTCTGTATATGTGTGTACATGTGTGTGTACTTATGTGTGCATACGTGTGTGTTTTATGTGTATACGTGTGTGTGTGTGTGTGTGCATGTGAGTGTCTGTCTATGTGTACATTTGTCTGTATGTGTTTGAGTATGTGTGTGTACTTATGTGTGTGAACATGTGAGTGTCTGTTTGTATGTACATGTGTGTGTGTGTGTGTGTGTGTGTACATGTGTGCTTACTTATGTGTGTACGTGTGTTATGCGTGTACATGCGAGTGTCTGTCTGTGTGTATGTGTGTACATGTGTGTCTGTATATGTGTGTGCATGTGTGTGTACTTATGTGTGTGTTTTATGTGCACATGTGAGTATGTGTAGTGTGTGTGTGTGCGCATGTGTCTGTTTGTATGTGTGTGTGTTATGTGTATACATGTGAGTGTCTGTCTGTATGTGTGTCTGTATATGTACGTGTTTGTATGTGTGTGTACATGTGTCTGTATGTGTGCATGTATACATGTGTATGTATATGTGTGTGTTTGTACATGTGTATGTGTGCATATATACATGTTGTCAGAAACCATGAATCAGACCGAGACAGAAGTACAGTTAATCACACTTGTTTAATAATAAAAAAGTAAACAGAGTAAGCATAGTCAATACATAGCCAGAGTTCAGTAACCAGATCGGGTAGTCAGCCAATGCCAATGTCAGAGAGCCAGAGATCAACATAGTAGTACAGCAAGCAGGATCAGGAGCCAGAAGGGACGTCAGCCAAACAAGTCTTCAACAGGAACGCAGGAGAAAGTCTCCGTGATGTGACCAAAGGCGAAGGCAGAGATGAAGTGAGCTGGACGGCTTTAAGTAGCCAGGACTGACGAGCAGATCAACAGCTGAGTCACTGTGGAGAGAAAGGAGCTGGCAATTAGTCGACAGCTGAGCAGCCAGCTCAAATAAGGAAGGGCTGAGCCCATCCCTGATAGTATCCCCTCCTCAACGACCCCTACCCCTCGGATGACCACCGGGCTTGAGGGGAAAACATCTATGGAAATTACGGAGGAGGACATGAGCATGTACGTCCGAGGATGAGACCCAAGAGCATTCCTCCGGACCGTACCCCTTCCAATGCACAAGGTACTATATGCGCCCACGGAACCTACGGGAGTCAACAATGGATTGTACTTCATACTCCTTATGGTTCTCAACCTGTATAGGGTGAGGATGTGGCACTGAGGTGGTAAAGCGGTTGCAGACCAAAGGTTTCAATAAAGAGACATGAAACATTAGAGATGCGTATACTAGGAGGAAGGTCCAACGCGTAAGCCACTGGGTTAATCCTGCGAAGGATACAGAAAGGCCCAATAAACTGAGGTGCGAACTTCAAAGAAGGAACACAAAGTCGGAGGTTGTGAGACGACAACCAGACTCTGTCCTCAACCTGGTAGGAAGGCGCAGGCAGGCGTCTGCGGTCAGCATGGAGTCTGTACCTATCGTTAGCATGTCGCAAAGCCTCCTGGACTTGTGCCCAAGTGGAATGAAGGCCACGAAGATGCTCCTCTAACACAGGAAAACTCTGTGGAACAAACGAGGCAGGCAACATGGAAGGTTGGAAACCACAGTTCGCCATCAACGGGGACAAACGGGAAGCTGAATTCAAGGCGCTAGGGATGAGCTTCGAGTCGAACTCATGTTCGACTTGAACATCGGCTGTTCGCCAGTTCGCTGAACAGCGAACAATTTGGGGTGTTCACGGCAAATCCGAAAGCTGCAGAACACCCTTTAAAAGTCTATGGGAGAAATCAAAAGTGCTAATTTTAAAGGCTTATATACATGGTATTGTCATAAAAAGTGTTTGGTGACCTGGGTCCTGCCCGAGGGGACATGGATCAATGCAAAAAAAAGTTTTAAAAACTGCAGTTTTTTAGGGAGCAGTGATTTTAATAATGCTTAAAGTGAAACAATAAAAGTGTAATATTCCTTTAAATTTTGTACCTGGGGGGTGTCTATAGTATGCCTGTAAAGGAGCGCATGTTTCCCGTGTTTAGAACAGTCTGACAGCAAAATGACATTTCAAAGGAAAAAAAGTCGTTTAAAACTACTCGCGGCTATTAATGAATTTCCGGTCCGACAATACACATAAAAGTTCATTGATAAAAATGGCATGGGAATTCCCCACAGGGGAACCCCGAACCAAAATTAAAAAAAAAATTGGCGTGGGGGGTCCCCCTAAATTCCATACCAGGCCCTTCAGGTCTGGTATGGATATTAAGGGGAACCCTGGCCAAAATTGTTTTTAAAAAAATGGCATGGGGTCCTCCTCAAAATCTATACCAGACCCTTCAGGTCTGGTCTGGATTTTAAGGGGAACCCCGTGTCAAAATAAAAAAAAAAATGGCGTGGGGTCCCCCCAAAAATCCATACCAGACCCTTATCCGAGCACGCAACCTGGCAGGCTGCAGGAAAAGAGGGGGGGAGGAGAGAGCGGCCCCCCTCCTGAACCGTACCAGGCCACATTCCCTCAACATTGGGAGGGTGCTTTGGGGTAGCCCCCCAAAACACCTTGTCCCCATGTTGATGGGGACAAGGGCCTCATCCCCACAACCCTTGCCCGGTGGTTGTAAGGGTCAGCGGGTGGGGAGCTTATCGGAATCTGGAATCCCCCTTTAACAAGGGGACCCCCAGATCCGGGCCCTCCCCCCTGTGTGAAATGGTAAGGGTACCATTTCACAAAAAAACTGTCAAAAATGTTAAAAATTACAAGAGACAGTTTTTGACAATTCCTTTATTTTAAATGCTTCTTCTTTCTTCCATCTTCCTTCGGTTTCTTCCTCCATCTTCTTCTGGTTCTTCCTCCGGTGTTCTCGTCCGGCATCTTCCTCCGCGGCAACTCCTTCCCTTCTTCTCCTCGGGCCGCTCCGCATACATGATGGCATGATGGGAGGCTCCCGCTGTGTGATGCTTCTCCTCTTCTGACGGTTCTTAAATAACGGGGGCGGGCCACCTGGTGACCCCGCCCCCCCCTCTGACGCACGGGGACTTGACAGGGACTTCCCTTTGGCATTCCCCGTGACGTCAGAAGGGGTGGGGTTACGTAACGGGTGGCCCCCCCATTATTTAAGAACCGTCAGAAGACGAGAAGCGTCACACAGCGGGAGCCTCCCATCATGCCATCATGTATGCGGAGCGGCCCGAGGAGAAGAAGGGAAGGAGACGCCGCGGAGGAAGATGCAGGATGAGAACACCGGAGGAAGAACCAGAAGAAGAAGATGGAGGAAGAAACCGAAGGAAGATAGAAGAAAGAAGATAGAAGAAAGAAGCATTTAAGTCAAAAACTGTCTCTTGTCATTTTTAACATTTTTGACAGTTTTTTTGGGAAATGGTAGTACTTTTGTACCCCCTTACCATTTCACACAGGGTGGAGGGCCGGGATCTGGGGGTCCCCTTGTTAAAGGGGGCTTCCAGATTCTGATAAGCCCCCCGCCCGCAGACCCCCACAACCACCGGGCAAGGGTTGTGGGGATGAGGCCCTTGTCCCCATCAACACGGGGACAAGGTGTTTTGGGGGTTACCCCAAAGCACCCTCCTAATGTTGAGGGCATGTGGCCTGGTACGGTTCACGGGGGGGCGCTCTCTCACCCCCCCTCTTTTCCTGCGGCCTGCCAGGTTGCGTGCTCGGGTAAGGGTCTGGTATAGATTTTGAGGGGGATCCCACGCCATTTTTTTTTTTAAATTTGGCCGAGGATCCCCTTAATATCCATACCAGACCTGAAGGGCCTGGTATGGAATTTAGGGGGATCCCGCACGTCAATTTTTTATTTTAATTTTGGTTCGGGGTTCCCCTGTGGGGAATTCCCATGCCGTTTTTATCAATGAACTTTTATGTGTATTGTCGGACCGGCAATTCATTAATAGCCGCAAGTAGTTTTAAATGACTTTTTTCCTTTGAAATTTCATTTTGCTGTCAGACTGTTCTAAACACGAGAAACATGCGCCCCTTTACAGGCATACTATAGACACCCCCCAGGTACGAAATTCAAAGGAATATTACACTTTTATTGTTTCACTTTAAGCATTATTAAAATCACTGCTCCTGAAAAAACGGCCGTTTTTAAAACTTTTTTTGCATTGATCCATGTCCCCTGGGGCAGGACCCAGGTCCCCAAACACTTTTTATGACAATAAATTGCATATAAGCCTTTAAAATTAGCACTTTTGATTATTCATGTTCGTGTCCCATAGACTTTAACACATTTTTTGCCTGTTCGCAAGTTCTGGTGCGAACCGAACAGGGGGGTGTTCGGCTCATCCCTACAAGGCACTATTGTGAGCAAACTCCACCCACAGTAAGAGGTCTGACCAGTTGTTATGATTGTCAGAAATATAGCAATGTAGGAATTGCTCCAAGGACTGACTGGCTTGTTCTGCAGCCTCATCAGACTGCGCGTGATACGCAGAGGCGAAAGCAAGCTGAATACCCAACTGTGCACAAAAGGCTCGCCAGAACAGGGACACAAACTGACTACCCCTGTCAGAGACAATCACCTTGGGTAGCCCATGTAAGCGGAAGATTTCCTGAGCAAAATCAGAAGCCAGTTCCTTAGAAGTAGGCAACTTCTTGAGTGGAATACAATGCAACATTTTTGAGAACCGGTCAACCATCATAATAGTGTTGCCTTGGGAGTTGGGTAACTCCACAATGAAATCCATAGACAGGTGGGTCCAGGGCCTCTCTCCATTGGGTATGGGTTGTAGGAGACCCACTGGAAGGTGTCGTGGAGTCTTACTCTGAGCACACACGGAACAGGCAGCTATGAAGGCGGTTACAGCAGCACGTAGACTGGGCCACCAGAATTGTTGGCAAATGGTCCAAAAGATTTGATTCTTCCAAGGGTGGCCAGCAGCCTTGAGAGAATGGTAAGTCTGGAGCACAGCAGTACGGAGACTCTCGGGAACAAAGCAGCAGTCACAAGGTTTCTCAGGATGAGCATCGATCTGAGCAGCAAGAATTTTGTCACCCAAAGGAGAAGTAAGACTGGTGCGAACCGTAGCCAGAATACGATCAGGAGGAATCACAGGAACCGGAACCGACTCCATCTAGGAAGTGGAGGAAAATTGTCGTGACAAGGCGTCAGCCCTTACATTCTTAGTACCGGGTAAGAATGAGACAATGGGGGTTATTTACAAAAGGCAAATCCACTTTGCACTGCAAGTGCACTTGAAAGTGCACTTGGAAGTGCAGTTGCTCTAGATCTGAGGGGTAGATCTGAAATGAGTGGAAGCTCTGCTGATTTTATCATCCAATCATGTGCAAGCTAAAATGCTGTTTTTTATTCTCCTTGCATGTCCCCCTCGGATCTACAGCAACTTTACTCTCAAGTGCACTTGCAGTGCAAAGTGGATTTTCCTTTCGTAAATAACCCCCAATGTAATTAAAACTCAACAAGAAAAGAGCCCATTGCGCCCTTCTGGGAGAGAGGTGCCTACCCTCAGACAAGAATGTGAGATTCTTATGGTCAGTAAGAATGAGAACCGGAACAGTGGTACCTTCAAGGAGATGTCTCCATTCTTTCAGGGCTAAAATGATTGCCAACAGCTCTCTGTCAACAATTTCGTAATTGCACTCTGCCGGTGACAATTTCTTGGAAAAGTAGCCACATGGATGCATAGCGCACTCAGAGTTAGGACGTTGAGACAGAAGGGCGCCAACTCCAGTCTCAGAAGCATCAACTTCTAGGATAAAAAGGCAATGTAGGATCAGGGTGTGCCAACACAGGAGCAGAAACAAAGGCAGCCTTAAGACTCTCAAAGGCCTTAATGGACATCGGAGACCAACTCTGTGGGTTGCCGTCTTTCCTGGTCATATCAGTCAGGGGCTTGACCAGAGACAAGAAGTTACGAATAAACTTCCGATAATAGTTGTCAATGCCAAGAAAACGCTGCAGAGGGTCGAGGCCACTGTAGGACCGCTGAAAGTTTCTCTGGGTCCATCGAAAAACCAGCAGTGGAAATGACATAGCCCAGGAATTTAACCTGTTCACAATGGAATTTGCACTTTTCCAATTTACAATAGAGATTGTTCTCTCTTAGTCTCTGAAGCACACGACAGACATCTGTGTGGTGGCTCTCCAGGGACTTGGAAAATATGAGGATATCGTCGAGATAAACCACCACACATAACTGCAACAAATCTCGGAGGACATCGTTAATGAACTCCTGGAAAACTGCCGGAGCATTACAAAGGCCAAAAGGCATTACGAGATACTCATAATGACCTGATTTGGTATTAAACGCAGTTTTCCACTCGTGGCCCTCCTTAATCCCTACGAGATTGTATGCCCCTCTCAAATCAAGCTTCGTGAAAACCGTTGCTCCCTTGAGGCAGTCAAATAACTCCGTAATCAACGGAATGGGATAGGCATTCTTAATCGTGAAACGATTGAGACCCCTATAATCGATACAAGGTCTCAGTTCACCACTCTTCTTCACAAAAAAGAAACTGGCACCAGCAGGAGACGAGGATTTGTGGATGAAACCTCGAGAACGTGCGTCTGCAACATACTCCTCCATGGCCTTATCCTCCAAGACCGACAAAGGGTAAACCCGGCCACGAGGGGGTATGGCACCAGGTTGAAAGGTCAATTATGCAATTATACCACCGGTGTGAAGGCAAAGTACCGGCTTGACCTTTGTTAAAGACATTGCTAAAATCGCGATACTCCTCCGGCAGAGAGGAGAGTGAAGAGGTACACAGGACCTTGGCTACCTTCTGGAAGCATCTCTCACTGCACTGTGGCGACCAGGACAGAACCTCAGCACTGAGCCAATCAAAAGAAGGATTGTACCTCTGTAACCAAGGATAACCAATAACCAGCGGAAACTTAGGCGAGGAAATAACTTGGAATTGGATTATCTCATGGTGAAGGGCCCCTACGGCCATGGACAACGGAACAGTCTCATGAGTCACATGGGCAGGCTGTAGAGGTCTCCCGTCAAGAGCCTTAATGGCAAGTGGAGTGTCACGCAGCTGCAGCGGAATCAAGTTCTTCGATACAAAGGCAGCATCAATGAACAAGCCTGCAGCCCCAGAGTCAATTAGAGCCTGTATCTCGATGGATGACTCATCCCAAGACAGGGTAGCCGAAACCAGGGGCTTATCTTTCTGGGAAACTGGAGACGTAACACGCCACCTAAGGTCTGTCCGTGACAGGACCTCAAGGTTCGTGCGTTCCCTGGATGGGTAGGACAAGACTTCAAAAAGTGACCGGCCTGGCCACAATAAAGGCACAATCTCTCCCTCCTCCTAATGGCTCTCTCACCCGCAGAGAGATGCATGAAGCCCAAGTGCATGGGTTCATCTTCACAGACCAACTCGGTACCAGGAGGCATGGGAGGTGAGGAAGGCAAGGGTGGGACTGCAAAGCTCGGAGACAAATGTACAGGAGGCTTGCGCCAGAAAGAGAGTCTTTCTCTGAGTCTGGAGTCAATGAGGGTGGCAAATGTGATCAACCTCTCTAGCTCACTGGGTATATCTCGGGCTGCTATCTCATCCTTGATGTTATTCGAGAGACCATGAGAGAAGGCAGCCACGAGGGCCTCATTGTTCCAAGCAACCTCTGCTGCCAGAGTACGGAATTCAATGGCGTAATCAGCAACAGTTCTCGTACTCTGTTTGATGGACATGAGGCTCTTGGCAGCAGAAGCGGAGCGTGCGGGAACGTCAAATAACCTTTTGAAAGAAGCCACAAATCCTGGGTAACTCAGGACCACGGGTTTTTGTGTCTCCCATAGAGGGTTTGCCCAGGCCAAGGCTCTCTCAGAAAGCAAAGATATCATGAAACCTACTTTGCTTCTGCCCGTGGGAAATGCCTGGGGCAGCATCTCAAAGTATATCTCAACCTAGTTGAGAAACCCTCTGCATTGAACTGGATCGCCCCCAAATCGCAGGGGAAGCAGAGCGGAACCAGACATGCCTCTTATAGAGGTAATACTCGAGGCGGGTGCCTGCACAGAGACTGGAGCAGCAGCAGGGACGGTCTGCAACACAGGTTGTACCAGAGCAGCTATAGTGGAAGATTCCAGGTGAGCCGTGTGACTCAGGAGCGTTTGTAACGCCAAGGCAAACTGATCCATGCAGAAATCCTGGTCATCCAATCTGGAAAAAATATTACCAACAAGTGGATTGACTGCATCTTCTGAATTCTTGGCCTTTGCCTACTGTCTGAAACCATGAATCAGACTGAGATAGAAGTACAGTTAATCACATTTGTTTAACCACTTCCCTACCCGCCCATAGTCATATGACGTCCCCAGATGGGATCTCCCATCCTGGGTGGACGTCATATGACGTCCTGGGATTCCCGGGCGTCTAGGGGGCGCGCGCGCGCCGCCGGGAGCGCGCGCGCGCGCCCGCCGCGTTCCTCGGGACCCGGTGCGTGTGCCCGGCGGCCGCGATGTCCGCCGGGCACCCGCGATTGCCCGTTAACCGGGCCGGCATGTGGATCTGTGTGTGTAAACACACAGATCCACAGCCTGTCAACTCTGAGGAGAGCGATCTGTGTTCCCAGAACAGAGGAACACAGATCGGTCTCCTCCCCTAGTGCGTCCCCTCCCCCTTCAGTTAGTAATCACTCCCTAGGAAACACATTAACCCCTCCCCGCCCCCTAGTGGTTAACCCCTTCACTGCCTGTCACATTTACACAGTAATCAATGCAATTTTATAGCATTGATCGCTGTATAAATGTGATTGGTCCCAAAAATGTGTCAAAAGTGTCCGATGTGTCCGCCATAATGTCGCAGTCACCAAAAAAAATCACGATCGCCGCTAAAAAAATAAAAAAATTTTTTTTTTTAAAAAATGCCATAAATCTATCCCATATTTTGTAGACGCTATAACTTTTGCGCAAACCAATCAATATACGCTTATTGCGATTTTTTTAAACAAAAATATGTAGAAGAAAACGTATCGGCCAAAACTGAGGAAAAAATGTGTTTTTTAAAAAAAAAATTGGGATATTTATTATAGCAAAAAGTAAAAAATATTGTGTTTTTTTCAAAATTGTCGCTCTTCTTTTGTTTATAGCGCAAAAAATAAAAACCGCAGAGGCGATCAAATACCACCAAAAAAAAGCTCTATTTGTGGTGAAGAAAGGACGTCAATTTTTTTTGGGTACAATGTCGCACGACCGCGCAATTGACGTTTAAAGTGCAACAGCGCTGAAAACTAAAAATTGGCCTGGGAAGGAAGGGGGTGAAATTGCCCTGTATTGAACCGGTTAAAAATAATAATAAAAAGGTAAACAGAGTAAGCGTAATCAATACATAGCCAGAGTTCAGTAACCAGATCGGGTAGTCAGCCAATGCCAATGTCAGAGAGCATAGTAGTACAGCAAGCAGGATCAGGAGCCAGAAGGGACATCAGCCAAGCAAGTCTTCAACAGGAACGCAGGAGAAAGTCTCTGTGATGTGACCAAAGGAGAAGGCAGAGATGAAGTGAGCTGGATGGCTTTAGGTAGCCAGGACTGACGAGCAGATCATCAACAGCTGAGTCACTGTGGAGAGAAAGGAGCTGGCAATTAGCGACAGCTGAGCGGCCAGCTCAGAGAAGGAAGGGCTGAGCCCAGCCCTGACACATGTGTCTCTATGTGTGTATGTGTGTGTTTGTACATTGTGTGTTTGTGTGCATGTGTCTGTATGTGTGTGTGTATGTTAGTTTTAATCCTGACCCCCCCCCACCCCTATTCCTGTACCATCAGAACTGCTTTTGTAGGGCTGGTTTGTGATAGCAGCAAGGACTGCTGCTCCTTTGAAAAGCAATCCATACTTAGATTTTCGGAGGCATTTGACAGGCAGTAAAGAGGCAATATGTTGCAATGCACACATTTGCGGGGTAGTTGCAGGGCAGCCCCATTTACCTTGGGTATACCTCCAGCTGCAGCCAGGGCTGGACTGGGACAAAAATTTGGCCCTGGACTTCACCCAGACTGGCCCACTTTGACAGGTCTCTCCCATGCCGGCTTGCCACCCAAGCCCCCCCCCCCCCCACTAGCTATTAGCCATTCTACATTATTTCTCTTAGGCAGTACCAGTGGGGAAGCTAGACATTATTTCACCTGGGGCAAAGAATCAGTTTGGTGCCCCCCCCCCAATGGAACAAGATTAGGCAGGAAAGTGAGGCTGCCCTCCTTCCAGATTGTATGATGAGCTTCTAAGTGTTGACTCCTGATCATCATGTCTGTATTCAGGTGCGCTGCATAACTAGCCAGGGAGAGGAGGTGAGCACTGCGGGGGGGACAGAGGACTGGAGGGAGGCAGCGGTCCACTGTCACTGAAATCGGCCCACTGAGCCATCGGCCCACCGGGAAACTCCCTGTAGTCCCAATGGCCAGTACATGCCTGGCTGCAGCCACAGCATGTGTACATCCCCAGCTGCTGTGTCTGCAGCTAAAGGGGGAGAAGTTGGGGGTGGTAAAAATAGCTCAATCATGTGGTTTTACCGCCCCTCCAACCTGACATGTAAACAAGCCCTTGGTTCACATCTGTCTGGCTGCGTGCTGCGTGTAGAGCAGCCCATTCATTTCAATGGGTTTCCCTACACGCGGAAATGCAGTAAAAGAAGTCCCTGACCTTTTTTTAAAAAATTGCGCCGCACCAAAAGCACCCCATGTTTGCCAATGTGGGATACCATTAAGAATAATTTAGGCACCCCTAAACAGCAGAGCATTTGTCTGTGTGTCAGGAACAAGCATGATTTTGCGTGTATTCCGCGACACACAGTAACGCGAACCAAGCCTTGGACAGAGGTGCCTCAAGACTGAAAATACTTTTCAAGGGCGCCCCGACTGGAAAAAGGTTGAGAAACACTAATCTAGGAGATTAGCTGGCAATATCTACAAAATCAATTTACAGAAAAGTTGATTTTGATAGTATTGTGTGAATTGTCTCAGCATTCCACATCCTAACCAGCATTACATTGGTTCTAAAACCAAGACAATATTTACCAGGCATTCCCTAAAAATGTCCCAGTAGTAGTATTGTCCCCTCACCCCCCTATATACTCACCTCTCACTCAATCTATCACTGTGCCTGTCTACAGCAGCTCTCTCCTCTCACCTGCATTCTCAGGACAGAGAGGAAGCAGCAGGAGACATTGGCTCCTGATGCTGTCAATCAAATTCTGTGAGCAGAGGGGGGCTGTGTGTGTTTATGGATGCACACAGCCTGGCTCAGGAGCGAGCCCGCAAATCTGCCCCACATAGCAAGTAGCTTGCTATGGTGGCAGACACAGAAGAGGAGGAGCTGAGAGCGTCGGTGGGGGACCCTAGAACAGGAGGTTCAGGGCTGCTGAAGGATAAGGATAACATGTTTGTCATTTTCAGAAAAAAAAAGCAACCTTTATAACTGATTTAAAGGAAAACTCAGAGAAGTGTTGTTTACTTCTTGATAAAGCCCTACTGCAAGTTCCAAGAAACACCAACCCTCTCTGTGTGAGACTTCAGTCACATGTAAGCCCATCAGATGAGCGCTGGAAGGCATCCTGGAAGTACAGAACTTAGTTCTGCTTTAACGCTATTCTTCACTGTTCCAATGTTCTACATGCAGCTGAGAATCAAAGTTTGATTACCGCCTGTTAAAATTGTCATTTTGATGACTTTCTATGTAAAGAGATGTCAACACAAAACCTTTCTAGAAAAATATATATGACTGGCTTCTGCATATTTTAAAGTGCAGTTACTATCTACTGTACTTTCTGAATGTAAACCCCAACTTCAGGAATGAGAGGAAATCTACCCTTGCAGTCCCCCAATTTACAGGGGTTAAAGGAGAAGTATGGCCAAAGCTCTTTTGACCATACTTCTCCTGTGGGTCATAGGTGTGTGCTTGTTTTTGAACTCCTGTGACCCAGATTCAGCCGACAGCTTGCTGTCAGCTGACCTCACAGAGCCGGTCCAGGCTCTGCAGGGATCCTGACATTAATGTCAGGATCTGCCCAGATGCCTGACTAGCAGCTGGCTCAGCCTCTTAGTGTGCCGCTGACATCTTGAGCCAGTCGCTCCCGCCCCCCTCCACATCCTGGCACTCCAGTGAGCGATGGAGGGCCAGAGCAGAGAGCTGTTGACTGACGGTCACTGCTCTCTGCTCACTGAAGGCCGAGAAGCAGAGTTCTTTCTCCTTTATTCTTGAGCGAGAGATACAAATGTATCTAATGACATTTTTGCCTTTTCCTTCCTTCCTGATATGGCCGGATCTAGGGGGGGTGCTGGGATACACCTCCCCAGATCTCAGTTGTGCCCCCCAGGCCGGCCCTCTCATGGATGTTTTGTCTGGCCGCCGAGCTCCTTTTCCCCCCATTCCTGCACTCAGGACTGCTCTCCCTTCCTGTCAGAACAGCGCTCCTCTGTGCAGCAGATCATGCTTACATCGGGCTGTACACGCAGTTTGATTACCTGACCCCTATGTCCTCCTAGGACTGCTCATCTCCCAACAGCAGGACATGGGGGCAGGGGGCGGGTAATCAAACTGTGTGTACAGCCCGATGAAAGCGCGATCTGCTGCAGAGAGGAGCACTGTTCTGACAGGAGGGGAGAGCACAGCTTACATCTACTCAAGTATGTGACAGTGCTGTGAACAATTCTATTGTTATCAGAAAACAAATTAGCGCCTAACCATAAAAAATCAATCAAATATGTGTGTGAAACTATTGTAAATATAAATAGTGTGGCAGAACATAACTAAATAGCTTACACAAATCTATCACTTTCCTAACATAGATAAAGTGTTGTGCAAACCAGATCACTTATAACAGCCGATGCTTTAAACCTTATGGGCTCATGCACCCTGCAGCTCAAAGAAGTGGCTCCTACAGGCTTTTGAGCTCTTTTTTTCTGCCTGGAAAGTCCCCTCCATGTTAGCCAATGTGTCCATGCACACTATGGCTTTTTCAGGCATTTTCAGACATATGCTTCTACAAGCAGAACCCCCCCCCCCCCACCACCAAACTTGCGTTTTTGAGAGGAGCTAGTGCCCCAAAAAGCTTAACCACTTCAGCCCCAGAAGGATTTACCCCCTTCCTGACCAGAGCACTTTTTACAATTTGGCACTGCGTCGCTTTAACTGCTAATTGCGCGGTCATGCAATGCTGTACCCAAACGAAATTTGCGTCCTTTTGTTCCCATAAATAGAGCTTTCTTTTGATGGTATTTGATCACCTCTGCGGTTTTTATTTTTTGCGCTATAAACGGAAAAAGACCGAAAATTTTGAAAAAAATTGATATTTTCTACTTTTTGTTATAATAAAAATACAATAAACTCAATTTTAGTCATACATTTAATGTATTTGTATACAAAATGTATTCAGCCACATGTCTTTGGTAAAAAAAATGTCAATAAGCGTATATTTATTGGTTTGCGCAAAAGTTATAGCGTCTACAAACTAGGGTACATTTTCTGGAATTTACACAGCTTTTAGTTTATGACTGCCCATCTCATTTCTTGAGGTGCTAAAATGGCAGGGCAGTACAAAACCCCCCCAAATGACCCCATTTTGGAAAGTAGACACCCCAAGGAAATTGCTGAGAGGCATGTTGAGCCCATTGAATATTATTTTTTTTTGTCCCAAGTGATTGAATAATGAAAAAAAAAAAAAAAAATTTACAAAAAGTTGTCACTAAATGATATATTGCTCACACAGGCCATGGGCATATGTGGAATTGCACCCCAAAATACATTTAGCTGCTTCTCCTGAGTATGAGGATACCACATGTGTGGGACTTTTTGGGAGCCTAGCCGCGTACGGGGCCCCGAAAACCAAGCACCGCCCTCAGGATTTCTAAGGGCGTAAATTTTTGATTTCACTCCTCACTACCTATCACAGTTTTGAAGGCCATAAAATGCCAGGACAGTTCAACTCTCCCCCCCCCCCAAATGACCCCATTTTAAAAAGTAGACACCCCAAGCTATTTGCTGAGAGGCATGTTGAGTCCATGGAATATTTTATATTTTGCCACAAGTTGCGGGAAAATGACAAACTTTTTTTTTTTGCACAAAGTTGTCACTAAATGATATATTGCTCAAACAGGCCATGGGCATATGTGGAATTACACCCCAAAATACATTCTGCTGCTTCTCCTGAGTATGGGGATACCACATGTGTGGGACTTTTTGGGAGCCTAGCTGCGTACGGGGCCCCGAAAACTAAGCACCGCCTTCAGGATTTCTAAGGGCGTAAATTTTTTATATCACTCCTCAATACCTATCACAGTTTCCAAGGCCATAAAATGCCAAGATGGCACAAACCCCCCCCAAATGACCCCATTTTGGAAAGTAGACACCCCAAGCTATTTGGTGAGAGGCATGGTGAGTATTTTGCAGCTCTCATTTGTTTTTGAAAATTAAGAAAGAAAATAAAAATGTATTTTTTTCTTTTTTCAATTTTCAAAACTTTGTGACAAAAAGCGAGGTCTGCAAAATACTCACCATACCTCTCAGCAAATAGCTTGAAGTGTCTACTTTCCAAAATGGGGTCATTTGTGGGGGGGGTTTGTGCCATCTGGGCATTCCATGGCCTGCGAAACTGTGATAGGCAGTGAGGAGTGAAATCAAAAATTTACACCCTTAGAAACCCTGAAGGCGGTGCTTGGTTTTTGGGGTCCCGTATGTGGCTAGGCTCCCAAAAAGTCTCACTCATGTGGTATCCCTGTACTCAGGAGAAGCAACAGAATGTATTTTGGGGAGTAATTTCACATGTTCCCATGGCATGTTTGAGCAATAACGGAAAATTTATATCAAATACTTACCGTAATTTTCCTTTCCTGATGGACTCCATGGCAGCCTACGTATGGGTTAATCCCGCCTCTCATACCTCATAGGACCCCACTCACATAAATCTTTGCATCTAGACAGAGACCGCGTTCCATAACTTAGCCTACTCCATCAAATGGGAGGGAACTCCTGCTGCCATGGAGTCCATCAGGAAAGGAAAATTACGGTAAGTATTTGATATAAATTTTCAGTTTTCCTGACAGACTCCATGGCAACCTACATATGGAAAATGACTAGACATACACACCCGGGTGGGCAATTGCTGGTTAAAGAAAAAAAAGGTTTAATTGGCACCATCAACAGATAATACGTGCAAACCAAAATTAATCGAAGACAAAGAAGCCGGTTCTATGCAATAGTGCGTCATAAAAGTGTTAATCGATGACCATGAGGCCGATTTACAGATTACTTCCAGAGATACATGACGGGATGCTGCCCACGATGTAGAAACACTCCTGGTAGAATGAGCGGTCACTGCCTCCGGAGAAGCCAAACCCTTAGACTTATAAGCCCACTGAATGGCCTGAATAATCCATGCTTCGATGGTTCTAGAGGAAGCACGCAATCACTTGTTTTTACCATGGAAGAGAACAAACAGGTGATCAGACTGGCGAAAAGAAGCTGTGGCTTCTAAGTATTGTTTTAGAACCTCTCCAACATCTAGAGGATGAATATTAGAGTCCTCAGTAGACCTGAACGTAGGAAGAACAATCTCCTGATTTTCATGGAAGACAGTTGTTACTTTGGGATTTGAACCTAACATAGGAATCAAGACTACTCGATTTGGGAAGAAAGTAAGGAATGGTTCTTTGAATCCTAAGGAACCAATTTTGGAAACCCTCTTAGCCGATGTTATGGCTACTAGAAAGACCACTTTGAGAGAAAGTTCTTTAATAGATGACTGATCCATATGTCGTATTTCTTTTCCTGAGAAAAAATCCAAGACAAGAGGAAGATCCCATTTAGAAAATCTCAGCTTTCTTTGAGGTCTAAGTCTTATTGCTCCCCTGAAGAACTGCCTAGTAAGAGGGTGTCTGGCCCATGATACGCCTGTGAAGGCAGAGAATGCAGAAACCTGAACTCGTAAGGAACTAACCGATAAAGACAGATCCAGGCCTGTTTGTAGAAAACCCAGAATATCCTCTATCTTTGGTCATTACAGGAACCATTAGTGGAAACAACGTAGTCCGCAAACTTCGACCAAATTCTTTGGTAAACTCTGTTGGTGCCCGCTCTTCTGGCATTCAACAATGTAGCAATAGCTGTACTTGGACAGCCTAGCACTTCCAGCCTTCCCCTCTCAACCACCAAGCCATCAGATGGAGATGAGATGGGCATGGGTGAAGAGACGTTCCCTGCAACAGGAGATCTGGTCTGGACGGGAGAGGGACCGGATCCCGGTAACTGAGCTGAATCAGGAGAGGAAACCATGGCCCGTTGGGCCAAAATGGAACAATTGCCACTACTTCGACTTCTTCCCACCTGAGCCTCGATAGAAATCGGAGAATGACTGGAACCAGGGGAAAGGCATAAGCCCTGTGGAATCTCCACTGGTCCATCTGGGCATCCACTCCAAAGGCCTGGGGACAACAACATCTCGTGTAATATTTCTCCAGTTTGAAGTTGCAAGGGGATGCAAACAGATATACTTCCGACATCATTCCCAGAGACAGGACCCAGTTGAAAACTTCAGTGTGGAGAGACCATTCGTTGTTGTCCAGGGTGACCCTTGAAAGGAAGTCTGCCTGGACATTCTGAATTGTGAGGCTCTGAGAAGAGATGATGACATTGCGAGAATTGTGAATTCTTTCCCGTATCACCAGAATTTTCTCCAGAGGCAGGGAGATGGTGCTCTTCACCGTGTCGAATTGGGCTCCGAAGAATATTAGAGACTGTGTCGGGTCTAGATTACTTTTCTCCCTGTTCAAACAGCCAACCAAACTCTGTCAGGGTAGAGATGACTTGATCTCGATGTGACAACAGCTGTTCCCTGTCTTGTGAAAGCAGGAGTAGGTTGTCCAAATAATGGTGTAACCGAATACCTCTGACCCTGATTAATGCCACCACAGCCAATAAGAGCTTTGAAAACACTCGAGGCGATGTTGTAAGCCCGAATGGGAGCCATGTAAATTGGAGATGCCTCTGGTCTACTGCAAATCGGAGATACTTCTGGAATTCCTTTGCAATGGGCACATGAAAGTAGGCGTCTTTCAGGTCTATGGAGACAAGCCAATCTCCTGGTTGTATTGTCTGACGTATTGTTAGCAGTTTCCATTTTAAAATTTTTCCTTCTTGATGAAGGAGTTCAGGTGTGTCAAGTCGATGACTGGCCTCCAGGAGCCATTCTTTTCGAGGACCATGAAAAGGGGGGAATAAACCCCATAGAAATCTTTCTTCTGTTGGTACCTGAATGGTGGCCCCCTGGGCTATCAGTGAATATGTATATGACAGAAGAACTTGTTTCTTCTCTTCCAAGTGTGGTAGGACTGTGGGAACAAACCGGTGTGTGGGTGGACTGCTGAGCACCCAAGTATGACCTGAGGAGACCGTTTTGATGGTCCAGAAATCTCGAATTGAGGCTGCCCAGACGCGCTGGAAATGGAGTAAATGAGCCCCGACTCGCTCCGTCTGGACAGGCTCTATATCAAAAGGACTTTGAAGCTTCTTGTCCCCAAGAAGAGGCTGACTTTGAGGATTTCTGTCCCAAAGGTTGATTTTTCTTCCAGTTCTTTCTGAAATCGCAGCCAGGCCTGTAGCGACGTGCATCCCTAGCACGCTCCTGATCTTGTCTGGGTTGAGTTCTTCTCTGACCCAAAAGACGGCGGTCCTGGGGTAAGAACCCTGATTTACCCCCTGTAGCACGGGTAATGGCAGAGTCAAGTTTATTCCCAAAGAGGGAGGATCCCTCAAAGGAAATTTTACACCATGCCTGTTTTAGAGGCAGGATCCGCAACCCGCGGGCGCAACCACAAGGCACACTTCGCTGTGACTGAAGAAAGCATGACATGTGCCACAAGGCGAATAATATCAAGGGATGCTTCGCCCAGAAAGACTGACGCCAGCTTCAGCTCGTGTACTGGTGAGTTCTTGACCAACTCCTCAGAGATCTTTCCTAACACTGCATCCATATCATCCGTCCATGCTTCCATAGCTTTAGACAAAGCTGCAAGAGCCAGGGCTGGTTTACAAGCCATGCCTGCCGTAATATAAATGCGCTTGAGGTCAGTGTCGATTTTCCTCTCTAAACCATCTTTGAAAGAAACGGTGTCCTCCAGAGGAAGTGTGACATGTTTCACCAACCTCATTAAAGCCGCATCAATGAGGGGAGCCGATTCCAGATGCTTTACCTCCTCACCTTTGAATGGATACATTTTTGCTATTTTGGAAATTAGCGAGTTTTTCCTCTCAATTTTACTCCATTCATCTGAAATAATTTCCCCAAGTTCACCCAGGAAGGGGAAATTTGGGCATTCTTTCTTGAGCTGCTTGAAGTACTTCCTCTGTTTAGAGGGTGCTTCTACTGGCTCTTCCCATCTCAATGCATCTTTAACCGCTTTAACCAACTGTGGAACCAAGGAAAAATCAAATCCTGTACTGGATTCTTCCACCTCTGGCTCGCTGTCCGAGGAACCACTTAAGGAGAAGGACCTGGAATCGCAGGGTCGACCCTGCCAGGAACTGGTGCTCGAGCAGCAGGAGGGCTGGTTTGTACGGACGCAATCCGTTCTGTTCAGAGATTCTTGAACCACTCTTCTAACCAAGCTTCCACCTGTTGGTCTCCAGCTCCTCTTTCCTTTACAGCTCGAGAATAGCATAACTCACAGAGAGATTTACCCTCTGGGACCTGAGCTTTACATCCCCAGCATGCTTTCCTTTCAGAGCGGCTGGAATGGCGGTGAGAATGATGACTAAAATGACGTGGACCGTCTGGAAGATGATCTAGGACGTCTAGAACTTGACGTTGAATGACAACTTTGTGATCTAGAATTGTCATTAACTTCACGTGCCGAAGGCCGGTGTTCAGACCTAGAAGGGCTGAGGGAAAGAAGGAGTTAACATGCACCTGACTAGTAAACCCAGAACAAACAAGAAGAGGAAAATTAATTCCATCCTACCTGCAATGTAAGGGTTGGCCACTGGGGGGCGGTGACACATCCATGGCAAAAGGCTCAGAAAGACACTGAAAGTGATCAACAAGGCGTATAAGAAAACACAGCATTAGCAGTAAGTTACAATCATGGATAAGCATTGCAGCATAACCCCTTACCTTAATCAGCAAAGCAATGCGCTCGGGGAAGCAGCTGCTAAAGCCTGCAAGGCATCCCAAAGAATAGCTGAATCTGACAGCTATTTAAATCTGCTGCCTCGGATGATGTCATCGCGCACCAATCGCACCTGCGCTGTGCCCGACGCCACCCCATGGACCTCGCACGCATGCGGGACCGCCGCCATCTTTCCCGGACCGCGCACGCGCAACCAAGCCTCAACCTCGATCGCGGCTCGTGCATGCGCAGACGGACCGAAAGGCGGTGAGGCTGGAACGCAGATGCGTCCCAGCCGCCATGACCAGAAAAGAAAATGAAGCTAGGGGACAAACGAACATACATAACAAATACAGCTGCCATGTAAGCAAAATTTTATAAATTACCACCCCGGCACCGTTCGATCCGGCCTGGAACTGGGAGCCAAGGTTGCTCATACTGCACGACCAGGGCATCTCACGAAAAGGGCCTCCCGCTAATAGCTGGGACGATTGGCCATGTTGCTGCTTGCCTGCCAATGGCTGGCTAGTAAGATCTTCAAGGTATCACAATAACTGCCCATGTCCACCCGCTAATAGCCAAGGTAAATGGACTCCAAGAAGGACACCGCCTGAACCGCCATCTTCATGTGCAAACCACCAGGACTAGACCGAAAACCTTTGTAAGGTAAGACTACTTTGGTCCTAGGAGGAGGACAAAAAAGGAACAAGGTCTCTGTCTAGATGTAAAGATTTATGGGAGTGGGGTCCTATGAGGTATGAGAGGCGGGATTAACCCATACGTAGGCTGCCATGGAGTCTGTCAGGAAATATCATTTAGTGACAACTTTGTGCAAAAAAAAAAAAAATTTGTCTTTTTCCCGCAACTTGTGTCACAATATAAAATATTCCATGGACTCAACATGCCTCTCAGCAAATAGCTTGGGGTGTCTACTTTCCAAAATGGGGTCATTGGGGGGGGGGTTTGAAGTGTCCTGGCATTTTATGCACAACATTTAGAAGCTTATGTCACACATCACCCACTCTTCTAACCACTTGAAGACAAAGCCCTTTCTGACACTATTTGTTTACATGAAAAAATATTTTTTTTTGCAAGAAAATGACTTTGAACCCCCAAACATTATATATTTTTTTGAAGCTAATGCCCTACAGATTAAAATGGTGGTTGTTTCATTTTTTTTTCACACAGAATTTGCGCAGCGATTTTTCAAACGCATTTTTGGGGGAAAAAACACACTTTTTTTAATTTTAATGCACTAAAACACACTATATTGCCCAAATGTTTGCTGAAATAAAAAAGATGATCTTAGGCCAAGTACACGGATACCAAACACGACATACTTTAAAATTGCGCACAAACGTGCAGTGGCGACAAACTACAAACATTTTTAAAAGCCTTTAAAAGCCTTTACAGGTTACCACTTTAGATTTACAGAGGAGGTCTACTGCTAAAATTACTGCCCTTGATCTGACCTTCGTAGTGATACCTCACATGCATGGTGCAATTGCTGTTTACATTTGACGCTAGACCAACGCTTGCGTTCGCCTTTGCGCGTGAGCAGGCTGGGACAGGGGTCTTATTTGCTTTTTTATCTTATTTTTAAACTGTTCCTTTCATTTTTTTTTAAATCATTTTTATTATGTCAGGGAATGTAAATATCCCCTATGACAGCAATAGGTAGTGACAGGTACTCTTTTTTGAAAAAAATGGGGTCTATTAGACCCTAGATCTCTCCTCTGCCCTCAAAGCATCTGACCACACCAAGATCAGTGTGATAAAAATGCTTTCCCAATTTCCCAATGGCGCTGTTTACATCCGGCGAAATCTAAGTCATGAAATGCTCGTAGCTTCCGGTTTCTTAGGCCATAGAGATGATTGGAGCCATTCTGGTCTCTGATCAGCTCTATGGTCAGCTGGCAGAATCACCGGCTGCATTCTCAGGTTCCCTGTTGAGACAGGAGAGCCAGAGAAAAACATGGGAGACAGTGGGGGGAGGGACACATTCTCTCCCACTGCTTGTAAAAGCAGTCTAGAGGCTAATTAGCCACTAGGATTGCTTTTACATGAAAGCTGACCGCTGGCTGAAAATAATGATACCAAGATGATACCTAAACCTGCAGGCATCATTCTGGTATAACCACTCAAAGTCCAGCAACATACCAGTACTTTGCTGGTTCTTGTTTGGCATATATTGTAATCTTTTTTTTTCATGCAGCCTGTGAGCTGAACAAAAAAAAGAGATTGATCAGTGGGTATACCCACTATTAGAATACCTCCCTTCATCCACCCACTTCTAATGATGGGCATACATGCACCATTTATATATGCCGAAGCATGGGGGCATCCGCCCCAAAAGTTAGGAGCAAATCGCTCCCCTGCCCCTGCTGCCCCCATGCTTCGGCATATATCACCTCCGCTGGAGTCACGGCTTTATATATCGTGGGAGCAAACGCTGTTGCTGTCAAGATAAAAAAATCCGCGCTGCAGCTGAATGGCGTACCTGAAAACAAAAAAATGGTTAACAATAAAACACAGTAAACAGTATATAAAATTGCATACCTGAAAAGCAAACATGATAAAACATAATAACAATAAAACATTGCAGATTAGAATACAGTAAAAAAGAGCAGAACAATAGAGAGAGATAGAACAATAAAACGACAACTATTTTTGTTTTTTTTTATTTCATATTTTTTTTGTGTTTTTTTTTTTTTTTTACACTTTTTTTGTAACTGTAACTTTTATAACTGTAACCAATTCCAGGTTCGGGTCTCTCAAAATGCGATGGCATCTTGGGAGACCCTGTGAAAGTGTGCCTACTGTGCAATACTGTACCCTACGCTAATACTCAACTAGTGTATGGTAGCATTCAAAACATTCACCAATGCAAAGACCAGGATTGTCAGGACAGGAGGGACAATAATACCGGGTGTCATGCCTATATCTGCGCTTGCTGCAGACACAACATCTTTTTTGGGGGGGTTCGTTGGGTAGGGGTACTTGGGAGGACATAAAGAAAATGCCTCTCATGCAGCCAACTGCATTTGGTTGGGAATGTGAATGGGGGAAGTACGGGTGCTGTAGAAGTGGTGGGTTCCCAATTAGGATTGGCGAATGCAGCAGGAAGGGCACTATGGGCACGAAGGGCCTGTGTTTGTCTTCTTGGTGGGAGCGGGACACTACTTGTGCTTGCCACCTTACCAGCTTGAACTGCACTTATGGGACTCGCCACGTCACCAAGTGTTACTGCAGTGCTGGTTTGACTACGACCGGGGTGTACTAGGCCGCTGGTGCTTGCCAGTTCACCAAAACGCTACCAAAAAAACTGTTAGCGATCGCAGGGAACAGGCCTGACTCTGCGAACGCTGCAGTTATGCGTTTAGTGTTTTGTAAGTGACAGTGATCGATCGATACTGCACTTGGGTGGGCGGGGCCGGGCGGAGGGGCAAAATGCAGGTGCTAGCAGGTATCTGGGCTGATCCCGCTAACACTGCGTTTTTGGGAACCCTAAACTGCTGGGGACGCTAGTATAGATCTGATCGGATCAGATATTGATCCGTTCAGATACTATACCACTAAGGGAGGTGTATGCTGCGTGCGTGGGTGTTAGCGCTACTGGCGCTAACCTGACGCTGCCTGGGGCGACGCAGACACTATCTGACCCTAAAACCTAACTTATATCACCGCCGGGTGATCAGGGGGCTAAACCTTTATTAGGTAATAAACGGTGGGTGCCCTGACACTATAAAAAAAATACTAACTAACTAGCGTCACCCGT
Organism: Aquarana catesbeiana; assembly: GCF_042186555.1. Taxonomy (NCBI): domain Eukaryota; kingdom Metazoa; phylum Chordata; class Amphibia; order Anura; family Ranidae; genus Aquarana; species Aquarana catesbeiana. The sequence continues at coordinate 516,340,287 of NC_133324.1, read as the reverse complement.
AACAGTTTTATGCCCCGTGCACACGGTCGGATTTTCCGATGGAAAATGTCCGATCGGAGCGTGTTGTCGGAAATTCCGACCATGTGTGGGCTCCATCGGACATTTTCCATCGGATTTTCCGACACACAAAGTTGGAGAGCAGGAGATAAAATTTTCCGACAACAAAATCCGTTGTCGGAAATTCCGATCGTGTGTACACAAATCCGACGGACAAAGTGCCACGCATGCTCAGAATAAATAAAGAGATGAAAGCTGTTGGCCACTGCCCCGTTTATAGTCCCGACGTACATGTTTTACGTCACCGCGTTTAGAACGATCGGATTTTCCGACAACTTTGTGTGACCGTTAGGGATGAGCCGAACACCCCCCGGTTCGGTTCGCACCAGAACCTGCGAACGGACCGAAAGTTCGCACGAACGTTGGAACCCCATTGACGTCTATGGGACTCGAACGTTCAAAATCAAAAGTGCTCATTTTAAAGGCTAATTTGCATGGTATTGTCCTAAAAAGGGTTTGTGGACCCGGGTCCTACCCCAGGGGACATGTATCAATGCAAAAAAAACTTTTAAAAACGTCCGTTTTTTTGGGAGCAGTGATTTTAATGATGCTTAAAGTAAAAAAAAAAAAGTGAAATATTCCTTTAAATATCGTACCTGAGGGGTGTCTATAGTATGCCTGTAAAGTGACGCGTGTTTCCCGTGTTTAGAACAGTCCCTGCACCAAATGTCATTTTTAAAGGAAAAAATCTCATTTAAAACTGCTTGCGGGTTTAATGTAATGTTGGGTCCTGGCAATATGGATGAAAATCAGTGAGACAAACGGCATGGGTACCCCCCAGTCCATTACCAGGCCCTTTGGGTCTTGTATGGATATTAAGGGGAACCCCGCACCCAAATTAAAATAAGGAAAGGTGTGGGGCCACCAGGCCCTATATACACTAAACAGCAGTATACAGGCTGTAGGTTTGTTGTTAAGTAGAATCTCTTTGTAATTTTGAACGGGTACATTTTTAACGTGTTTAGCTCCAGCCAAAAAATCTTTTTTAAGCTTTTTGGAAAACATAGGGAAGGGTTATCACCCCTGTGACATTTGTTTTGCTGTCTTTCCTCCTCTTCAGAAGATTTCACCTCACTTTTTGTCCCAATGGATTGGAAAGCATCAGTGGAAAGGAGAAATGTTTTTCCCATATTAACTCTTACAGGAGAGAATTTCCCTTCCTAGGGGTAGATTTATTCTCACTTCCTGTTGTCTCCTTCCGTTTGCAAGTAGGAGTCGTTTGTAAGTTAGTTGTTTGAAAGTAGGGTCCTGCCCTATATACTCAGCAGAAATTTGGGCCTTAGGTGTTGCTGTGGCCACAACACTGTAAGCCCTCACAGGGCTCTGCTGTGAAATATTAGATCAAGAATTGTAATTACATGCCCCTGTTGAACAGGAGCTGAAAAATTAGGCCTTAGGCACTGGTGCTGGTGCCACAACAGTGCAACCCCTCACAGACACTCTAGTTGGAATGCAGGAACGAGCCCTGCTGCAAAGTATTGCATCAAAAATTGTAATTACACGCCCCTGTTAAACAAGGGCTGAAAAATTGGGCCTTAGGCACTGGTGCTGGTGCCACAACACTGCAACCCCTCACAGACACTCTAGTTGGAATGCAGGAACGAGCCCTGCTGCAAAGTATTACATCAAAAATCGTAATTACACGCCCCTGTTAAACAGGGGCTGAAAAATTGTGCCTTAGGCACTGGTGGTGGCACCCAGAACCAAAAATGTTCTTACAAGCTATCAGCGTGATGATTGAGGAGGAAGAGGATAATTACTCAGGGATAGTCACTCAGCATCAGCATAGGCAGTCTTTGAAGGGATCTGAGATTTCAAAAAAAATTATTCGGTTACATCAGCATCAGGTGCTTGGTAGCTGGTGGTGATCCAAGACTCATTCATTTTTATGAAGGTCAGTCGATCGACCGAGTCAGTGGACAGACGCACCCTGTGATTGGTTACCACGCCTCCAGCAGCACTGAATGTGCGTTCCGAAAGAACGCTGGATGCAGGACAGGCCAGTAGCTCAATTGCATACTGTGCAAGCTCTGGCCAGTGATCCATCCTCAAGACCCAGTAACCCAGAGGATTTTCGGTGGGAAAGGTGTCCAAGTCTGATCTTGCCCCTAGGTATTCCTGCACCATGTAAAACAGACGCTGGCGATGGTTGCTGGAACCGATCATACCTTGGGGCTGCGGACCAAAAAATTGTCTGAACGCATCGGTCAGACGGCCACCTTCTCCACCGCTCCTTCTTCGACTGACCGAAGCCTCAGCAACACGTTGTCCAGAAACAGGAGTTTGTAACCTCCCAGTCTCTGGGAACGCGTTGCACAGACCTTTCTGCAAGGCCTCCCGAAGATGTTTCATCCTCTGCTCCCTCTGCGATGGCAAGATAAGGTCCGCAACCTTACCCTTGTAACGTGGATCAAGGAGGGTTGCCAGCCAGTATTGGTCCTTCTCCTTGATACCACGAATACCACGAGGATCCTTACGCAGGCTTTGCAGGATCAGGGAGGCCATGCAGCGTAGGTTTGCTGAGGCATTCGGTCCGGAGTCCTCTGGGTCACTAAGGACGACATGGTCCGCAGCCACCTCCTCCCAGCCACGTACAAGTCCATGTGTTTCTTGGGACTGATCCCTTAAAGACTGCTGCTGATGCTGAGTGCCAGGCTCCACCTCCATACTGACACAATCTTCCTCCTCCTCCTCCTCCTCTTCCTCCTCGTCCTCTTCCTGTGTGATCGGCGGGCACGCAGGAACACTGTCTGGATAAAGGGGGCCTTGAGAGCTAAGGAAGTCCTCCTCTTCCTGCCTCTGTTCTGCCTCAAGTGCCCTGTCCATTATTCCATGCAGCGTGTGCTCCAACAGGTGGACAAGGGGAACAGTGTCACTGATGCATGCACTGTCACTGCTCACCATCCTCGTGGCCTCCTCAAATGGTGACAGGACAGTGCATGCATCCCTGATCATGGCCCACTGGCGTGGGGAAAAAAAAACAAGCTCCCCTGACCCTGTCCTGGTGCCATAGTCGCACAGGTACTCATTGATGGCCCTCTGCTGCGTGTGCAGCCGCTGCAGCATGGCCAACGTTGAGTTCCACCTGGTGGGCATGTCACAGATTAGGCGGTTCTTGGGCAGGTTAAACTCCTTTTGGAGGTCCGTCAGCCGAGCACTGGCATTATATGACCGGCGGAAATGCACACAGACTTTCCTGGCCTGCCTCAGGACATCCTGTAAGCCCGGGTACCTGCCCAAGAACCGCTGCACCACCAAGTTAAGGACGTGAGCCAAACAGGGCACATGGGTCATTTGTCCCTGTCGGAGGGCAGAGAGGAGGTTGGTGCCATTGTCGCAAACCACCATTCCTGCCTTAAGTTGGCGTGGCGTCAACCACCTCTGAACCTGCCCCTGCAGAGCTGACAGAACCTCTGCCCCAGTGTGGCTCCTGTCCCCCAAGCACACCAGCTCAAGCACTGCATGGCATCTTTTGGCCTGCGTACTTGCGTAGCCCCTTGAACGACTACGGAGCACCGCTGGTTCCGAGGAAGAGGCCATGGAGGAAGAAGAAGAGGAGGGGGTGGAGGAGAGAGGTGTGTCACAATCATTAGCATTTTGGAGGTGTGGTGGCGGAACAACCTCCAACACTACTGCACCTTGTCCTGCATCCTTCCCAGCTGCCAGCAGAGTCACCCAATGCGCCGTGAAACTTAGGTAACGTCCCTGTCCATGCCTGCTGGACCATGAGTCAGCGGTAATATGCACCTTACCACTGACCGCCCTGTCCAGCGAGGCATGGACATTGCCTTCCACATGCTGGTAGAGAGCCGGAATCGCCTTCCGTGAGAAAAAGTGGCGTTTGGGTACCTGCCACTGAGGAACCGCACATTCCACAAACTCACGGAAGGGGGCAGAGTCTACCAACTGAAAAGGCAGCAGTTGAAGTGCTAGCAATTTTGCCAAGCTAGCATTCAACCGTTGGGCATGTGGATGGCTGGGAGCAAACTTCTTTCGGCGGTGCAGCAGCTGGGGCAGGGAAATTTGCCTGGTACAATCTGACGTCGGTGTACCAAAATCAGATTGCCCACAAGTACGTGGCTGTGACACACCTAATTCTACACCTTCATTCCTCTCAGTGCAGGTCTCAGAGAGGACTGAAGGTCTAGTGGGGTTGGAAATCTCAGCTGATGAGGAGCAAGCAGAGGTCCTCTTTGTTCTTTGGTGTGGGTCTTTTAGATACGCTTGCCAACGAACTGCATGGCAGGTCAACATATGTCTGGTCAAGCATGTGGTACCCAAGCGGGAGATGTTTTGGCCACGCGAGATACGCTTGAGACATATGTTGCAAATAGCAGCGGTGCGATCTGATGCACTCGTCTCAAAAAAGGCCCACACCAAAGAACTTTTTGAATAACGCGCAGAGACTGCAGCGCCCTGCACATGTGGAGCTTTGGGGTGTGATGCAGTCAATGTGCTGCCCTTAGGCTGGCCCCTGGAGGGCATCCTGCCTCGTTGGTGATGTGCCGCCTCCTCCTCCTCCTCCTCTCTCCTATCAGGCACCCACGTTGAGTCAGTGACCTCATCATCCCCTCCCTCCTCATCACTGGAGCAAACCTGGCAGTATGCTGCAGCAGGGGGAGCATGACTGCCAGATTGCTGTCCTTCTTGGGCACCCCCTCTGTCCGTGCTCGTGTTACTGCCTTCATCGAGCTCAGTATCATCATCAGAGCCTTCCAAACGCTGGGCATCCTCCTGGAGCATGTACCCAACACTGTGGTCAAACAGTTCGAGGGACTCCTCAGGAGGACATGGTGGGGCTAGGGAAGGAGTCACTGATGACATTGAGCCGAGGGAAGAGGCCGCTGCTTTGCCAGACAAAGTACCCTGGGCATGGGTGAGAGAGGATGAGGAGGATGAGGACGGCTTGGTCATCCACTCGACCAAGTCTTCCGCATGTTGCGGCTCAACATGGCCAGCTGCCGAAAAAAAGGCCAAGCGTGTCCCATGGCCACGTGCTGATGAGGATGCACCGTCTCCACGACCAGCACTAGACACAGAGCCTGCTTGCCCTCTCTTATTGGCTTGTGACTGTCTGCCTCTCCTTCTTGGCCTTCCAGACATACTAATGGCCTGTAGCTGCACTAAGCTGGGATATATATATATATATATATATATATATATATATGTACTGATACTGCAGCTAGCAAAATCAACTGCCTGCCTGTAGTATGAGAACACCACCAACCTTCTACAGGTAGCTTTAGCTGAACACTGTGAGGTGGACGCACCCCACTAACTTGTAGGTTTAGCAGAACACTGTGAGCAGGACGCACTGCACTAACTGTAAATAGTCTAGCTGCCTGACTGTGGTACTAATAGGATCAAAAGAACACCAGCAATTTTCTTCAGGTAGCTGTATTTACTGTAACAAGACAAGCCTGCCTGTCAGTAAGAAGATAACAGAAACGGATCTAGCTGAACACTGTGAGCAGGACGCACCCCACTAGCTTGTAGGTTTAGCTGAACACTGTGAGGTGGACGCACCCCACTAACTTGTAGGTTTAGCTGAACACTGTGAGCAGGACGCACCCCACTAACTTGTAGGTTTAGCAGAACACTGTGAGCAGGACGCACTGCACTAACTGTAAATAGTCTAGCTGTCTGACTGTGGTACTAATAGGATCAAAAGAACATCAGTAATTTTCTTTAAAATACTGTAACAAGACAAGCCTGCCTGTCAGTAAGAAGATAACAGGAACGGATCTAGCTGAACACTGTGAGCAGGACGCACCCCACTAGCTTGTAGGTTTAGCTGAACACTGTGAGGTGGACGCACCCCACTAACTTGTAGGTTTAGCTGAACACTGTGAGCAGGACACACCCCACTAACTTGTAGGTTTAGCAGAACACTGTGAGCAGGACGCACTGCACTAACTGTAAATAGTCTAGCTGCCTGACTGTGGTACTAATAGGATCAAAAGAACACCAGCAATTTTCTTTAAAATACTGTAACAAGACAAGCCTGCCTGTCAGTAAGAAGATAACAGGAACGGATCTAGCTGAACACTGTGAGCAGGACGCACCCCACTAGCTTGTAGGTTTAGCTGAACACTGTGAGGTGGACGCACCCCACTAACTTGTAGGTTTAGCTGAACACTGTGAGCAGGACGCACCCCACTAACTTGTAGGTTTAGCAGAACACTGTGAGCAGGATGCACTGCACTAACTGTAAATAGTCTAGCTGCCTGACTGTGGTACTAATAGGATCAAAAGAACACCAGCAATTTTCTTCAGGTAGCTGTATTTACTGTAACAAGACAAGCCTGCCTGTCAGTAAGAAGATAACAGGAACGGATCTAGCTGAACACTGTGAGCAGGACGCACCCCACTAGCTTGTAGGTTTAGCTGAACACTGTGAGGTGGACGCACCCCACTAACTTGTAGGTTTAGCTGAACACTGTGAGCAGGACGCACCCCACTAACTTGTAGGTTTAGCAGAACACTGTGAGCAGGACGCACTGCACTAACTGTAAATAGTCTAGCTGCCTGACTGTGGTACTAATAGGATCAAAAGAACACCAGCAATTTTCTTCAGGTAGCTGTATTTACTGTAACAAGACAAGCCTGCCTGTCAGTAAGAAGATAACAGAAACGGATCTAGCTGAACACTGTGAGCAGGACGCACCCCACTAGCTTGTAGGTTTAGCTGAACACTGTGAGGTGGACGCACCCCACTAACTTGTAGGTTTAGCTGAACACTGTGAGCAGGACGCACCCCACTAACTTGTAGGTTTAGCAGAACACTGTGAGCAGGACGCACTGCACTAACTGTAAATAGTCTAGCTGCCTGACTGTGGTACTAATAGGATCAAAAGAACACCAGCAATTTTCTTCAGGTAGCTGTATTTACTGTAACAAGACAAGCCTGCCTGTCAGTAAGAAGATAACAGAAACGGATCTAGCTGAACACTGTGAGCAGGACGCACCCCACTAGCTTGTAGGTTTAGCTGAACACTGTGAGGTGGACGCACCCCACTAACTTGTAGGTTTAGCAGAACACTGTGGGCAGGACGCACTGCACTAACTGTAAATAGTCTAGCTGCCTGACTGTGGTACTAATAGGATCAAAAGAACACCAGTAATTTTCTTTAAAATACTGTAACAAGACAAGCCTGCCTGTCAGTAAGAAGATAACAGGAACGGATCTAGCTGAACACTGTGAGCAGGACGCACTGCACTAAATGTAAATAGTCTAGCTGCCTGACTGTGGTACTAATAGGATCAAAAGAACACCAGTAATTTTCTTCAAAATACTGTAACAAGACAAGCCTGCCTGTCAGTAGGAATATAACAGGAACGGATCTAGCTGAACACTGTGAGCAGGACGCACTGCACTAAATGTAAATAGTCTAGAAGATAACAGGAACGGATCTAGCTAAACTGAATACAGTGTATATATATATATATATATATATATATATATATATATATATGCAACACCTGGGATGCATATATATACACAATACACTTTAAGTGCAGCTAACTGACTGACTGTCCTGCCTAATCTAGCTAACTCAAATGAAATGACACTGTCTCTCTCTCTCTAAGCACACCGGAACACACTGCACAGGGCCGCCGTGCAGGCGACCTTATATAGTGTGGGGCGTGTACTAAATCCCCTGAGCCATAATTGGCCAAAGCCTCCTTGGCTTTGGCCAATTATGGCTCTCTGTTAAGGCGGCGCTGTAATTGGCCAAGCATGCGGGTCATAGTGCATGCTTGGCCAATCATCAGCAAGCAATGCACTGCGATATCGCAGTGAATTATGGGCCGTGACGCGCCACACGAATTTGGCGCGAACGGCCCATATCGTTCGCAATTCGGCGAACGATCGAACAGCCGATGTTCGAGTCGAACATGGGTTCGACTCGAACACGAAGCTCATCCCTAGTGACCGTGTGTATGCAAGACAAGTTTGAGCCAACATCCGTCGGAAAAAATCCTAGGATTTTGTTGTCGGAATGTCCGAACAAAGTCCGACCGTGTGTACGCCCTATTACGGTGATCACTGGTGAAAGGGTTAACTAGGGGGCAATCATGGGGTTAAAACCTTTATTAGGTAGTATATGGGGGTCCCTGACGCTATAAAAAGCTGACGGCGAACCTACTATTTATCGGCGTATAACACGCACAGGCGTATAACACGCACATTCATTTTAAGAGGGAAGATTCAAGAAAAAAACTTAAATTTTAAATAAGGAACTTTGAAGCAAAATAAGGGTCAGTGCCCATCTGCAGCCTCACCATTGTCATCAATGCAGCCTGATCAATGCCCATCTGCAGCCTCACCACTGCCATCAATGCAGCCTGATCAATGCCTATCTGCAGCCTCACAAGTGCCATCAATGCAGCCTCATCAGTCCACATCAATGCAGCCTCACCATTGCCATCAATGCAGCAGCCTCACCATTGCCATCAGTGCAGCCTGATCGATGCCCATCTGCAGCCTAGAGGGGACAGGGAGGGTGGCGGGACGAGCGCCGACAGATTACATACAGTGAGAATCTTCTATGATAGACAGAACAGTGGTCCAATAGCGGCCCAGGAGACGGGAGTTCCTATTACAGAGGCCGCCAAGTAAACAGGAGATTCTCACTTTATGTAATCTGATGGTGCTCGTCCTGCCCCCCCTCCCTGTCACCTCCGAGGCAGCTAAAACTGAAGTATTGGCGTATAACACGCATGCACTATTTGCACCCGATTTTCATGGTGAAAAAGTGAGTGTTATACGCCAATAAATACAGTATATATTTACCTCCCTAACTAGCGTCACCAGTGACACTAATACAGCGATCAGAAAATTGATCGCTTAGTGACACTGGCGACGGGGGGTGATCACGGGGTTAAAACTTTATTAGGGGGGTACTCTAGACCTAAAGGGGGCTAACACTAACTGCCCTAACACACTAACTGTCACAAACTGACACCAATGCAGTAATCAGAAAAAAAAAACTGCTTGGTGTCACTGTGACGGGGGGTGGGGGTGGGGTGATTAGGGGGTGATGGGGGTGTAAAGTATGCCTAGTGTGTTTTACTGTGATGTGTTGTGCACTCACTCAGATGTCTTCTCTCCTCGGCACCGGAACGGAAAATACCGAGCCGAGGAGCGATGACATCACTTCCTCTGCCGCTGTTTACTATACAGCAGCAGAGGAAGATTCTCATTCGTTGGGAGCGATCGCGAGGGGGTGGCCACGAATGAGTGGTCTCCCCCTGAGCCTAGATCGCTCTCCTAACGAAGCCGACCGCCTCGGGCACCGGGGGAGGCAGATCACGTACCAGGTACGTGATTTTGCCTGCCCGTGCCAATCTGCAGTATATCTGCGTTAGGCGGTCGGCAAGTGGTTAAAAAAGCTCAAAAAGTTTAAAGAAGCTTGAAAATGCGCAAAAACATTTGTTCCAACTTTTTGTTTTGTTTATACAGTGGTTAAAGGAGAAGTCCAGGTAGCTCGTTTGGCTGGGCTTCTCCTATGGATCACAGGAGTGAAATTCGTTTTGCATGCCTGTGACCTGTTTTCAGCAGAAAGTGGGCTGATGTCGCGAATATTAGTCCAGGCCCCGCGTCATCGTGACAATAAAGTCTGGATCCACCCAGAGAAACCCATACTTCTCTTTTAAGAAAATACTATCTAGGAGGGTTTGTGAAAAAAAAAAAAACACTTATGCTCAAAAAACCTCAAAGGAGCTCAAAAGAGCTTGGAGGAGCGTGGAGAAGCTCAATAAAAACACGCACAAGAGCACAAAAAAGCACAAACTTCTTTAAGCTGAAATAAAAGCTCAAATGCCTGTAAAAGCAGCTTTTTTTTTTTTTTTTGAGCCGCAGCGTGCATGAGCCCAAAAATGGCAAATATAGTGCAAAAAAATCCCAATAAAATCAAAAGTGAAAACAAATTTTCACATATGTCACTAAGTGAACAAAACAATATAAAAATAGTCCCAAAAAATGACCCAATGGAGTCCTCTTTATGGAAATAGTCAATATTAATGAATATAGTCCATGTAAACAACTCAAATTTCTTCAATCAAGCAGATCTTCTTATATTGCTTCTAATACACCTTCTTGAGAGAAAAAACACCATTTATGCCTAAAATTAACTCACCGGATTGCAATGTAAGCAGTGCATTTCCTTTATATGATTAACCTTTGCAAAGATATTGTGGATGTATTAGATCTTCAGGAGCCCAAGATGTAGAGGTGAGAGAAAAAAAACTTTGCATAGTGTGAAATCTTTAAAAACAGCTGAGAGTCTATTTAAAATCAGTGCACTCACATTTAAAGCGGCGTACACACGGGCGGACTTTTCGACCGGACTGGTCCGACGGACTGAATCCGGCGGACAATCCGACCGTGTGTGGGCTGCATCGGACTTCCGACGGACCATTTCGGTCTGAAATCCGACGGACTTTAGATTTGAAACTTGCTTCAAATCTTCCTATCGGAAAGCCTGTTCGTCTGTATGCTGGTCCGACGGACCAAATACGACGCAAGGGCAGCTACAGCACCTGCCCGCGAGAATGTTTCGCACTGGTTCTCGGCGACAGGGTGCTACATCTCGTGCTCGCTGCAATAGGAAAAACACACTTTCCTATTGCAGCGAGCACGGGGGGGGAGGTGACAATGTCCCTTAGGTCTGGTATTCCCCCAAAATCCATACCAGACCCTTATCCGAGCACGCAGCCTGACCGATCAGGAAAGGGGGTGGGGACGAGCGAGTGCCCCCCTCCTGAACCGTACCAGGCCGCATGCCCTCAACATGGGGGGTGATGAGGATGAGGACAAGGGCCTCTTCCCGACAACCCTGGCCGTTGGTTGTCGGAGTCTGCGGGCGGGGAGCTTATTGGAATCCGGGAGCCCCCTTTAATAAGGGGGCCCCCAGATTCCGGCCCCCCACCCTATGTGAATGAGTATGGGGTACATCGTACCCCTACCCATTCACCTGGGGGAAAAAAGCCTAAAAAAAAACACAGTACACAGGTTTTTAAAGTAATTTATTAGGCAGCTCCGGGGGTCTTCTTCCGACTTCGGGGGTCTTCTTCCGACTTCGGGGGTCTTCTTCCGACTTCAGGGGTCTTCTTCTGACTTCTCCGCTCTCTCCGGCCTCTTCTCCCGGTGTCCGGTTCTTCTGCCAGCTCCTCCACTATCTTCTGCCGCTCTTTTGCTAGCAGTGACCCGGTCTTCTGCGTCGTCTTCTTCCCTCTTCTCTTCTTCCGATGTTAACACAACGCTTTCTCCCGCTATAATGCTGTGTGGACGGTGCGTAATGACTTATATAGGCATGGGGCAGGGTCACCGGGTGATGTCATCCAGTGACCCCGTCCCCTTATGACGTCACAGTCCCAGGATGCCCCGGAAGTCCATCGGGAAGACTGTCGGACCTAGTCTGCCGGAAAGTCCGGTCGTGTGTACGCTGCATAAGAATGTCTATCCTGACACTGGTAAATAAGCATAAAATCAATGCCGGGTTCCTTTCCGACGCTACCAACTCCACAAGTGAATACAAATCCAGCATAGCTTGATAGTAGCACATCAAGCACCCGCCCTACACATGTTTCATCATTTGACGTTTTCCCGGGGCAGTATGATGTGATTACTCTTTAAAGTGGTTGTAAACTCTCAAAAAAAAAAAAAAAACCTGCAAGACAAAGGCATACTAGCTCATTATGAAATACTTACCTTAGATTGAAACTGTTGCAGCAGTGCCCGTACACCGCTGTGACCGGTGACATGTCTCCGGCGCTGTGATTGATGGTTGCATGGTTGCAGGAAAGAAAATCGCTTTGTCTATGGCTGGCCTGTCTACACGATTAGGGAAAAAAAAAAACTGCGCTAAGGTCAATAGAAATAAAAGCATATAAATCCACCAAAGATTGCAATGAATAAGTGAGCAATAACAGCAGCAATTCTCATGCATAACATAAATACAGTAAACAAAAATTAGAAACCATAGAATCGCACTAAACATATGAAAAATATATGAAATGAATGTGTTCTCATGTACCGACCTATTGATAAAGGTCTGGTATGGATTTTAAGGGGAACCACCTATGCCGAAAAAACGGCGTGGGGTTCCCCCAAAATCCATATCAGACCCTTAATCCGAGCACGCAGCCTGACCGGTCAGGAAGGGGGGTGGGGACGAGCGAGCGCCCCCCTCCTGAACCGTACTAGGCCGCATGCCCTCAACATGGGGGGGTGAGTGCTTTGGGGGAGGGGGGCGCCCTGCGGCCCCCCTCCCCCAAAACACCTTGTCCCCATGTTGATGAGGACAAGGGCCTCCTCTCGACAACCCTGGCCGTTGGTTGTCGGAGTCTGCGGGCGGGGGGCTTATCGGAATCCGGGAGCCCCCTTTAATAAGGGGGCCCCCAGATTCTTCCCTCTTCTCTTCTTCCGATATTAACACGATGCTCTCTCCCGCTATAATGCTGTGTGGACGGTGTGTAATGACTTATATAGGCATGGGGCAGGGTCACCGGGTGATGTCATCCGGTGACCCCGCCCCCTTATGACATCACAGTCCCAGGATGCCCCGGAAGTCCATCGGGAAGACTGTCGGACCTAGTGTGCCGGAAAGTCCGGTCGTGTGTACGCTGCATAAGAATGTCTATCCTGACACTGGTTAATAAGCATAAAATCAATGCCGGGTTCCTTTCTGACGCTACCAACTCCACAAGTGAATACAAATCCAGCATAGCTTGATAGTAGCACATCAAGCACCCGCCCTACACATGTTTCATCATTTGACGTTTTCCCGGGGCAGTATGATGTGATTACTCTTTAAAGTGGTTGTAAACTCTCAAAATCAAACAAACCTGCAAGACAAAGGCATTATGAGCTAGTATGCATTGCATACTAGCTCATTATGAAATACTTACCTTAGATCGAAGCTGTTGCAGCAGTGCCCGTACACCGCTGTGACTGGCGACATGTCTCCGGCGCTGTGATTGATGGTTGCATGGTTGCAGGAAAGAAAATCGCTTTGTCTATGGCTGGCCTGTCTACACAATTAGGGTTAAAAAACAAACTGCGCTAAGGTCAATAGAAATAAAAGCATATAAAAGCACCAAAGATTGCAATGAATAAGTGAGCAATAACAGCAGCAATTCTCCTGCATAACATAAATACAGTAAACAAAAATTAGAAACCATAGAATCGCACTAAACATATGAAAAATATATGAAATGAATGTGTTCTCATGTACCGACCTATTGATAAATGGTCATTTTTTTACCCAATGAGTAAAATCATATAAATGTGAAACAAAATATGATATGAGAAATATAAGATTAAAAATAGACAACACCACCTATAATATGTGAAATTGTCCAAAAAGTGATCTTGTGACAAATTAATAAGCAAAAAATTATATGACCACAAATAGTGTCCAAAAAAACCTAGATGGCAGTATCACCCATGAACAAAAAAAGTCCATCCGTACACAGTGCAATTTCCAAAAGTAGAGGGAACTAGTGAAGAAATCCACCACCGGTAAGTAAGAGGTTACTGCTTACCAAAAGCCCAAGATCCCCCACTACAGAGGATCAAGGGAAGCCTGCATATAGAAAAGCCCTCCAGAGCACATCAGGTGGATCAGCTGTCCTCGATAGAGTAGGGATAATGTTGCGATCTTCAAAACACCCAGCGAGACTCCTGACACTCAAACTCTCCTCATGCCGTTTCAGAATCATGGATGGGTATGCATAGCGTGGAAAGATATAAACACTCCATAGTATAAAACCTTCATAATTTATTGAATTTTAAAAATTGTATTGCACTTACATAGGAAGCAGAAAAACAAGCCTTAATGTCTGGTGCGCCAGCCGGTAACATACAGACCAACCCATCCTACTGGAACGATCAATGGCCCGGGCGGAGCGACACGCTGACGTCACCTCGTGTTGCCATTGATCGTTCCAGTAGGACGGGTTGGTCTGTGTGCTGCCGGTCGGTATATGAGAACACATTCATTTCATATATTTTTCATATGTTTAGCGCGATTCTATGGTTTCTAATTTTTGTCTACACAATTGTGGTAGGAGTGAGAGGGGCATTTTTAAGGTTGAGGGCTGTGGGAATGGCAACCTGTTTCATGGTACACCCTAAATATGGGTGTAACACAAAACATTGTCAGAAAGGTGGAAATAGCATTTAAGGCACCATAAGGCACTATAAGTTTTTCTTTAAATTATACCTATTTTAAATTAAAAAGGATTTTTGCTTATTTCCCCATCTTTAGACATTTGTAGCTGCCTTGGCTGGCTCCAGCTTTGAAAATTCTGGAGAAGAATCATTGAAGGAAGGAAGCCAGGGGATCAGGGTGACAACCAAGCAACAATAACATTTAGAAGGAGGTCAGAATGGCACTCTACAGCTACACATTTCTTCTATAGCAGATTTCCTTTAAGATAGAACTCTAGGCAGATATAAAACCTGCAAATGGATGTTGCTATGTAATCACTATTACAGCATTAAACATATTTTTTTTTTAACATAAAGCAGTGTAAGTACCTAATATTAACCTGGTATTAGTCTCCTGAAGTCCCTGAACAGCAGGGCTAGAGTGTGATAAGAAGCCGCACAAGGAGCCAATCAGATCACGTGCTGACAAGAAACGTGTTGACAGGAGATGAGCTCATCACTGTGCTGCTTCTCCTGTCACTGTCCAGTCACAGGGAGGGTACAAGATGACCTGGGCTTAGAGTAGGTGGGGTCAATGATGCTGGCCATCAGACTGAGGATAGCTACTGGCAGAAAAATAAAACGTGTCATGGAGGAAATCTCTGGATTGAAGGTGAAGATTGCTGCAAAAGCTGGTTTTGTTACTTATCTTTTATTTGACTTTTCCTTTTTATCTCGTTACTTCTGTCTGGAGGTCTGCTTTGAGCAATCAGGTATTAGTACTCTACTGATGGAAACTATTTTACTGAACCATATCATTTGTGAGGTCACAAAGCTTTAAGTGCTTTACTTAAGGTTAATTTGTTATAGATGATTAGAGTAATAATTCCGAAATTGTGTCTGGACAAGTCTTTAGCAAAAAATATTTACAAAGATCTTTTTGTAGATGACTGTTACACTTTATCCCATGACTATGACTTAAACACTATGCTCCTATGGTGTCTCAGTAGAATGTGCACTGTTTATAACAAAGATTTGTTTTAGAGCTAGAAGCTTTGTACATTGTATTCTCTTGCTACAGAATGAATTGAGAAAAAACACTATTAAAAAAAAAAAAAATATGGGTAATGCTATGCCTTAAAGGGTAACTACACTTTTGTGGAAGAAAAAATAGCAAATGAAAAAAAAATATAGCGTATACAATTGCGACACAAGTCATAATATAATTGAATTTTATTAACCACTTCAGCTCCGGAAGATTTACACCCCTTCATGTTCAGGCCATTTTCAGACAATTGCACTGTCCTGCGACACTGTAACCAAATAAAATGTATGTCCTTTTTCCCCACAAATAGAGCTTTCTTTGGGTGGTATTTGATCAGCTCTGCGTTTTTTATTTTTTGAGTTATAACCAAAAAAACACTGATAACTTTGAAACATTTTTTTTTTACCTTCTGCTATAAAACATAATCAATAATACAATTGAAAAACAAATCAAATTTCTTCATCAGTTTAGGCCAATATATATTCTGCTACATATTTTTGGTAAAAAAAATCCCAATAAGCGTATATTGTATAGTTTGCGCAAAAGTTATAGCGTCTACAAACTATAGGATATTTTATATTAGTGACTTATATTAGAACTGCGATATTGCAGCGGCCATTCGGACACTAACTGACACTTTTGACGCTTTTTGGGAACCAGGGACACTAATACAGTGGTCAGTGCCTAAAATATGCACTGCTACTGTACTAATGACACTGGCTGGCAAGGGGTTAACATCAGGGACGATCAAAACTGTTTCCCTGACCAGTGCTTCTCTAAACTGTAAGAGGTGCTTTCACTAGGGAAGGACATGGATCCTAGTCCCTAGTCCCTGCTTTGTAGAGACACAGGATCCATGCCAGGCGGGATCTTTCATTCTAAAGCGCTGTTAGACCTCTTGAGATGTGGGGTCTAAATGTTTGGTAAGCCTTTATTTAATTTAGTAAATGTGTGATAGTGCTGCCCAAATAAATGGATATATGTGATAATTAAAACTGTGACAATATATAGCTAAAATGAACACATTTCTTAATGCATAAAGTGCAAACAATAAATCAGTGACAAAAGGAAAGATAATAGTAGTAGTGCACAAAAGAGTCCACATATGATAATTGTGCTTTGATAGTGATTCAGTGTTTTTATTTGTATAACGTGGATGGTGGAGTTTGTATTCACAGTGGACTATCTGAGTTTGCATTTGAATTTTCCATTGGACTCTAATTTGATAATATTGTCATTTATGCACTCTTTATGAATTAATATGATAGCGCAACACTATTTTTGGAAACATTAGCGCTAATACTCAGCACATTAGAAAAGTGGAGAGAGATTTATTACACCCTGTGTTTTACCTCGTCAAGAAATGATGGGGAAAATTTTAAACCTATGCCTCAATAACTTTTTTCTGCATTGTTCTATATTTCTGTATTAACAGGCATGGATCTGTGGAATGGCAGTCATGTTAATATCCAACTGAACTTTCAGTTTTCAGTTTAAAGTGGAACCTAACCCTCTTATTCTTTACAGTTATGTAAGCTGCCACTTAGCCTCTGTTTGATGTCCACCAGTCATGGTGCTGCACATGTGATCAGTTATGACAGTTCGGTTGAGAGCACAAGCAACTGTGACAATTATCATTAATGCCATGACTTAAATGTAACTGTATTGGGACATTCAAATGACTTTGATGAGTTTAGTTCCACTTTAAACTAGGTGCCTCAACACAAAAGATAAAATCACAAGGTGAAAAAATGCACAAAAAATAGTGCAGAGAAGGCGGAGCATGGAGTGGACCATCCTCATCCGCCATGAGTAAGCCAGGTCTCCTCCCCAAATCTTGAAAGTAGCCACAAGTTGCAGATTTTCACTTGACTGCTACAAGGTGCGGATTGTCACTTGCTGTGTTCCAGAGTGAAGGTAGGTAGCAGAGAGATGATGTAATCTCTCTGCTGCCCGTGGCTGCACAGTGAGGGAGGAACTGCGGTGATGCAGGGTGGGCAGTGATAGATGATGTCATCTTTCTGTTCCCTTGCCCGCCGGTGTTCTGCCAAAATAGCCAATTCATCAAGATCTCCAATTACGTCACTTCCGGTTACTGTAAACCATCAGTAATTGGAGATTTGGATGAATCGCTGTTTTGACACAACACCGGCAACCATATACACTCGGGTACACAGTATTATCAGTGGATATTGTTACTCCACTCCTTTACTAACCAACAAATGGCCGCCTCCGCAGCAGCAACAACTTTTTCCTCGTTATCCGCTGTTGTGTCAAAACAGCAAAGTCTTAGTGTACCGGAGTGTACATGCTTGCCGGTGTTGTGTCAAAACGACAAGTCCTCAATCTCCAATTAGTGACTGTTTAACAGTAACAGGAATTGACGTAATTGGAGATCTTAATACATTGGCTATTTTAATAGAACAATGGCCAGCTGACTGGTCTGCCTGACCGCTCATCTGCCGACTGGCCTGTTTGCCCGCCGACGTGCTGACTGACCTACCCGCTCACTCACCCACTGGCCCGCTGACTGGTTTGCCCACTCGCCTGCCGGTCCATCACTAATTTCTCAAAGGGGGGGGGGGGGCAATTGCCCCGTTGCCCCCCCTGGATCCGCCTCTGGTCTGGATCCGCCATACAAAGGTCTGGTGTGTGCAGGGCGAGACAGGTCATTGTGGACAGTAGGCTAAAAGTGGGTGAAAGGGGATGGGCAGCGGGCTGTAATGATAGGCCCCCACTGTTGGATTGGCAGTGTTATAAGAAGGACACTGATGTGTACAGTGTAGCTGCGTGTGCACCCCTGCACTCTGCATTACCGGTACTTACTAGACCTCCAAACTTTGCACTATTTATATCTGACCCCTGTAATCTGCAGTACTATCTACTGATCTATGCACTCTGTGTTACATACTAAAGACCTTTGAACTCTATGTTACTTGTTCCTGACCACTGTACTCTGCATTACTTCTTCAAACCTTTTCTACATTTTTAGTGGCCCTTACTAGGTTATCTCTGTAAAAAAAAAACAAGCAAAAAAAAAAAAATAGTTATTGTTATCTTTAATCACTTCCATGTTCTTTAGGTAAATCTCCACCTTAATAAGGTTGCCTAACCCTGGTTTAGCATGTGGCTGGTTCATGGTAAATGATGGGCAGAGGAACTGAGGGGGAACTGTACTGGATGCAGAGTTATAGATCAGGGGATCTTGATCGAGGGGAGGGATGAGCACACCATGTAATATACCAGGAATATAGGGATTAATAGGAGGCCAAGTAAATTCCTGATCCCTGAACTCTGTACTTTACACACACCTGACCCCTGCAATCTATATATGACATACTTCCAATCCAGAGGCGGGCCATTCATTAAGGGCGCACAGGCGCCACCCCCCTATCCATGCGTCTGGCCCGTCGGATGCATGGATTCCAATGGGGGGGGGGCTGGTTTTTTTTAAGCACCTGATTAGAGCCAGAGGCTCCAGTAGGCTTCAAAATAGAGTGGGTTCGGGGCGCAGAGAATGCAAACCAAGCCCATCCAGCTGTGTTACAATAGCGATTGAACATTTGCTATTGTAACACTGATCCTTCTCCCAGCCAATCAGGAAGTGGGTCTTGAGACCTGTCTCCTGATTGGCTGAAAGGACAGGCAATCCTATTGGGCACCTAGGAGGAGGGGAGGATATGCACAGTGGACCCGCCGTGATGGAACTGAGGACACAGAAGCCACCCGGAACCTGTCACCTACCACCTGCCCCCTAGATGGGGTAAGTGCCAGACCGACTGGCAGACAGCGAGTGGGAGGGGGTGTCGCCGGCCCCTGCTGTAAGCTCAGTTTTGCCACACGCACAATTTGTTGCAGCGTAGCCACCTGAATCTTCTATGGGTGACCAAGGTGGGGGACGGGGCCTTGCCAGGTAGGCTGTAGTAGGCCCCATGATTTCTAATGGCGGCCTTGCCTGCAGCAATAAGCCGCAATCATTTAGTAGTGGTACTGATACTGCCACTAAATAAATTACTTCCAGCTGCAGTAGCAGGACAAATCTGGCTATTTGGTTTACCCATTCAAACTTATAGTTGACATGGACCCAAAGCTCATCCATAATTGGGGAACAAGTGACACTCTTTCTGCCTTCTCAAACTACAATGCTAGGTGCATGAGTGGAGATTTGTTAAGCACTGTCACATTGGGAGCAGCTTTGAGGAAAAGTCAGTCTTTGCTCGGGATTTTAGTGGGGAACAGGGCACGTGGTCAGTGGTGCTTCTTGTAAGTTAATGGAGAACTAAACTCTAAAAAAGCAAAAAATTAGGCAGGCAGGGTATTTATTGCAGAAGAAACATACCTATACACCTTTAACCACTTCAGCCCCGGAAGATTTTACCCCCTTCCTGACCAGAGCACTTTTTGCGATTTGGCACTGCGTCGCTTTAACTGACAATTGCACAGTCATGTGACATTGTACCCAAACAAAATTGACGTCCTTTTTTTCCCACATATAGAGCTTTCTTTTGGTGGTATTTGATCGTCTCTGCGGTTTTAATTTTTTGCGCTATAAACAAAAAAAGAGCGACAATTTTGGAAAAAAACGCAATATTTTTTACTTTTTGCTAAAATAAATATCCCCCCCAAAATATATATAAAAAACAATTTTTTCCCCAGTTTAGGCCGATATGTATTCTTCTACATATTTTTGGTAAAAAAAAAATCACAATAAGCGTATGTTGATTGGTTTGTGCAAAATTTATAGCGTCTACAAAATAGGGGATAGTTTTATGGCATTTTTAATTTTATTTATTAGTAATGGCGGCGATCTGTGTTTTTTATCAGGACTGCGACATTATGGCGGACAGATCGGACACTTTTTACACTATTTTGGGACCATTGTCATTTATACAGCGATCAGTGCTATAAAAATGCATTGATTACTGTGTAAATGACACTGACAGTGAAGGGGTTAACCACTAGAGGGCGGTGCAGGGGTTAAGTGTGTCCTAGGGAGTGATTCTAACTGTGAGGGGGCTGGGCTTCAACACATAGGACAGTGATCACTGGTCTCGATGACAGAGAGCATGGATCTCTGTCCTGTCTCTAGGCAGAATGGGGAAATGCTTTGTTTACAAAAGCATCTCTCCGTTCTTCCTCTCTGTGACACGATCGCGGGCGCCCGGCGGACATCGAGTCCGCGGGACTTGCGGTCACGGAGACCTGCGACACCATTTCTTAAAGAGTACGTACCTGTACGCCCTTTTGCCTACCAGTACCATTCTGCCGACGTAAATTGTCGTGCGCTGGTCAGCAAGCGGTTAATATACAATTAAAGAAAAACCTTTTAAAAGTATTAAAATACAATTTCTGCAATAGAACAAACTTACCTGCTTGTTTGCAGCCTTCCGCAGAATATTCACTGTGCTGCGCATGCCTGGGAAGTTACCCTATCCTGCGCCGGCCAATCCAGATGCCTGAAGATCAGAGATCAGCACCTGTGAACATCGGACTGTTGAATTGGAGGTAGATATTGCGTAGTTTAGTTACCATAGGACACAAACTATCAGTGTAGTTGTTCTGCATTCACAATGTGTCTGAAGTACAAGGCTTGGCAGACAGCTAACAACTTCCCAAAAAAAACTGAGGCCGAAGGGTTAACGGTTGTAATCTTTACTGAGAATTAGATATTTTTTAAGTTTCTTAAGTTTAAGTTTTAGTTGTAAAACTGCAAAACACAAATTATAAAAGGAATGCATCAGCATTAAACATTACATTACAAAATGCAAGTACAGTCAGGCATGCTACATTAGTGTAAAGCATTAGCTAACAGAAATTAGGCCTAGCTAAAGGAAGTCCCTGGCAGAAACTGCTATCAAACACACATAAAATGCAGTTGCATTAGTAGAACGCATACTACTTAATTGAATGCTTATGACAGCCTACTTACAGACCTATGCTTCCAAGGGCAGTTTTAAGAAATAGTGGAGCTAATGCCATGCTTCTTTCACTGCAGTATAAGCAAAATGTCTGCTGGACAGGAAATGGGCGCAATATACTATAATTTCCTGCTAGCAATGGATGCCAATTTAACGCAACAGTATCATAAGTAAATATGATGATCAGAATGATGTATGATGATCAGAACACTCCCCACCTGGCATAATAAACATACCACTATGTTTATTTTTAAGAAGTAAAACAACTTCAGAGATAGGTCTAAGGTACACCTTAGGGGTGCCCTGTCTCATGACTTTAACTTAGACCTTTCTAACCTTACTGTCATTACTAGCTACAGTCTCAACAATGAGTCCAACTGGCCATTCATTTCTGTGGACTTGAGCGTCTTTTAGTGGGACGACATCTCCAACTTGCAGGTCAGGCTTGTCAACTTGCCATTTTTTGCGTGACTGCAGCGTCACCAGGTACTCTTGTTTCCATCTTTTCCAGAACATGCTAAACTCTGAACTTGCTTCCATTGCTTGGTGTATAGGTCTTTGAGCCCAAAGTTTCTTGTGGGAGGTGTCACTGTTTCAATCTTGGGTCAAAAGCATTATAGGTGTCAAGACTGATGGCATTTCTGGATCTTTTGACACTGGAACTAAAGGTCAAGCGTTCATGATGGCCATGACTTCAGCCATAAGTGTGGTGAGAACTTCATGTGTAACACATCTGATGATGATGATTTTGGCTTGCACAAGATGATTGTCATTACACTTGTCAGTGTTTGAAGCTCTGCGGAAGGATTTGGCTAGGTGAATAAGCTTTGTTATTGCTCTAATGAGTGACTTCCAGCTGGAGAATCTTTCAAATCTGTGTACGCCGAGATTGCCTCTAGTAGTTATGGTACTGAACGCTGTAACTTGTGCCCGTACCTCTTTGTCTGTTGTATTGGGTTGACTAGTCTCTCTTTGATCTGTATCCTGTTGGCACAAGGGCTAAGACAAGATGTGCAACCACATGTTTGTTTTGTAGGCATTCACTTTTGCTGGCTTGTGAGCTCCGTCCAGACATACATCAGTAATGATGACCCATCCAAGGTCAAAACGTTGTGCAAATGGTGCATTGTGTGGCCCATTGTACTGTTCTCTGACCTTGTGCTCTCTCAGTATGTCTCTTCCTAGTAGAAGGATAATTGCAGAATCTGGGTCAAGTGCTGGAATAATGTCTGTTATCTGCGTCAGAGGAGGGTAGTGACATGCAATTTCAGGTGTGGGGATCTCTGATCTATCTTCTGGTATCATATCACATTCTATGAGAGTGGGGAGAGTCAGCTGTGTTTTCCCATCTAATGACTCAATGATTTTGTTGCTTGCTCTCCTCCCTGCTGTCTCTATAACTCCTGAACATGTCTTCAAAGTATATGGAGTTGAACTTCCTCTGTCACTGAAGAGGTCAAAGAACTCTGTTCTTGCCAGAGATCTTTTACTTTGTTCCTCCAAGACTGCATACATTCTGATTGCCCTCTCTCTGAGGCCAGCAGGATAAACCTTGACTAAACATATCTTGGAGCATGATCTAGAGCTTAATGTCTCTGTGCAGATCTCAGTGTACTTTGAGGTTATTACGGGTGTTGCACTCTCTTTTTGCTCCCCACCAGTGGTGTTGCTAGGGGGTGGCTATTGGGGCTATAGCCCCAAATCTGGGGCCTATAGCCTCAAGTCTCTTATAGTTACATAGTTGCATAGTAGGTGAGGTTGAAAAAAGACACAAGTCCATCAAGTCCAACTTATGTGTGTGATTATATGTTAGTATTACATTGTATATCCCTGTATGTTGTGGTCATTCAGGTGCTTATCTAATAGTTTTTTTTAAAACTATTTATGCTCCCTGTTGAAACCACCTCATGTGGAAGGGAATTCCACATCCTTGCCACTCTTACAGTAAAGAAACCTCTACGCAGTTTAAGGTTAAATCTAATTTCTTCTAATTTTAAAGAGTGGCCACATGTCTTATTAAACTCCCTTCCGTGGAAAAGTTTTATCCCTATTGTGGGGTCACCAGTGTGGTATTTGTAAATTTGAAATCCTATCCCCTCTCAAGCGTCTCTTCTCCAGAGAGAATAAGTTCAGTGCATGCAACCTTTCTTCATAACTAATATCCTCCAGTCCCTTTATTAGCTTTGTTGCCCTTCTCTGTACTCGCTCCATTTCCAGTACATCCTTCCTGAGGACTGGTGCCCAGAACTGGACAGCATACTCCAGGTGAGGCCGGACCAGAGTCTTGTAGAGTGGGAGAATTATCTCTTTAACGCTTGAGTTAATCCCCTTTTTAATGCATGCCAATATGCTGTTTGCTTTGTTAGCAGCAGCTTGGCACTGCATGCCATTGCAGAGCCTGTCATCTACTAGGACCCCCAGGTCCTTTTCCACTTTTCCATCCTAGATTCCCCCAGAGGTTTGCCCCCTAGTGAGTAGATTGCAATCATATTTTTGCCACCTAAATGCATTAATTTAAATTTTTCCACATTAAACCTCAGTAGTTGCCCACCCCATTAATTTGTTCAGATCTTCTTGCAAGGTTTCCACATCCTAAGGAGAAGTTATTGCCCTGCTTAGCTTAGTATCATCCGCAAATACAGAGATTGAACTGTTTATCCCATCCGCCAGGTTGTTTTATGAACAAATTAAATAGGATTGGTCCCTGCACAGAACCCTGGGGGACCCCACTTTCCACCCCTGACCATTCCGAGTACTCCCCATTTATCACTACCCTCTGAACTTGCCCTTGTAGCCAGTTTTCAATCCATGTACTCACCCTATGGTCCATGCCAACAGACCTAACTTTGTACAGTAAACGTTTATGGAGAACTGTGTCAAATGCTTTTGCAAAATCCAGATACATCACATTTACGGGCCTTCCTTTATCTAGATGGCAGCTCACCTCCTCATAGAAGGTTAATAGATTGGTCTGGCAAGAATGATTCTTCATGAATCCATGCTGATTACTGGTAATGATACTGTTTTCTTTACTAAAATCTTGTATATAGTCCCTTATCATCCCCTCCGGGAACTTGCATACTATTGATGTTAGGCTAACTGGTCTGTAATTCCCAGGAATGTATTTTGGCCCTTTTTTAAATATTGGTGCTACATTGGCTTTTCTCCAATCAGTTGGTACCATTCCCGTTAGTAGACTGTCAGTAAAAATTAGGAACAATGGTCTGGCAATTACTTGACTGAGTTCCCTAAGTGCAAGCCATCTGGTCCCGGTGACTTATTAATGTTAAGTTTTCCAAGTCTATCTCTAACTCTGTCCTCTGTTAGCCATAAGGGTGCTTCCTGTGATGTGTCATGAGGATAAACACTGCTGTTTTGGTTACTGAAGCCCCCCGATTCCTTCGTGAAGACTGAGGAGAATAATAAATTCAATACCTTCGCCATCTCACCATCCTTTGTAACCAGATGTCCTTCCTCATTCTTTATGGGGCCAATATGGTCTGTCCTCCCTTTTTTACTGTTTACAGTAAAAAGTATGGCCATGGCAGGCTGGCTGCATGAGAGATGCGGATGAGAGGAGAGAAGCGAGCGGGAGGACAAGCAGAGATGACATCAGTGCTCTTCACAGCCGAGACTCTTCAATGTGGGAGTGAGGTGTGGCATCATCTCTCACTGCCTGCCACACATCAGCGCTCTTCCGCCCTCACAGCTTGGGCCTTTTCAATGTCGGCGGTGCGGCGGGGAGTAGCGAGATTACATCATCTCTCAATGCCCGCCCACATCACCGCTCTCCTATCCTCACTAAATGGACCAGTGCTGCCAGCCTGCCACCAATGCAGCAACAATGCACATTTGGTGGCATTGGCTGGCATGGCAAGTGACAATCCACATCAGTTTGCAAGTGACAATCCACATCTGGTGTCAGCCGACGTGGCAAGTGACAACCCACATCTGGTGTCAGCCGATGTGGCAAGTGACAAACCACATCTGGTGGCCGGTGACGTTGCAAGTGACAATCTGCAAATAGTGGCAGGTGAGGTAGCAAGTGACAATCTGCAAATAGTGGCAGGTGACGTGGCAAGTGACAATCTGCAAATGGTGGCAGGTGACATGGCAAGTGACAATCTGCAAATGGTGGCAGGTGACGTGGCAATCTGCGAATGGTGGCAGGTGACATGGCAAATGACAATCTGCAAATAGAGGCAGGTGACGTGGCAATCTGCAAATGATGGCAGGTCACATGGCAAGTGACAATCCACATCAAGGGGCAAGTGACAATCCTCATCTGGTGCCAGGCAACGGTGGCAAGTTACAATCTGCATCTGGTGACAGGCAACGGGGGCAAGTGACACGCTGCATCTGGTGACTAGGGATGGGTGAACAGTTCGGCCCGAGCATAAGTTCGGGCCGAACTTTCGCTGCTCCGATGTTTGGCCCCCTGAACCGACCACAATGCATTGCAGCACTGAACAGTGCATTGCAAGCCCTGGTTGGCTAGAGCAGTGGAAGCTTCAGCCAATTCGGGGCACAGAGCACTGTCAAAGTCATGAATGGACACTGTCATCATGACTTTATGCAATCATGGCTCATTCCCGCCCCACAGTATAAAAGTATTCGTTCAATGGCAGACATTTTCAGTGTGCTTTTGGCGTGGAGAGAGATAGAACAGGGCTCTGTTCAGTGCTATTAGTTAGTTAGTGTGCTATACTGTCCTATTTTGCATCAATTGCCAGTGAAGAATATCAGTTTAGTGTCAGTCTAGGGATAGTGTGAGTGTAGTGAGGAGGACCATCATTCAGCTTCATCCTGTGTGTGTTACTGCCAGTTTAACGCTATATAGTTCTGTGTGCGTTACTGCCAGTTTAACGCCATTTAGTTCTGTGTGCATTACTGCCAGTTTAACGTCATATAGTTTTGTGTGCGTTACTGCCAGTTTAACGCCCTATAGTTCTGTGTGCGTTACTGGCAGTTTAATGCCATATAGTTCTGTGTGCGTTATTGCCAGTTTAACGCCATATAGTTCTGTGTGCATTACTGCCAGTTTAACGCCATATAGTTTTGTGTGTTACTGCAAGTTTAACACCATTTATTTCTGTGTGCGTTACTGCAAGTTTAAAGCCATATAGTTCTGCGCGTCACTGTACGTTTGGCGCATTATAATGCAGTATATTAAAGTGTATCCATGGAGTGTGCCTGTGTAGTGTGAGTACTCAAATTAAAGTGCACCAAACACCACTTTACATTGATTAAAGTGCATCTACTTACAGATTTCCACTTCTTCTTTACATTTGCTTATAACCACCACCCCTCCCTCCCAATAATGTCTGGGAGGACAACAAGAAGAGGCAGACGTTCCCTTGGCACTGTAAGGGGGCCAGCAACAAATGTGTCCACAGGCAAAAGTGGACGTGGTGGTCAGTCCTCAGGCAGGGCATCATTTCCTCTGTTTAGTGAGTTTGCCACAGCATGCGGAGAAGGTGGTGGACTGGCTTACTAAACCTTCCTCATCCTCCTCATACTCTGTCATGCAAGCAGAGACAAGTGTGCAGTCCCCTGCATTTGCCAGAGTGGATAAACCTGCCTCCTTGTCCACATCTATTTCTGTCATAGCGCCAACATCAGCCATGGAGGAGTCAGCTGAGTTATTTGACCACAGCGTCAGCCACTTGCGCCTTGATGATGTCCAGCCATTACTGGATTCAGATGTTGGTTCTGAGGTTGAGGATGACAGGAACATGAGCCTAGAGAGAGGGGAGAACACTGGTAAACAAATTGGCATTCATGTTCCCCCAGCCGCAGCGTATTGCCAAGTTGTCTCCAGTGGTAATGATGATGATGGAGGAGATGGAGATGATGATGAGGTCACTGATGTGACTTGGGTGCCAGATAGAGCAAAGGAGGAAACTGAAGGTGAGGGGTCATAACCCCAAGGAGGCAGACATCAAGAAAGAGAAGAGAGCAGCTACCATATTCCATCACATTCTGCAGCTGTTATCACTTGGCCCACTCCCCAAAGCTCAGCTGTCTGGGCCTTTTTCAGCACATCTGCAGCAGATCGCACTGTTGCTATCTGCAAACTGTATCTCAGGCACATCAAACGTGGCAAAAACACCAGCCATTTGGGTACCATATGCTTAACCAGGCATTTAACATTTAGCATTTAAGCATTTAAAATCGACACAATTTGCAAGGAGATATCCAGCATTCAACTTCCTCCCCTACCCAATACATCAGGTCCAATACCACACTCAATACTCTCCTCCTTCTTCCCAGTTACCACAGATGAAGTTGATAAACTCCTCTCCATGGCCCATCTCACCACCTATCCCCTCACAATTACTGCGACCACCTTCCCACTCTATCCTAAACTCCCTAACCCACATCTTCAACCTCTCCCTCTCCTCAGGCACCTTTCTTTCCCCACTCAAACATGCACTGGTTACCCCATACTTAAAAAACCCTCACTAGACCCCACCTGTTTGAATAAATTAAGACCCATGTCCCTACTCCCATTTGCCTCCAAGCTCATCGAACACCTTGTCCATGACCGAATGAGACGCTACCTCACGGACAACAACTTTCTCGACCCCCTACAGTCTGGCTTGTGGACACAACATTCCACTGAAACAGCCCTACCAAAACTCACCAATGACCTACTAACTGCTAAAACCAATGGCCATTACTCCATACTCATACTCTTAGACCTCTCTGCTGCCTTCGACACAGTTGACCACCTGCTCCTCCTCAGCAAACTACACTCCCTTGGCCTCTGTGATTCTGCTTCATCCTGGTTCTCCTCCCACCTATCTCAGCGCACTTTCAGTGTCACTTACAACTCAATCTCCTCCGCTCCTCTTCCTCTCTCTGTTGGGGTACCCCAAAGCTCTGTCCTTGGGTCTGTCCTATTCTCGCTCTATACCTCTTCCCTGGGCCAGTTGATAACCTCCCATGGCTTCCAATACCACCTCTACGCCGATGACACCCAGATCTATCTCTCCACTCAACTCACCCCCTCGATCTCCTCACGGATCTCAAACTTACTCAGTGACATATTGGTATAGATGTCACACCACTTTCTCAAACTCAGTCTTTCTAAAACCAAGCTTGTTATATTTCCTCCTTCCCAGTTCCCCGCCCCCATGACTTTACCATTAAGATCAACAGCACAACCATTGGTCCCTCCACACATGCCAGGGTGCTGGGTGTAATCCTTGACTCTGACTTCTCCTTCAGCCCCCACATCCAATCGCTAAACCCTGCCGCTTTAACCTCCGCAACATCTCCAGAATTTGACCCTTCCTGACTGACACCACAAAGTAACTTATTCACTCCTTGATTATTTCCCGCCTTGACTACTGCAACTCTCTCCTTAATGGCCTACCCTTACACAGGCTATCCCCCCCTTCAGTCTATTATGAATGCTGCTGCTAGACTAATACACCTCACTAACCGATCCGTGACTGCTGCCCCTCTCTGACAATCCCTTCACTGGCTTCCCCTACGCCACCGTATAAAATTCAAAATGCTAACCACAACATACAAGGCCATCCACAACATCGCCCCCAGCTACATCACCAACCTCATCTGCAGATATCGCCCAAATCGTCCCCTCCGCTCCTCCTAGGACCTCCTTCTCTCTAGTTCCCTTGTTACCTCCTCTCATGCTCACCTTCAGGACTTCTCCAGAGCCTTGCCCATCCTCTGGAACTCCCTGCCCCGGTATATCAGATCAGCCTCTAACCTGTCCACCTTTAGGAGATCCCTGAAAACTCACTTATTCAGGGAAGCCTATCCCACACCACCTAACAACTGTCCCCGAGCCACCCCATCAAATCATTCCCCGCATCTATTACCTTTTGTACCACCACCCCTTCCTTTAGAATGTAAGCTTTACGAGCAGGGCCCCCCTGTTCCTTCTGTATTGAACTGTACTGTAATTGTGCTGTCCCCCCTCTACATTGTAAAGCGCTGCGTAAACTATTGGCGCTATATAAATCGTGTATAATAATAATAATACTTTAACATCCAACCACTCAGCCGTTGGCAAAAGCACCTAAAAGCCACACAAAAGGGGGATAAATCTGTCCCTCCTCCTTACCCACTTCAGTCTGCCCTGCTATACCGAGTCATTACCTCTCAGCAGCCTCCACTGACACTTGGTATAGCACAGGGTGTCCCAGGTCCTAGCAGCACATCTGCCAGCAGCACACCATCAGCTGTAGACTGCAGCCGGCAAATTTCTTTGCCCCATCTGCTGCAGCGGAAAAAAATACAGTCCCTGCCACCCAAATGCCCAGCGTCTAAATGCAAGCTTGTCAAAACTGTTGGTTCTCCAACTTCTGCCTTTCAGCCTGGTGGATTCTGCCCCTTCTGTGAATTCGCACAATGTGCTGTACCACAATGACAGGTTCCCAGTCGCTACTACTTTTCAAGTAAGTGTCAGACTTGCACGTATCTGACTGACGAACCCGATATAGCAGGGGAAGGCCTCCCGTACGTATCTGGTTCCCGGCCCCTGGTAGTGTAAACAGAAGGCACAGGAGCGCAGAGTGGTAAGAGAGGCTGGCGGGTGACTTGCGGAGGTAAGGCCCAAGATCCTGATGCAAATGGTCTGGAAGTCCTCAGTAGGCAGGGACATAGGCAGCTGGTGCAGAGCAGGAGCAGAGAGGGCAGATCCGGTCACAGGCAGAGTTGGCAACAAACGGTCAGCAAGGTACAGAGGAGCAGGCAGGCTCAAAGTCCGGGTCACAGGCAGGGTTGGCAGCAGGCAGGCAACGTGGTACAAACGAGCAGGCAGATTCGTGGTCAAGGAAAGCCGGGGTCAGGTGCAGGCAGATAACAGAGAGGAGTCCAAAGACAGGCTGGGGTCACAAGGAGATCAAACAAGCAAACAGGAAACAGGAACTCGAACTGGGAGCTGCAGATCGGACAGCACCGAGCAGAAGGTTCCAGCAAGCTTAATAGGGCGATTGGCGCCAAGTGCCGACGCACCCAGGCGCGCACGCGCCCGCACGACGGCACGAGCGGGCGTGCGCCAGTGCGGACCAGTGCGAATAGACGCACACCAGAGCGCCCAATAGCGGGTCCATTCCGAGACCTTCTCTGACAGTGCCCCCTCTTAAAGGGCAGCCTCCGGATGCCCATCTGGGCCAGTCTATCAGCGTGGGTACTCCAAAAATCTCTTAAAAGTTCCTTGGTGTGCAGATTGCTTTCTGGTTCCCAGGAATTATTTTCTGGTCCATACCCCCTCCATTTGATCAAGTATTGGACTTGATTATGTCTCTTCCTGCAGTCCAGGATTGCTTCCACCTCAAATTCTGTCTCGTTGTCCACGATTACAGGTTCAGGTGGGCCGGTATTACGACCCGAAAAGGAATTGGGAATAACGGGTTTCAGCAAGGATACGTGGAAGACTGGGTGAATCTTTAATGTATTGGGTAAGTCCAGCTCATAGGTCACGTCATTAATCTTCCTCTTGATCGGAAAGAGACCCATGAATTTGGGACCCAACTTTAAGTTAAGGGTAGACAGCCAAACCTGGTTGCCAGGTTCCAGAATGAGTTCTCCACGCTTCTTCCTATCAAACATCCTTTTATTATATTCTTGGGTTTTAGCCATGGTTTCACGTAGTAGTTTATTGTTGGTGAAGAAGAAGTCCATTGTTTCGGAAGCTGCGGGAATAGGGCACTCGGGTATGGATTCAGGCAGGAATGACGGGTGAAAGCCATAATTGGCGAAGAATGGTGTCTGTTTAATAGCGGAGTGCACAGAGTTGTTATATGCAAACTCAGCAATAGGCAGAAGGGAGACCCAATCGTCCTGTGAGAAAGTGGAAAAGCATCGGAGATATTGCTCCAGAGTTTGATTAGTTCTCTCTGTCTGCCCATTTGTCTGGGGATGGTAGGCAGATCAGAATGCCAATTCAATTTCAAGTGACCCACAGAGAGCCTTCCAAAACCTGGAAGTGAACTGCACACCTCTATCGGAGACTATACTTGATGGTACTCCATGTAGTCTCACGATTTCTTTGACGAAAATGTTTGCAGTTTCCACGGCAGAAGGTGTGCCTTTCATGGGTAGAAAATGAGCCATCTTAGACAACCTATCCACAATGACGAAGATGGTGGAAAAACCTTCTGCCAGAGGGAGTTCTACAATGAAGTCCATTGCAATCATCTTCCAGGGTCTTTCTGGGACGGATAAGGGTTTTAGTAGACCCCAGGCCTTTGTCCGACTATTCTTGTTCCGAGCACAGGTGGTGCAGGATTCTACATAGTTCTTGCAATCTTTTACCAATTGAGGCCACCAAAATGTACGTTGCACCAGCTCTGTCGTCTTCAGTACGCCAAAATGCCCAGCCAATTTATGGTCATGGCAGAGTTCCAGTACTGCCGCTCTTAGACTCTCTGGGACCATGATCTTGCCTTTGTACCGGAACAAACCATTTTGCAAACTTACGTAGACTCCCATAGGTGGGGACAGATTCCTGGAGGCTTGTTTAATTTGGGATATGATATCCACCTGTAGCAGCAGAAAATTTCCAGCAGGAAGGATGGTGTCTGAAGG
Source organism: Aquarana catesbeiana (assembly GCF_042186555.1). Taxonomy (NCBI): domain Eukaryota; kingdom Metazoa; phylum Chordata; class Amphibia; order Anura; family Ranidae; genus Aquarana; species Aquarana catesbeiana. Next base: position 516,308,543 of record NC_133324.1, on the reverse strand, counting down.
TAAAGGTTCCTCGGAATCCTGGAACATGCGAGATAATGCGTCCGATTTAATACTCTTGGAGCCAGGTCTGTATGTGATGTGAAACTGGAATCTAGAGAAGAACAGAGCCCATCTTGCCTGCCGAGGTCTCAGTCTCTTGGCTGTTCTCAAGTACTCGAGATTTTTGTGGTCGGTATAGACCAAAATGGGGTGTGCAGCACCCTCTAAGAGAACGCCACTCTTCCAATGCGGCCTTAATGGCTAGAAGCTCTCGATCTCCAACGTCATAGTTTTTTTTCAGCAGTGGAAAGCTTCCAAGAGAAAAAGGCCACTGGATAGAGTAGGGACTTGGCACCCTGCCGCTGAGAGAGTACTGCCCCTACTGCAACCTCTGAAGCGTCCACTTCAAGGACGAAAGGTAAGGCAGGGCTTGGATGTTTCAGGATGGAAGCGGAGGTAAATAACTCTTTAAGTTTTTCAAAAGCAGATTGCGCCTCGGTAGATCAACAAAATCGGTTCCCTTGCTTGGTTAGTTCAGCGATTGGAGTAATAATTGCAGAAAAGCCTTTAATGAATTTGCGGTAAAAGTTGGCGAAACCAATGAAGCGTTGGACCCCTTTCTTATCGGAGGGAGCGGGCCAGTCTAGGATAGCTGCCACTTTTTGCGGATCCATTTTAATGCCATCACTAGCAATGATTAGGCCGAGGAACTGGATGCATTGGCGTTCAAATTCACATTTTTCTAATTTGGCATAAAGTCCATGCTGCCTGAGCCGGGTTAGTACATTTCGGACATGCCTTCGATGTTCAATGACTGAGGAGGAGAAGATCAAAATGTCGTCTAGATATACTATAGCGTATAAGTCCAGGAGGTCACGGAAAATATCTTAACGAAGTGTTGAAACGTTGCAGGCGCGTTGCACAGACCAAAGGGCATGACAAGATATTCAAAGTGGCCGAACCGGGTACGGAAGGCAGTTTTCCATTCATCTCCCTCTCTGATGCGTATTAGGTTATAGGCCCCACGGAGATCAAGTTTAGTAAAGATTATTGAAGAACCTAGTCTTTGGAAGAGTTCGGGCACAAGAGGTAAGGGGTAGCGATTCTTGATAGTTATTTTATTCAGTTCTCTATAGTCGATACAAGGCCGAAGAGAGTGGTCCTTCTTCTCCACGAAGAAAATGCCGGCCCCGGTCGGTTGGATGGACGGATGAATCCTCTCTTTAGGTTCTCATCAATATAGGTTTTGAGAGTACCCAGCTCCTGCTCTGTTAATGGGAAGATTCGTCCAAAGGGAACTTCAGACCCAGGCAAAAGTTCTATCGGACAATCATAAGGTCTGTGAGGAGGAAGGGTTTCTGCCCCCTTTTTACTGAAGACATCAAGAAAATCCCAATACGGTGTGGGAATCGCCTGCTGCGATTCGGTGTCCAGACACATGAGTTGAGAGGAATCTACAGAGGTACTGTGCAAACAGCACTGTTGAAAATAATTGGAGCAAAACTTAATTTCTCCGGAAACCCAATCAATACTAGGATTATGGGCTTTAGCCACGGCATTCCCAAAATAATAGGAAAAAGTGGAGAAGAGATGGCATCCAAACGAAGGAATTCTCGGTGATGAGTGTTCATAATGGCCAACAGAGGAATAATTTCCTGGGTGACGGGACCAGAACTAAGGGTGGAACCATCAGCGAGGTGGACCGCAAGTCCCTGTGATTTTGCTTGGAGAGGAATGCGGTGATTAGCGGCATAGGTTAGGTCTATGAGGCAGCTGCAAGCTCCGGAGTCAGTTATGACCGAGACTGTAAGATCCTATCCTGGAAGCTGTAGAACAATGGGGAGAGCAAGATGATTAGCAGGATTACGCAAGGCAGGTGTATACTTAGTAGAGGTTGAAAGAGACTTACGTGTCTTGTTAGGGCAAGATCTCACGTAGTGACCTGACTCCCCGCAGTACATACATAGATTGTTGACCCGTTGACGATGCCGTTCTTCAGGCATGAGAGATGGCCAAGCTGCATTGGCTCAGGGGAATCAAGGACCGAGGTAAGAGGTACATGAGGACTTGGGCCAACAGAGCTGGTAGCACTAGGGACCTTTGGGAGGACCCAGGTGGGACGGAACTGGTTGGTGGATCTTTCGGAGCGGCGCTCTCCGAGGCGCCGGTCTATCTGAACGGACAGATTTATAAGGTCCTCTAACGTTTGTGGTAATCCAACCCGCGCCAACTCATCTTTAAGGCAAATTGGAAAGGCCCATGTGAAATTGGTAACACAGGGCCGCGTCGTTCCAATCCGTGTCCGAACTCCAACGCCTGAATTCCAGGACATAATCTTCTGTGGGTCTACGCCCTTGTTGTAGGGCGTGCAAGGCGGATTCAGCGGTGGCTTTCAACTGGGGGTCCTCATAAAGTTGAGACATGACGGCAAAGAATGCATCCAGGTTGTCTAGAGATGCTGACTTTTGTTCCAGGAGACGGTGGGCCCAGGTCTGTGGTCCACCGGACAGAAGAGAAATCACGAAGCCCACATTAGTCGCTTCCAAGGAGAAGGTTCGTGGTAGCAGAGCAAAGTAAAGTCCACTGGCATTGCGGAAGGATCAGTACTTGCTACGCTCACCGGAAAATCTGTCAGGTGTAGGAACCCTTGGCTCAGGAGGAAGCATAACCACGGAGGGAGGAGATGAGAGTCCGGCAGCAGAAGCAGCTTGAGGGTTAGCAGGTGTGGACAGCACCTGGACTCATTCTTCCAGCCTAGTATAACCTTCCTGAAGGCTCTTTACAGCTTGGGTGAGACCCGCCAGGTGTCTGCATAGTTCCTCCATGGGAGAGGATCCCTGCTTGGGCTCAGACATGGCTGTCTGATACTGTCAGACTTGCACGTACCTGACTGACGAACCCGGTATAGCAGGGGAAGGCCTCCCGTACGTATCTGGTTCCCGGCCCCTGGTAGTGTAAACAGAAGGCACAGGAGCGCAGAGTGGTAAGAGAGCCTGGCGGGTGACTTGCGGAGGTAAGGCCCAAGATCCTGATGCAAACGGTCTGGAAGTCCTTAGTGGGCAGGGACATAGGCAGCCGGTGCAGAGCAGGAGCAGAGAGGGCAGATCCGGTCACAGGCAGAGTTGGCAACAAATGGTCAGCAAGGTACAGAGGGGCAAGCAGGCTCAAAGTCCGGGTCACAGGCAGGGTTGGCAGCAGGCAGGCAACGTGGTACAAAGGAGAAGGTAGATTCGTGTCAAGGAAAGCCGGGGTCAGGTTCAGGCAGATAACAGAGAGGAGTCCAAAGACAGGCCAGGGTCACAAGGAGATCAAACAAGCAAACAGGAACTCAGGAACTGGGAGCTGCAGATTGGACAGCACCGAACAGAAGATTCCAGCAAGCTAAATAGGGCGATTGGCGCCAAGCACCGTGCGCGCGCCCGCGCCCGTGCCGACACGCCCAGGCGCGTGCTCACCCGCACGACCGTGCGAACCGGCGCAAACCCGCGCGCGCTGGCGCAAACCGGCGCACACCAGAGCGCCCAATAGCGGGTCCATTCCGAGACCTCCTCTGACAGTAAGGCCGTTTCATCTCTCTACCATCACGTGGAAGGGAAGGTTCTGGCATCGTTGGGCAAGGCATTCAGCAGTAAAATTCACCTTACTGCTGACACGTGGTCCAGCAAGCATGGGCAGGGATGATATATTTCGTTCACAGCACACTGGTTAACGCTGCTTGTAACTCGAAAGGATGCAGGACAGGGCTCCGTGCTGCAGCTTGTTGTGCCCCCACGTTTCCATACAGCTGGTAGTGATGATGCCAGACCTGTGAGCTCTACCCCCTTCTCCTCCTCTGCCACCTCCATGCCCTCCTCTGCAGAATAGTCCTATGAACATCAGGTAGCCCCTAAGCGTTCAAAGGGCTATTCCCAGTGTCAGGCGAAAAGTTGCATATGCAGTGCTTCAGCTGGTGTGTTTAGGGGACAGGAGCTATACCGGAGCAGAGATTCTTGCAGCTCTGTAGGGACAGGCCCAGAGGTGGTTCACACCATGCCAGCTGGAGCCAGGAATGGTGGTGTGCGATAATGGCTCAAACCTCCTGTCCACCCTTAGACAGGGAAAGTTGACACATGTGCCATGCCTGGCACATGTCCTCAATTTGGTGGTGCAGCGTTTCCTAAATACGTACCCAGGGTTGCAAGATGTGCTAAAGCTGGCCAGAAGAGTCTGTGGTCATACACAGCCAGTGCTCGGTTGGCTGAAATTCACCTGCCCGTAAATAGCCTGATTTGTGACATGCCCACCAGTTGGAACTCGACTTTGTCAATGCTGCAGCGGCTATACATGCAGTAGAGGGCCGTCAACGAGTACCCGTGTAAATACGGCACCGGGACAGGTTCAGGCCGCCTCAGCTTTTTTTCCCCACGCCAATGGCTGATCATTAAGGATGCATGCACTATATTGTCACCATTTGAGGAGTCCACAAGGATGGTGAGCTGTGACAGTGCATGCATCAGTGACACAATCCCTGTTGTGTTCCTGCTGGAGCAGACTCTGCGTGGCATTATGGACAGAGCAATAGAGGCAGAGCAGCAGGAGGAAGAGGAGGACATCCTTTCCTCTCAAGGCCTACTTTATCCAGACACCATCATTCCTATGTCACAGAACACACAGAAGGAGAGAGGGGAGGAGGATGAGGAGGAGGATTCTGGCACTTTCATAGGCTTCGAAGAAGAGGAAGACATGCGTCAATCTGTAAGTGATGGCTTTCCAACCCCAGGACCCTTGGGAGAAGTACGTGGCTGGGAGGAGGAAGATCCAAATGCTGTAATCCTGAGTGACCCAGAGGAGTCTGCTTCTCAAGCCTCGACAAATTTGAGGCGCATGGGCAACCTCATGCTTCAAAGCCTGCGAAAGGACCCAAGAATACATGGCACAAAGGAGAAGGATGATTACTGGTTGGCAACCATCCTTGACCACCGTTATAAGGGAAAGGTCTCAGAACTCATTCTGTCCACCCAAGGAGGGTAGAAGATAAAATCTCGAGGACATGTTAAAGAGGATTTTATTGAACGTTTATCCTGACTAACAGTAGGTTACAGTGTCGTGAAAAAACGTAGTTTTGAGTCTTCTGTTGGTCAAGAGAGGAGCGTTGGTGAAGACGTCCGCCTAAGTGAGGCATTTCGGAATTTTTTTAGTCCTCGGGGGAAGACACCCCACGACACCCAAAGAGTAATATTTCTGCACCTGTTTGATAGGTGCTTATCATTGCAATTTTTTACAGCAAGGCCATTTCTTGCTTTCATCAAGATGACCTCTATAGAATTATGGTGGGAAGGCGCCACCGACACCCAAAGACCAATTTTCCTGCACCTGCTTGACAGGTGCATATCATTGCAATTTTTTTTTTTCAAAGCAAGGCCATTTCTTGCTTTCATCAAGAGTACCTCTATAGGGTTACGGTGGGAAGGCATCACCGACACCCAAAGACCAATTTTTCTGCACCTGTTTGACAGGTGCAAATCATTGCAATTTTTTACAGCAAAGGCGAATTCTTGCTTTCATTAAGATTAACTCTATAGGGTTGCATTGGTAAGGCGCCACCGACACCCAAAGACCAATTTTTATGCACCCGTTACTTCTATCCAAAGTCAAAGTGACACCAGAATGTATCCAAGACATCTCTAATCTTGTTCCTAGTGCACTACATTGTGGCCTCATCATACACACTGGCTCCCCAGCTGTTGCTGAGCAAAATAAAGGCAGCTTGAGGGAAAATTACATTTTTTTTTGGCTTTACAAATGCAATTATTGCTGCAGCAGATTCTAGACATGATACAGATCTGCCACTTTACAGGTAGACTAAGGGGACCCCCCAAGGAACTATATTGGAAGGAATTTTTCATTTTTATGCTTTCACTTTAAAAATAAAAAACATCACAGCTCATTTAAAAATGAGGTTTTTCACAAACTTTTTGTCCCCCAGGGCAGGACCCGGACCCCTATAACCAATGTATGCCCAATTACTTGCATATAAGCCTTCAAAATGGGTACTTTAACAGTGTTGGAAAGTTCTGGTACGAACCAAACATTCAGACCATCCCTACTGGTGACAGACAATGGTGACAAGTGACACGCTGCATCTGGTGGCAGGAGATGTGGCAAGTAACACGCCCAGGGCTCCCACTGATTCTGCATTATGGTGAGTTGAACCACTTCATTATATATTAGAATGTAACAATAGAAACAATGCGCTTCAGTCACCCTGACACCATATCAACCATGGTGCCATGATGATTGAAGCGTCAACACCAGCCATCGCCCGCAAAAAATTGCTTACCAGCAGCGTGCCCCCCCCCGACATGCAAAAAGGTTGGTGACTGCTGCTATGGGCTCTTGCCCCAGATCTTTTGCAGACCTAGCAATGCCCCTGCTCCCCACCATGATCTTCTTGGGTAACTGGATTCTCCGTTTTCTATGGTGCTGGTCCTGGGTGCAATGCAGACAGATGGTTGCCATTATTGCATTCTTTGCATCGTATTGCTTTCACGCAGTCTTTTGCAAGAGAGTAGATCAAGCTTTTCTCTGTCTGTCAGATTTAGGTCTTAGTTTCCTGGACGATCATCAAACTTCAGGAGACCAGAGTTCACCATTTCACTGCGTATTACGTGTTTTGTCACATCTGTGGCTCCTGCTGCCTCAGGTGAGCATTTTCTGGGAACAAACACAGGGCATGTTTGTGGCTGATAACACCGCGGGGGTGCTTGGTTAAATCCACTCTGGTCGTGTGCTTGTGCTCCCTTGCTGCAAGTCTTTCTGATATAGGCCAGATTTATGTTTACCTAAGGAGGGATTAAGACACTATTTGTTTGGTTTCCTGAAGGATCAACAGATTGGTCTCCAAGTATGTAACCGCTTGGCTTGTCATAGTACAGTTCTGGTTCAGTCTCGTAGCATCGAATTATATAAAAGTTGTCTGCTGCTAGCGGGACCTTTGACGATTTTGATGCATCATTAGACTGTTGACCAGTGTACATGGTCGCAATTGTACATACTCACTGGTGCGTTGGATTGCACTGGGAGGCGTCATCTGGGTTTCTGTCACAGAGCGAACTCTGTACTGTTCTTTGGCAGCTCTCATGAGAACCTCGGCTTCAGCTAAGGCAGCTGAAGCAGTTTTTTCTTGCTTGAGAAAATGTAAAGATGCTTTCACCTCTGCTTTTCTTCTAAGTGCTTCAGCTTTACTTTTACTTTACTTTTAAGAGCTTCAGCTTCACATTTAGCTTCAAACATAAGATGTTCTTCATCCATGTGACCCTGTTCTCTTATCATTTCGGTTTCACGTATTGCATAGAAATTCAGTGCAGGCACGGCTTCTGTTTTGCATGGGCCTTGGTGGTTGCAGCACTGGTGGACGTCAGGTTCAAGCAGCTTGAATGTCTAGAGCTATTGCACTTGTACCTGGCACTAGCTGATGTCTGATCCAATTGATTAGAAACTCTAGAGCCTGATCAGCGTGACCTGGTCTTTTTTCATACTGTATGTGCTTTCCTCTGCTTGTGTATGCTGATATAGTATCCTGATCTGTATGCTGCATGATGAAACAGATTACTTCTCTGTAGTGTCTGTGGCTGCAGAAGTTAGCTGATCAGGGCTTTTTTTCAGCTGGAACTTGATGGAACTCAGTTCCACCACCTCTGGCTCAGGCCCTCCGCTCCCTGCTCACCACTGTCACTTGTAAACACAGAAGTTCAGCTTCTGTGTTTACAAGTGACCGCTTGTCTCCCAATGGCTCCCACAGATCTGATCTCCTGAGCGGCTCCCACTGAGTGCAGGATGGGGACAAGGGAGATGCAGGTTCCTGGGGTGCAAAGCAGATGCCAACACAACAGCTGAATACAGCAACAAAAGTAAGACATGTGGAATATGGTGGAGCATTTAAAGGGGGGGGAGATGGAGTGGGGGCAGTGGGGGGATTGCACACCAAGGTCAGCAGAAGAGGAGTGAAAGTGAAATGTGGATGGGTATGCAGAGGTAAGCAGTTGTGGAAGAAGACTGAACTCTGCACTATGTGTGAAGTGCACCCCTGAACTCTGCACTATATATTCAGCGCACCCCTGAACTCTGCACTGTGTACATAGCGCACCCCTGAACTCGGCACTCTCTGTGTAACCCCCCAGAACTGGTTTGCCCTCACAATGTGTCTGAAGGCTTGGCAGACAGTTAACAACTTCCCAATATAAACTGAGGCCGAAGGTTTAACGGTTGTAATCTTTACTGAGAATTAGATATTTTTTAAGTTTCTTAAGTTTAAGTTTTAGTTGTAAAACTGCAAAACACAAATGATAAAAGGTATGCATCAGCATTAAACATTACATTACAAAATGCAAGTACAGTCAGGCATGCTACATTAGTGTAAAGCATTTGCTAACTGAAATAATGCCTATCTAAAGGAACTCCCTGGCAGAAACTGCTATCAAACACACATAAAATGCAGTTGCATTAGTAGAACACATACTACTTAATTGAATGCTAATGACAGCCTACTTACAAACTTATGCTTCCAAAGACAGATTTAAGAAATAGTGGAGTAAATGCCATGCTTCCTGCACTGCAGTATAAGCAAAATGTCTGCTGGACAGTTTCCTGCCAGCAATGGATGCCAATTTAAAGCAACAGTATCAAGTAAACATATACTGTATGATGATCAGGACAGTAGTGTTTTTTAGTTGGAGAGCTTTGTTTTACATTTCGCCTGCACACAACCTTTAATTGAGGTCTCATGATCTTCAGACAATCTATAAAAAGAAACTCAAAAACAGGATATTATATATTAAATGAATAGCCTTCTCTAGGCCTTCTCTAGAAACTCAAAAACAGGATATTATATATTAAATGAATAGCCTTCTCTAGGCCTTCTCTAGGTAAAATAATACTAACAATATACCTTTTTTTTTTTTTTTACAAATCTGTAACAATTTAAAAATAATTGCAATATTTTAATTTCTCAGCCTCAACTGATTTATTAATAGCTCTTAGCACTACACACGCTATAAAAGATTTTGTAGTCTGGAGTTATTTATACACATATGGAATAGATATCGGAAACAAAGCAGATAAAGCTATGTTCATTTTTCCACTCAAGGTGCTTTCTTTTTTTAGATCAAAAACACTTGAAAACACACAATACAACACAGGAAAGCATTTTTGTTTGGGCAGCCCTATGGGGTTTAATTGTTTTATTTTGCATTTGTTTTCTGTACACGTCAAGAGACACAGAGAACAACAGTGGAGGTTTATTATTTAACATCCCATGTTTCTTTTTTCCTTTAATGTGTGTCACAAAACTTATGCCCTGTACACACGATCGGAATTTCCGACAACAAAACAGTGTTTTTTTTTTCTGAAGAATGTTGCCTCAAACTTGTCTTGTATACATGCAGTCACACAAATGTTGTTGGAAATTCTGAACGCCAAGAACGCGGTGACGTACAACACGTACGACGGGACTATAAAAAGGAAGTTCAATAGCCAGTGCGCCACCCTTTGGACTCCTTCTGCTAATCTCTTATTTATCTCGTGTTAGTAGAAGTTTGCTGAGAGATGATTTGCGCTGTTCAGCCTCGTGCTTTTCTTTTTTTTAAAGGTAACTTTTTTATTGTTTTTATAAACAGTAACAATAATTGTTATACAGGTGTACAAAGCACAGCAAATATTGCATTATTCCAGGTTCAATACAGTGGACAGGTATACAGATTGACATTATGCAGTAGTACATACAACACATCTCACAATACACTTCATTGTCGCTATCAGGTGTTAGGTACTGGGATTTACAATATAATACCATTGTTGTGGTCTCTTATTAAGCAGGAGGTATGGTACTCTCTGAACTCACCCATGAGTTCCAGATTTTGGTGAACTTTTTGGGGCATCCTCTAGCTTCATAAGTCAGCTTATATAATGGTATAGCTTGGTTGACAATAGTGAGCCAGAGTTTCACGGTCGGGATCACATTAGATTTCCAATGCATGGTTATTGTTTTTTTAGCATAGAACATCACTATACGTATAAAGGATTGAACGTTTTTGGATAACTCTTCATCATCAATATACCCCAACAGACATCTAAGAGGATTACAGATATTTGGTATTTTAGCTATAGTGCTGATAATGGCCGTAACCTCTGACCAAAACTGTCGTACCGGCGCGCACTCCCATATTAAGTGGAAGAACGTGCCCTCAGCTGTCCCGCATCGAGGACATAGAGAATCGGGTGCTCTCTTAAGTTTAAATAGTAATTGTGGCGTGAAGTATGCTCTGTATAGTAACTTAGTCTGGATCATTTATCTCTAGAAGAGATGACAGAGGGGATCTGTACGGGCAAAATTTCCCCCCAAATCTCCTCCGTCAGCTCGGGTATGTCCGATTTCCATTTATGTTCAACAGCAGTGAGCCTAGTAGTAGTAGAGTGTAGCAGAGTCTTATAATAGGACGTTATAAGTTTGTTATGAGAAGGATCGGTCAGTAGAAGCTCAAGTTGGGAAGGTCGCATCTCTGTGTTACTAAGCCCAAATTGTGCTGCTGCAGTATGTCTTATCTGCAAATACTGGAAGTAGGCTGTGTGTGGGAGCCCAAAATCCCTCTGAAATTCCATAAAAGATCGGAATGTGTTGTCTAAAAACAGGTGTGCTATAGTTTTAACCCCTTTCTTTGCCCAATATCCCCCGTCAGTTCTCTGGTTAAATTCTGGTAAGCTTGGATTTCCCCATAATGGAGCATTAGGAGACAAGACAGCTCTAGAACTAGGGGGTAGTAGTTTAGACATTTTAAAAATCTGTAGTGTCATGGCCAGAACCTTTACTCCCCCTCTCCCCCTAAGTGACATGCGATGTATTAGGTTTTGGAGGGATTCGTATGAGGTGAGGATGGCTGCCTCAAGAGCAGTAGCTGCATTGTTGGCCTCTGGAAAGAACCACCAATGGGCATGTGCCAGTTGTGAAGCGATATATGTTTGGAGACATGGTAGCGCCAGTCCCCCCTCCAAGGTGGGCAATTGTTGGGTATGTTTGGCAATCCTCACCGCACCGCCCCTCCATATAAGATGGGTGATTAAAGAGTCTATTTCCTTAAATTTAGCTTTTGTTATATAGATTGGTGAGTTGCCCAGAACGTAAAGGAATCTCGGGAGGTAAATCATTTTAAAGATATTTATTCTTTCTAAGAGCGTAAGTGGGAGGTTATTCCAGGTTTTCAATGTGTTTTTTAATCTACTAATGAGGGGGTCTAAGTTAATCTTGGCATAGGAAGAGATAGGTTGTTCAATCAAAACCCCCAGGTATCTAAAGCTGTGGACTATTTGTAATGGGCATTCTTGAGGTAGTCTTATTTGAGTCTCTCGGTCGATCTGGAACAATAAGGATTTATCCCAGTTGACCTGAAAGCCTGAAAAATGGCCAAACCACCGGATGATTTCTAGCAGGGTTGGGAGTGACGACTGGGGGTCCTCCAAATATATCAACATGTCATCCGCATATAAGGACACTTTTTCTTCTAGGCCCCCAGTCGTCAGTCCCTTAATTTCCCCACTGGATCTCACCAATGCTGCCAGGGGCTCTATTGCTATTGCAAACAGGAGTGGTGACAATGGACACCCTTGTCTTGTACCTCTCTTTATCTGAAAAGCTTTTGATACGGACGCATTTACTCTCAATCTAGCAATAGGACTGGAATAAAGGAGGCGTACCCATTTTATGAAGGTAGAGCCAAATCCAAATTTGGCTAGAACTTCAAAAAGATATGGCCATTCGACTGAATCAAAGGCCTTTTGAGAATCTAAAGCCAGCACAGCGCGGGCACCAGTTTTATCGTGAATTGTCTGCAGATTAGTATACAGTCTACGCAAATTGATAGAGGTTGACCTTCCAGGTATGAATCCTGTTTGATCCGCCCCCACAATGGTCGTAATCACCGCATTCAATCGTTTAGCGAGTACTTTAGCTAAAACCTTTACATCAGAGTTGATAAGCGAGATTGGCTGGTATAATTCGCATAAGAGATGGTCTTTATGAGGCTTGGGGATTAACACTATCAGTGCTTCTGACATGGAGGGTGGCAGCTGACCTGTTTTAAGGGCAAAATTGTACATCCTTAACAAATGAGGTATTAGTAGGTCCCTAAATTGCATGTACCACTCAATAGGGAATCCATCAAGGCCTGGAGTTTTGTGTCTAGCAAAGGATTGTATTGCCTCCCCTATTTCGTCTACCGTCAATGGGGCGTCAAGTGTGACTGTCTGAAGCTCCGTTAATTTGGGGAGTGAAATTTCCGAGAGGTAATCGTCTAGTTCCACTATTGTATAGTGAGCTCTAGTTGTGTATAGGGTGGAATAGAACTCGACAAACGCTTCCATAATATCTTCGCTCTGTTCCACCACTATGCCCGCTGAATTTTTAATTCTGGGGATATTGCAGGGTTGGTAATCTGGTCTGGCTAGGTATGCTAATAATCGACTATTTTTATCCCTAAATTCAAATATACGCTGGCTCTGATATAGAAGTTTTTTTTGTGTACGTTCCACTAGTACCAAATCCAGCTCTCTCGCCTTGTGTCGCCAAGTGGTGTGTGTCGCAGAGGTAGGGCCATCAGAGTACGCAATCTCCGCGTCCCTGAGCTCACCCTCTGCTTCCACTAGTCTGGACTGTGATGCCTTGCGGGCCTGCCCAATCGCAGCTGCAAAGGAACCAGAGTGGTGGCCTTAAAGGCATCCCAGACCAACAGGGCGTCTGCACTATGTTTGTTATTTATCCAGTAAAGTTTCATATCAGCTGAACTCTGGTCTATCACAGCCTGATCTGCTAACCAGAGTGGGCTCAACCTCCACACCCTGTACGAGGAGGGCGCGTTAAAGGCCAGGTCCACCATCAGAGGTGAATGGTCCGATAGTGCCCTGGGTAGGTATTTAATTCCTGTTATTAAATGAAGTATATTAGAAGAGACCAAACAGAGATCAATTCGTGATAGAGTATTATGGGAGTCAGATTGACACGAGTATTCCCTCACATTAGTATGTCTCCACCTCCAGGCCTCCACCAGGTCAAATTGAGTTAGATAAGATCCTAGGGGCGTTGGGGGTAGTGTAGAACATCGGAATCTGTCCATAGAATTATCTAGCACCGTATTGTAATCCCCAGCTATTATTAATGGGCCTTCAGCAATTTCGAGTATTATTCCCATCACCTTCTCAAAAAATGTCCTTGTAAAGGGTGGTGGGATATATATGTTTATCACCGTATATGGTTTACCTAGAAGTTCCATTACCAAGATGACAAAACAGCCATTTGGATCAAGTTTAATGTGTTTAATTGAGATTGGTGCTGATTTGGCAATGAGAATAGACGTCCCCCTGGCAAAAGAGGAATAGGTGGAATGTAGAGCATAAGCTATTTTAGCTCTTTTAAGTGCCATAACTCTGGAGCCCTGGAGATGGGTCTCCTGGAGGAGGATCACATGCGGTTTGTGGCGTGCTAAGTAATCAAACATCACTGAACGTTTTATCTTAGAATTAAGCCCCCTAACATTCCATGATATCAGACGTAAAGTATTCATTTCTGAGTGTAAAACATAAGGTTGCACGACCACCTTCCGAGGCACCTCAGAGCCAACCATCGTGTGGAACTCCAATCTCCCCGAGAGGTGGGGGCGCAACTCTGGACACTTTTCTGAAAAAATATTATGTTATCAAACACGTATACCTGAGCACCTTGATGATTTGTCTGATCCGTGAACCTGCAAACATTTATCATAAAGTGATAATCATGTAACCATGGCATAAACGATGCCAACACCCATAAGGTTTTCCAACCCTCCCAACCCACCCTAACCCTCCCGGCTCTCATACCCCAACTCATGAGAGCTTTATATCCTAAACTGAAACTGCGTAGCAGGGGGTGTTTAGAACAGTCTCGTGGTCAATAACCTGAGATAACACTAATCAGGGGGAGATTGTGAACACAAGCTACCACCCGTGGATACTTCCCAAGCTGAATATTCATCAGCCCAGCCTTAACAAAATATTCTTCCAAATAATGGTAGGAAAGTTTCAGTTCCGGCCCACCTAGCTGTAACCAGATTGGACAGCCTATAGAAGGATACTAACAGTTCCATCATGGGACTGTTACCCTGAAAAATCTATATTTAAGATTTTTCATATCTCATAGACATGATGTGGGTTAAATAAGAGTTCTTTTCGATCAAGAGTGAAAGCTTAAAATATAATAACATTTATTAGGACACAGTTGAAAGTCTAGCTAATACACAATCATCTATCTATCGCCTTACACCAAGGAAGAAAATATTAGGTTGAAATAAAGTATTTACATGAAGGAATACAGGGTATATTCCTCAATACAGTAATCTACACACATATTTAGTTACAAGTAAAAGGGCATTCCTTTCCCATAATTACCCATCCTTACCAAAGCTCCTTTCAGCTCGCTGGTCTATCAGAAAGAGAGTGATACCTCCCCCTTGGCTCTGAGTATATCAAACCAAGCTGATGTCTCATTGGTTGGCCTAGCTTGGATCATGATTGGAGGGCTTACTCCATAAGTCGGCCCCCTTTCATGCAAATCCTTGTGACTATGCTGGCCAAGTGTGTTAATTGCATTTCCCCAGGAAGTTAGGTCCATTGCATATCCCAGCATGGCACCCTTTCAAAGGAGTAGGTGTAGAACAATGGAATTGGCTCTCCATTGTTTGCATATACAAGCCTAGGCCCACATTCTCTGCTCTTAGCAAAAGCTTAAATGAAACCCTTTTTTTGCCCGGCTTTCATAAATGCCAGCTAAATGAAATATATTCATCAATATAATATTTTACAGTTATTAATGGAGATTTCACATAAACTTATAAGGCAACAGGACGTACAGCATTGGATATCTTAGTCTTCCTGCAGTTTGATAAGTGCCAATATGGGAATGTCAAGTTCCTGGGGCTAGTTTTCAATCTTCACTGTGGATATTAAAGATCATTAGCTCAAGGATGTCAATGAACAGAGAGCTTTGCTGTTATTTGAACAATAAGGAGATGTATTGGTCATCGAGGGGGTGATCTCCGTGGCAAGTTCCTTTGCTCTAAAGGTCCTAGCGTATCTGCCCAGTGGGCCGCTTCTTTCGGATCAGTGAAGAAATGGGCTTTACCCTGATGAATGACCCGAAGGCGTGCAGGATATAGCATGCTGTATGGTAGTTGTAGATCATGCAAACGCCTCTTGACTGCTAGGAAAGTGGCACGCTGTTTCTGTGTGGCTACCGAGAAATCAGGGAAGATGGTAATGCCATTACCGTTGAAGAGTATGTTCCCCTTCTCTCTGGCTGCCCTGATGATGGCTTCTCTATCCCTGAAATGCAGCATCTTAATGAGCATGGCACGTGGGGGTGCCCCAGGGGGTAAGGGGCGCAGCGGAACCCTATGGGCTCTCTCGATGGCAAACATGGTGGAAAAAACATTGGCGCCAAATACTGACATCAGCCATTGCTCCATAAACTTTTCTGGGGCCTTGCCCTCTGCCCCTTCTGGAAAGCCTAGGAAGCGGAGAAAATTGCGTCTTAGGGGCGATCTTCCATATCTGTAAGCTTATCAGCCATATAATCTTGGGCCTGGCGCAACTCCCATACAGATCCCTGTAAGGGACGCGTGTCATCCTCTAAGTCTCCTATGCGCTGTTCCGCATTTTGCACTCTATGTCGCAGGTTTTGCACATCATGCTTCAGGAATGATAGGTCAGTTTTAATTGAGTCCATCTGAGTGGTAAGGGAAGCATGGCTGTGCTGTATAGCCTCCATGATTTGTGAGAGAGAGGGCTCTGCAGGGCCTGCAGCCACATCAGCATTAGGATCAGATACTGAGTCTATGTCATCTGGGGAGGAGGATAGAAGGGGGTCTTCAGGGCTGCTGCCAGGGGTATGTTGTGACTCACCCTTCCCTCGATGCTGCTGGATTGTCAGGGAGGTGGATGGCTGACCTTGCTTCTGAGCGTGGAGTCGGCCGGCGCCATTTTGCTGCGGCGGGCATGGCTGCGATGGCGGACCGAATCCCGAGGTTTCCTCCAGGGCCGGACCGTATTTCACCATGGCCAGAGGTGCTCTGGAGTCCTGGGAGGTTAGTGAGCTTGAGGATGGTTGTGGATGGCGGCCGGGCTAGCAGGATGGTTGAAGGATCTGAGTGAGACGGACGGAGCTCAGGCTTTACACGTCCTCACATCCCAGTCGTTGGCCACGCCAGCCTCGTGCTTTTCAGTTCGCTTGTCAGTTTGTGCTTGTGGGTTCGTGTCTGTTCTTCAGTGCGTGTTGTCAGTTTGTTCCTGTCTTTCAGTGAGTTCTATTTAATAGTTCACTTCTGTTTTTCAGTGCGTTCTTGTGCGCTTGTTTCTGATTTTCAGATCGTTCTTCTCAGGTCCTTTCTGATTTTCAGTGCTTTCTGTCAGTTCGTTCTGACCAGCCGACCGTTTTCAAGCCATGTTGTGGATGTTAGTTCTCGTCGTAGAGTTCGTGCTATGCTTGGGCTTGGTGTTGGAGTTCTTGCTTTGACCCAAGTCCAGTCCATAAACAGGGGGAGGAGGAGTTCATGGACCAAGAATTGGTTGCTCCAGCGTGACTGATTTCAGGCATTATCTCTGGATGACGGACCCCGTTTTTCACCGTCTGTTGGCTTTGCTGTCCCCTTATATTACGAAGCAGGACACCTGCATGCGGCAAGCCATCACTCCCGAGCAGAGGCTCGTCGCCACCTTGCGGTACTTGGTGACGGGGAGAAGTCTCCAGGATATTAGGTTCACAACTGGAATCTCCCCCCAGGCTCTGGGAATCATTATTCCAGAGACCTGTTCTGCCATTATTCAGGTCCTGAAGAAGGACTATATTAAGGTAAGTTTTATCCTTTAACATCACATTCTATGTATTTAATGTTTGCTAATGTATTGCATTTATTTCACCATTCCATAATTACCATGATTGTAATATGCTGTGAATGTCCTCTTTGTCCTCATGCATGCTGGAATCTTTTAATACACCTTTTTATCCCTCATGCATATTTGCCTTCACTAACCTCCACAGCATGCTATCCTGGGCCCATACACACCTAGCCTAGTCACTTAACAATGTATTTTGTCAGCTCCACTGTAGTGCTTACCCTAAACACCCCCATAAAATGTGTCCAAATGTTATTGTTGTCCTTAAATTCAGGCAGAGTGCAAGAGGCTTTTTTTTGCGTGCCAAAACTAATTTGGAACCCCCCCCCCCAACCGCTAAGTCAACCGATACCAATGCTCTATCTGCTGACTTTGCCAAACCCATACACACTATACCTACCTCTTTTGTGGTCAGATTTATGGATGAATTCACCAAAGCATGTAGTGCAATTGCCTGCCTGAATACTTTCAAATGGTACTGTTTAATGTTTTGTTCTCCTATTATCTTGATAGGTAATTGCAGAATGTAAAAATGTGCTTCAATTTGGACAGTGTGTATTCATATTTTTGGATTATGACACTTCTTACCTGTCCAGTGGGCTACCAATAGTGTAAGTAAGGAGAGGCTGGCCAAAGTAACACACATTATTTATGCATTCAGCTCTCAATGAAGTGGAGAGGGTTACCTGTCCAAAATCCCCCCTGTCTCCCCCCCCCACCCTAAAATTTTTACAATGGGCCATCGGGGGGGGGGGGGGTGGAATCTGATAAGTGGATCTTATACTTTTGTCTTGAAATACTCTTTAAAATACCTGTTATACTTATGTTGGCCAAGAATGTTTATGTCTAATCTGCTTGCAATGTTATGTGCAAAAGTTCTTTTTTTTTCTTGGTTGACTCCACAGTTTCCTTCAAACCCACAGGAATGGCAGAGTGTGGCTTCCCAGTTTGCCCAGCAGTGGGATTTCCCCACTGCGGTGGGGCAATAGATGGGAAACACGTCCACATCGTCCCACCCCCCAACTCGGGGTCATACTATTATAATTATAAGGGGTATAGTAGTATAGTGTTGTTGGCGGTGGCATCGGCGACTTACGAGTTTTTTTATGTAGACGTGGGGAAAAATGGCCGGATGTCAGATGGTGGAGTCATCTCCCAGGTGGAGTTTTACAGATGGCTCCAGAATGGCAGCTTGGGCTTGACACCTCCAGAAGACAACGTGGCGGGACTCCTATTCCTCTTCGTCGCGGATGAAGCTTTTGCACTGGGATACGATCTTCTGCGGCCATTCCCGATGAGGACCCTCACCCCGGACCAGAGGGTTTTTAATTATCGGCTGGCCAAAGCCAGAAGAGTGGTGGAAAATGCCTTTGGCATAATGGCCAGCCAGTTCTGCTTATTCCTCATTGCTATTAATATGGCGGAATATAAACTCAATCACATGATTCTTTTGTGCTGCATTTTACATAACTTTTTGCACAAAAAATGCATCAAACTATGTGGCCTCAGTTGGGACTGAGGGCGGCTTACCAGGTCCAACAACTCTGATGGGTCTTGAAGCTGGCAGTCCTGGCTTGCCTCCCCAAAGCACCCGCGAAGTACACCAAAAGTATCTAGAGTACTTTGCAGGTAGGGGGGGCCATTGATATGCCAGAGAATGTGTAACCTGTTTTAAATAAATTGTTAAAAGCTGAACTCATATTTCATTTGATTTACTGCTTGTGTTTCTTTTAGCTGTCTCCTAGGTTTTCCAATGGCCTTTTAATTTTGACCATTTTCTTTAATAGTGCAAACGTAACTTATTTGATACATGAGGTGACAATCGCTTCTTCAGCTAACTATTATGTTGTGCTATGGGTCTGCTGCACACACACCTTGTTTTTTTTGTTAATGTATGTAATGCATTAATGATAAAAATAGTCATCCTTTTCAACTCCATGAATGAATTGCTTGCAGTCCCTAAAATGGCCTGATTGGGGCAAATTTTAAAGCACTGTGGGGGTTATTTATTAAAGGCAAATTCACTTTGCACTACAAGTGCCCTGCAAGTGCACTTGAAAGTGCACTGAAAGTGCACTTGAAGTGCAAAGTGGATTTGCCTTTAGTAAATAACCCCGATTGTCACTGTAACTATACCAATTTA
This sequence comes from Aquarana catesbeiana, assembly GCF_042186555.1. Taxonomy (NCBI): domain Eukaryota; kingdom Metazoa; phylum Chordata; class Amphibia; order Anura; family Ranidae; genus Aquarana; species Aquarana catesbeiana. The sequence goes on along the minus strand of NC_133324.1, from coordinate 516,289,474 downwards.
ATCCAAAAACTGGTATTGAGCATTGAAAGAAGAAGCCACACATTTTACTCCAAGAACATTCACATGTGCATTATAAAAGGGTTTTTTAACAAACCAACATCTTTGGTGTATAACATTATTGTATGACAGTATATAGCCTTTTTGTGGCTAAACAGGCATGTTTAAAACCATAACATACACAACTCAGGAACTTACAAAGTTCAACTTTGATAAAGTGAAGGCAATAGGGGACATTAGTACATCAAAACTGTGTTGATTTTGCCTTTATCAGATGGGGTGATGTCACCACTGTAAAAGCCAAATTTTGAAGATGAACACAAATTGGGACTCAAAAATGTGGATTTCCATCATGATCCCATGCCTAAAATGTGTGTCGTTTCCCTACATCTATTTTGATAGATGTAGGGAAAAGACACACAGTGGGGGTCATTTACTATAGAGCTGTGGCGCTAATTGCCGCTAATTAGCGCTAATTTGCAACAATTTAGCACTAAAACGGTATTCACTATAGCGCTGGTGAGAAAATACTCCCAAAATCGAATTTACTATAGTTCCCTGAAACCAAATAGTGCCTAAACCCTTACTCTGCTAAAACCTGGAGTAGTACACATGGAAATAATGTTTAGAGCATGATATAATTGCCTAAATAATACTGAAATATGCAGTATATTATTTAAAGATAATCTGCTTTTAAACTGTGTGAAAAAGTGATTTCTATACTGAAATATCTTTAAAAGTCTGAGAAGAGAAAAATTCCCCGTTTTGGACAACTAGGTGCCAACACAACTGAGCATGCTCAGACCTGAAAATAGCTCTCATTTTAACTCAAGTGTCTTTTTTAGCCGGCGCTATAGTAAATACTAAAATGAGAGCTAATTAGAGAGCATTTTTTGGAAGTGAAAATCTGCTCTATTTTAGTCCAATGCAAGTTTCGGCCATTGATTCTATTGGAACAATTGTAACTTTTACAAAAAAAAACCTTTTAATGTTGAGATGAAATGTATCTTTCTCTGAAATAAATGTTCCTTTGCAACATTGTTGCTTCTACTTAAAATATTTTGTTTTTAAGAATACTAGAATGTGGAATGTTTTGATGTTTTGGTAAAATATATTTTTCTCTGTCACTTTCACTTGTTACTCTCCATCTCACAACAATCTTTACCCCAAACTCACACAGGTGTCTTCTCAATCCAAAAACAATACCATTACTAACGCAAATTTAAAATGAATCACTATTTTTTGTGCTTTTTATTATTTCCAAATATTCATAATTTGAGCCCAAAAAATTTGATATGTGTACCAACATCAGAAATCAAAATGTAATTCCCAAAAATTTGAGGGTAATATTCTACTCTCACCCACAAAAAAACACCAAATATCACAGAATAAATCAAGAAGAATAACTCTTGAGTAATGTAATTCCATCACTTGTATGTCCAAATCCCAAACATGCTGCTTCATGTAGAGTTGTCTCATCTCCCAGGTCCTATAACTATGTCTAAATGTAGTATTTATGTGTAGGAGGGTTCCATCACCATTGTAAGTCTTTTCCAGATACACTGTTTAGCCAAAAGTATTGGGACACCTGCCTTTACACAGAATGTGTGTTACACATGAAATTTAATGGCAGCCCAGTCTTTGTCCATAGGGTTAAAATTTGATTTGGCCCACCCTTTGCAGCTAGAACAGCTTCTGGGAAGGCTGTCCACAAGGTTTAGTGTGTCTATGGGAATGTTTGACCATTCTTCCACAAGTGCATTTGTGAGGCCAGGCACTGATGTTGGATGAGAAGGCCTGGCTCGCAGTCTCTACTCTAATTCAGCCAAAAGGTGTTCTATCTGGTTGAGGTCAGGACTCTGTGCAGGCCAGGCAAGTTCCTACACTCCATACTCGATGATCCATGTCTTTATGGACCTTGCTTTGTGCACTGGTGTGCAGTCATGTTGGAACAGGAAGGGGCCATCCCCAAACGGTTCCCACAAAGCTGGGAGCATGAAATTGTCCAAAATGTCTTGGTAAGATGATGCCTTAAGAGTTCCCTTTGCTGGAACTAAGGGGCCAAGCCCAACCCTTGAAAAACAACCCCACACCATAATCCCCCCTCCACCAAATGATTTGGACCAGTGCACAAAGCAAGGTCCATAAAGACATGGATGAGTGAGTTTGGGGTGGAGGAACTTGACTGGCCTGGACAGAGTCCTGACCTAAACACAACAGAACACCTTGGGGATGAACTAGAGTGGAGACTGTAAGCCAGGCCTTCTAGTCCAACATCAGTGCCTGACCTCACAAATGCACTTGGAAGAATGGTCAAACATTCCCATAGACACACTCCTAAACCTTGTGGACAGCCTTCCCAGAAGAGTTGAAGCTGTTATAGCTACAAAGGGTGGGTCAACTCAATATTGAACCCTACGTACTTATCCCCCGTACACACGGTCGGATTTTCCGATGGAAAATGTCCGATCGGAGCGTGTTGTCGGAAATTCCGACCGTGTGTGGGCTCCATCGGACATTTTCCGACACACAAAGTTGGAGAGCAGGAGATAAAATTTTCCAACAACAAAATCCGATCGCGTCAATTCCGACCATGTGTGGCCTGTTCCGACGCACACAGTGCCACGCATGCTCAGAAGAAATTCCGGCACGGAACAGCTCGTTCTGGTAAACTTAGCATTCGCAATGGATACTGCACTTTCGTCACTCTGCAATGTTAAAAATGGTTTAATACAGCGCACTCTCTTCTTCTTTATAATGTGACAAGAATATGGTAGTTTTGCTGGTCATATTCACACACACTTCTCACAAACTTATTTCGTTACTATTTATCTGGATTCCCTCAATATATTTTGATTTCTCACATCTGACAACATATTTTTTTTTTTTTTGGCTTTAATGTAGATTATTTTTTTGTGTTTGTATTTTTTTGAAGGGATTTTTTTTGGGGGATTTTGATTTGTACTCCCGAAAATGTTTGTGTGTGTTTTTTGTGACAAGTTCCCACAACACCATTGATATGTTGTTCTATTTAATCTGTAGGAGATTGTTTGGTGTTGTTGTCTCTTGTTAATTTCACATTTTATGTTAGAAATGTACCTGAATCGTCACCAACAAACTGTCCTTTTTGGATGAAAACACACACAGGAGCGTCTAATTTCCCCAAAAAAATTTTATTAAGGGGTTACAACTAAACAAAGAGGGAGGCAACGCTGGAGAAACTGCAGAAGTGGGTGAAGCCTTGGACCCCCAGGGCAGACATCAACTATTTTTAAGCAAAATTGGTGGCCTGAGGAGTCCTTATCTAAGGGAGGGCAGTCTGGTCCAGAAGTCCCAGAGATCCGGAAAGCAGCAGATGACATCTGTGTCCCCAGGCTGTGGTCATACGAGAGACTGCATTTTCTGTCAGACCAGACTGAACCCAGGGTCAGTACACTCTCAGGTCTTCTTTCCACGCTTCCTTCCACGCGGTGGCTGTGGTGGTGGAGTTGTGGTAGCAGGAGGAGGAGGAGGAGGAGGATGGTCCAACTCAACCACGTCGGTCTTGGGTGTTAGTTCCCCACTCACCCCCTTACGTAGGACTTTATAAAGCAGGTCCTCACAGAGCCTGCGTTGACCCTCCCGCATGCCCTGCAGTTTTGTGGCAGCCATGCAGGCAAAGGCCTCTTCAGGAGTGGGTAAGGCTTGTAGGGACGCTGAAGCCTCCTGGATCAGCCTGAATGCTGAATCCTGCACGGGACTCGGAGTCATCTTCCTGGCTCTTTTATATGGAAGGCGGAGGGGAGGAACCTGAGACTCAGTCAGGCTGCGACTGGTCCCTGGCTTCTCCTGGCTGACACTTAGCCCCGCCTCCTCCTGGCTGTCACTAATCCCCGCCTCCTCCTGACTGCCACATTCCACAACCTCCTCCTGGCTGAGGTCTTCCTGTGTATGAAAAAGGGACATAGTTTTACTATTTTTTCATCAATCACACACAATATTCACCTACTGACTGTTGCAAATTGAATGTTAACAAATATAACAGACTATCCTTCTGAGCCCAGCAGTTTTCATTCTTGTCCCAATTTTGGGTGCCCACTACTGTCTATTGATATGTAAAACACTTTCAATCAGCAATTAGTGATCAATAATAACATCTAGTAAACATAATTTCTTTATTAACCAGAAATCTGTAGAACAATGCTATACCTGACTCCAGCTGGGCTCCTCCACTTCTTCCTGGCTGGAAGGCCCAGGTTGGACATCGGAAGCCTCAGCTGGGGTGGAAGGAAGAGTGGAGAGGGATTCCCTGACTTCAGTGTGGTCTGACAGAAATCGCAGTCTCTCATAGTACCACAGCCTGGGGACATAAACGTCATCTGCTGCAGCTCCGGACCTCTGGGAATCCGTGACCTTCTTGGGCTCCCTAAGATAAGTGCTCCTCAGGCCACCAATTTTGGTTTTTAAATAGGGGATGGTTGCCGTGGAGACCACCGGCTTCACCAACTCCAACAGTTTCTCCAGCGCTGCCTGCCTCTTTTGTTTATGGTTATAGTGGGGGTGTCTGACCTGCCACAGACAGGGCAGCTCCCTGTATTTGTCAATGAACAGGGGGAGGAAATTGTGGTCGTGCACCCATCCATTTTCTCTGCAAGACACAACACAAGACAAACCCTAATGTCAGGCCAAACTCCCCTAATCTTGTTACAATATAGGCTTATATTTCGAAGCAGTATAGGCCCAAGTTTAGATCCTACCTTCGTTATCACGATAGGCGCCTCCGATGCTCCTTCCTCCGCTCACAGATCGCACGCGTTTTACGCTTTATACACACTGCGCATGCGTGTAACTCCGCCCGCCCCTGACGTTCTTTCTAGTCTATTCCCCGCCCCCTTTCGTTCGGCGCAGTGGGGGAAGAGCACATGGCGGAGACACAGCAGGATCGTGCTAATTGTAGCAACGAGGAGGAGGAGGAGGAGGAAAGGCCGGATCCGGACACGTCCCGATCCAGAAGGAGATTTAAGGACTCAAATATGTCCTTTGGGGAGATGTTGGAGATGGTCGACATCCTGAAGAAGGCCGACTATGATGGAAAGTATGGGCCTTACCCCAACCCCAATATCAGAAAGGCCAAGATCATGGCGAAAGTGGTCAGGAGTCTGGACCGGAATTTCGGAATACGACGATCGAAAGATCAGCTCAGGAACCGGTGGTCGGACCTCAAATTACGAGAACATGAGCAGTACAGAAAGATCCGGAGAGTGCTGCAAAAAAGTAAGTAGTTGTGCTGTGTTCCTATTCTTTATGTTTATTACATTCGTGCTGCTCCATGTGCTTTTAGGAACTGTTGTACAGTTTAAAATGGCAACTTTCATGTTCATGGGCACACTATTCGTTCGGATCAAACATTTTTCTTTCGGACTATAAAATACCATTGTTTAGGCCATATGCATTTGGCCACCATTTTGACGCCCTATACTTGTCTTAAAAGAATTGTGTTGTGTAGATGGCTTTGTTACTAGAATGAACTGCAAACTAGATTCTGTGTAAGGAGGGGACACTTAGCAGCTGTTTTCACATCTGGACACTGGAGCACTAGTGTGTGACACAAGAACACCATTTTTATTAGGGGGCCACACAGGTGCTCCAGTGTATACTATAGGGGGGTCTCCATCTGTGAAGCTTGTACCAAACAGGTAAAGTATTGCAGCTTGACAAAGGACACTAAAAAAGCTACATCTTAGAACTCTGCTAAAATTGACAATTGTACCCCACTTCCAAGCAATGTTTCCTATTTCTAGTTCTGCCATCAAATATCTGTGTGCTAAGTATACCATTTTTGTTTTACATAGGGGATAAAAGACTCGGAGGACACCCCTCATCCGAGGAGACCAGAGACCCCCCCCTCTGGAAGAAGGGGAAATCCCCCCAACACAATCTGAGCAGGAGGAAGAAGACGTGGTGGAACTAGTCACCACAACAGGTGAGTGTCTGCGACCACAGGCTCAGATAAGAGATGGATGGCGGCATTTTTTTTAGACCTAATTTATTTTGGGGTTCCTCTCTTTTTAGGTGATCGTGAGGTTGTGGATCCAGATCCTTTCACATCCGAAAGTGCCCAGATCCTGATCGGGGAGATCATGGGGTGTAATTTACAATTGGAAATCATCAAGAAAAACATCAACGATGTTATTCCAAAAAATAAAAACATCATTGATGTTTTGGGGCGAGTTTAAAGCCCCTCCAAATCGCTTTTTTCTTTTGTGTGCTACAATGTGCTAAATGTTTTTGTGATTTTTCCCAAAGCCAAATTTGGAGGATGCACACAGTGTGCCAACATGTGCTATCTGCCATCACGGGAGATCAATGGACGCGTTTTGGGGGTGCAACCCCTTCCTCAATAATAAAGTAGCGGTGAGGAAGGGCTTGCTCCCCCAAAACACGTCCCTTGATCCCCCGTGATGGCAGGTCACACATGTTGACATTGTTAAATTGGTGTGCATCTTCCAAATTTGGCTTTTCCTGGGGTGACTTCACCCCATCTGAACGCAATATCAAACACAGTTCCTAAATACTCATGTCTGATATTGCTTCAAATTCTACCAAATGTGACGTTTGTAAGTTCAAGATTTGTGTCTTTCTTGTTGGTTTTACACATGCCTGTTTTATCTAAAATGGACATTTTGAGTTTTGATAATGCTACCCCAAAAATTGTTATACAACAAACATGTTGGTTTTTTTGAAAAACCTTTGGTAAATGCACATGTGATTGTGCAGGTATTAAAAAGATTGTTAATCAAGAATGTGTGGATTATTGTCTCAACGCTACAACACTTTTGGGGTGATGTCATTGCTGTTTTCAGCAAAAATGGGGGTTATTTCCTAAGGGCAAATCCTCTTTGCACTACAAGTGCAGGTTCAGTGCAGTTGCAAGTGCACTTGTAATGAAATGTGTTTTTGCATTTAGTAAATAACAGCCAATAGTGCTTTGTATAAGGTTACACAATCACGCCATTTTCTGCACTCAAAACATTTCTGTCAGGGTCAGCTAAAACAAACACAAGCAGTAAATGTCCACAAAGAATTTTTTTTTGTTTTATTATAAAAAGGCTTCACAGATTTGCTGGCATATTGATAGCCCCCCTACCCGCAAAGACCTCCAGGTAGCGTAACCGGACATCCACGGGCACTCAGGGAGGGCAAGCCAGGACGGCCGCTTTCAAGCGCCGTCAGTGTGGTTTGATGTATCATTCCGGCCTCAGGCCCAACTGAGCCAGCATAGTTGGCCGAATGTCTCCTTAAAAAGTTATGGAGAACACAGCACACAAGTATAATATGGTTCAGTTTATACTCCGCCATATGGATGGGTGTCAGAAATAGGCGGAACCGGCTGGCCAGGATTCCAAATGTGTTCTCCACCACTCTTCGGGCTCTGGCCAGCCGGTAATTAAAAACCCTCTGTTCCGGGGTAAGGGTCCTCATTTTGAATGGCCGCATCAGGTGGTCCCCCAGTGCAAACGCTTCATCAGCAACGAACACAAATGGGAGTCCTTCAACATTGTCCTCTGGAGCTGGCAAGTCCAAGCTGCCATTCTGGAGACGCCTGTAAAACTCCATCTGGGCGATGACTCCACCATCGGACATCCGCCCATTCTTCCCCACATCCACATACAGGAAGTCGTAATTAGCCGACACCACTGCCAACACCACTATACTATTGAACCCCTTATAGTTGAAATAGTACCCAGTTGGGTGGTGGGACGATGTGGACGTGTTTCCCATCAATTGCCCCTCCGCAGTTAGGAAAGTCCCACCGCTGGGCAAAGTGGGAGGCCACAGTCTGCCATTCCTGTGGCATGGAAGGAAACTGTTGAGGAAAAAACAATAAACATTACTATTTTTGATCAGAAACATGGCAAGCAGATTAGGCACAAACATTATGGGGCAACCTCCAGATAGCATTTATTAAGGGGAATTTAACAACGCCAAAGTATAAGGTACACCTATCATATCCCCCCCCCCTCTCATGGGCCATTTCTAACATTATAGGGGTGTGTGGAAATCTTGGACAGGTAACCCTCTTCATTTCATTGAGAGATGAATGCCTAAATACAGGGTATTACTTGGAACAGCCCCTCCTTAGTTACACTATTGGCAGCCCACTGGACAGGTAAGAAGTGTCATAATACAAAGATATAAATACACACTGTACACATTTGAGGACATTTGGACATTCTGCTATTACCTATCAAGATAATAATAGAATAAAAAAACTTTAAACAGTACCATTTGAAAGTATACAGGCAGGCCCTTGCACTACATGCTTTGGGGAATTCATCCATAAATCTGAGCACAAAAGAGATGGGTATAGTGTGTATGGGTTTGGCAAAGTCAACAGATAGATGATTGAGGATAATGAATTGGGATCAGCTGACTTAGCAGTTGGGGGAGGGAGAGTTACTAAAAATTATTTGGGGACACCACCAAAAAAAAAGCCTCTGGCACTCTGCCAGAATTTAAAGCAAAAATAACATTTCAATACATTTTAGGGGGTGTTTGGGGTAAAGCACTACTATGGAGCAGAAAAAATACATTGTTAAGTGACTACATGAGGTGAATATAGGGCCAGAAGACACCATGCTGGGGAGGTTATTGAAGGGCAAATATGTATGAAGGACCTAAAATAATAATTACATAAAAATCCAGCATGCATGGAGGACAAAGGGGACATTCACAGCATATTCCAATCATGGTAATTAGGGAATGAGGAAAGAAATACAATATATTAGCAAACATTCAATACAATAAAATGTGATATTAAAGGATAAAAATCTTACCTTCATATACTCCTTCTGCAGGACCTGTATGATGGCAGAACAGGTCTCTGGGATAATGATCCCCAGAGCCTGGGGGGAGATGCCTGTCGAGAACTTCAAGTCCTGCAGACTTCTCCCTGTGACCAAATACCGCAGGGTAGCGACCAACCTCTGCTCCGGAGTGATGGCTTGCCTCATGCAGGTATCCTGCCTGCTAATATAAGGGGTCAGCGAAGCCAACAAACGGTGAAACACGGGGTCCGTCATCCTGAGAAAGTTCCTGAAATCATCAGGATTATTCTCACGGATCTCACGGAGCAAAGGCATATGAGAGAACTGGTCACGCTGAAGCAACCAATTCTTGGTCCATGAACTCCTCCCCACCCTGTTCATGGACTGGACTTGTGTCAAGGTCAGGACCCCAACACCAAGCCCCCGCACAGCACGAACTCTACGAGGAGTACGCATACGCAACATGGCTAGAAAACGGTCGGCTGCTCAGAAGGGAGTAACAGAACGCACTGAAGAACAGCAAGGCCTGTGAAGAGCGACCTGAAAAACAGTAACGAACGAACAAGAATACAATGACTAAAGTCACGCGGAACTTGCTTGCACGCACTGAAGAGCAGATACAAACCCACAAGCACAAACTGAACGGCAGAAAACAATCTGATAACCACGAGTCTGAAAAAGCGTGAATCATCTCTCACCAAACTTTTACTAACACGAGATTAGCAAAAGGAGCCCAAAGGGTGCCGCGCTTGGTTCTGAACCGGCCTTTTCTAGTCTCGTCGTACGTGGTGTACGTGACCGCGTGGTTGGCGATCGGAAATTCCGACAACTTTGTGCGACCGTGTGTAGACAAAACAAGTTTGAGCCAACATCCGTCGGAAAAAATCCTAGGATTTTGTTGTCGGAATGTCCGAACAAAGTCCGATCGTGTGTACGCTTTATAAGAATTAGATGCCATTGCAGTTCATGTGCATTTAAAGGCAGGCCTTCCAATACTTAGGCCAATATATTGTATATTGCTTGTGACACTGAGCATGGTTATGGACTTAGGGCTGGTTCACACCACAGAGATGCAGAAACCATGTGTAAGGCTGCCTGCTGGCTAAGTGGGTAGCAATTCTGTCTAGCAGCACTGGGGTTGCCAGTTCAATTCCCCAACATGCTAATGCTTGTGTTGAAGTTTATATGTTCTCCCTGTGTGGGTTTCTCACTACACTCCAAAGACATACTGGCACTTTATTTGTCGAAATAGTCTCTAATGTAAGAAAGTTAATTTCGGACTTTAGATTGGAAGCTCATTGCAGCCAGGGACTGATGTTAATGGGGGTTAGTTACGAAAGGCAAATCCACTTTGCACTACAAGTGCAAAGTGCACTTGAAAGTGCAATCACGGAAGATCTGAAATGAGGGGAAACTCTGCTGATTTTATCATCCAATCATGTGCAAGCTAAAATGCTGTTTTTTATTTTCCTTGCATGTCCCCCTCGGATCTACAGTGACTGCACTTCCAAATGCACTTTCAGTGCATTTTCAAGTGCACTTTGCACTTGTAGTGCAAAGTGGATTTGCCTTTCATAAATAACCCCCAATGTTTGTTAGCACTAATCATGCCCAGGGACTTGGACATTTAAAATTGTAGGGTTTATACTGCACAGGTACATATGCTTAGAAAACTCTTGCTTTGTGGATGCAAATAGACTTCGATCTTTGAAATATATACAAAACAATTCTGCGCTGCCCTACATAGAAAAAAATAGCAGCTAACACAACCAACAAGGCATAGACAAGAAAAAATAAATAAATAAAACAAGTGTAGCGCTAGAGAATGGAATGTCCAGTAAATAAAAACATATAGAGTTAATGCTCCCAAAGGTGAACCAAAAAGTACATCTATATGTATAAAGTGAGAAGTCCTTCAAGAAACTGAATACTTCAAGGAGACATCTATGGTGACAATCAGGGGCGTTGCTAGGGGGTGGCTTTTGGGGCTATAGCCCCGAATCTGGGGCCCATAGCCCCGAGTCTCTCTGAGACAGTCGTGGTCCTGGCCTCTCTGCAGCTGGGCTGCAAGTGTGGCGGGCAGCACCAGAGCACAGGAGAGCCGGGCGGGAGAGAGAGCAGAGAGATGACATCATCTCTCATCACCCACCCTGCATCACTGCTGTTCTGCTCTCACTGTGCAGCCACGGGCAGCAGAGAGATGACATCATCTCACTGTCTGCCCTCTCTCTGGTGAGCCTGATGTAAGGAGTGGCTCTCTGGGGACTCTGTGGTAAAGAGGGGCTCTCTGGGAACCTTGAAAGGGGCTCTCTGGGGACCCTGATGTAAGGGGGGAGGCTCTCTGGGAAACCTGATGTAAAGATAATATATGTAATATACCATGTGTGTGTATATATATATATATATATATATATATATATATATATATATATATATACACACACACATACATACACACACACGTATATTATATACATGTGCATGCCCGCCCAAGCGTATGACTTTCTTTACTTCGCTGCTGTGGGCTCTAGCCCCAGATCTTTTGTAGACCTAGCAACACCCCTGGTGACAATACACACAGCACAACCTGAAGATGAAAAGGCTTACCGGATGGGATGGACCCAAAGGGCGTACGCCGAGTTGGGTCAGGTAGGCTTAGGTGGTGAGTGGTACAGGACGACCTGGAAGGATGATGCTGGTAGATGGACCGGCTTGATGCTATATCCCTTTAATTGGTGGATGCCCAGACCAGGGGGGACAATGTAATTGAAGCAAGCCAGATGGTATCGTATCCCTCAGAATCAGGTTAGTAGAGCCAAACGATAATGTGGACAAGTGGGAAAAGAAGGAATGGCCACATAGTGTGAATCCGTAAAAATGAGTAATTTATTAAAAATAAACAGATGTACACTCACATGTAAATCCAGATAAAACAAATGAAACAGCGCTGAGAAAAGACGTGGCGACAGTGGGGTCCTACCCGACGCGTTTCGTCTTCATAGACGTCGTCTGGGGGGTTCCCCCCACTGTAGCCACCAGAGTTTATATAGGGGGTCCTAATAAAGTGATGAAAAAGTGATGAAAAAAGCTCCACGACTGTGTAAACGGCACTTCCGGTATTCAGCCAAAATGGCCACCCGGCGTGCGTTCCACGCCTCCCCTTGGGGACCGGAAGTAAATAAACCACGTGGAAGGTTAAATATTTATGAGCTGAGAAAAAAATGTGCACTATGTAAAAGTGATCAAAGAAGGATGCAGCAGTGATCGACAAGAAGAAAGCCGTTCATTAAGAACGAGAAAGGAGAAGCGCACAGCGTGATAATATACCGCGCATGTGCGTGATGCGCGTATGGCGCATGCGCAATAGGTCGATGTGCCGTACGTGATGCGCGTGCGTAGTGACGAGTTGGGATGGACGCCAATGCGGAAATGAACCGCAATAACAACATGAATCTAAATTTACTAATAGTGCGCATGCGTGCCGCGAAACATCCATGTGTCAGTGAGGGGGGATACAGAGACACAGGGAGTGCCGGACATCACTGCCCAACAACAACATCCTGCACCTACCCGGAACCAAAAATTGTACACAGGAAGTGCAAGTGGGTAGATGAATGGCAAGAAAACAAACAACATGTGCAAATGCAGCCACAAAAATGTGACATATTGTTTTCATATAGCCATTGACCTGCATATATATAAATTGTCACAAAAATCAATAAATGCCAATAAGGTGCAATATAAAAAACGATACGAAACAATACAAAAAAGAAAAGTAAAAATAAAAATAAAAATTGTAGTATACACAGTGGTGGAGTATACCCACAATGCAGAGTGCAAAATGAATGACAAAATGCACCCATAAAGTATAATTAATAAAATGTACAATAAAATAGGAAAACACAAAAGTATTTGTTCCAATGTTATGAATCCAAGAAAATATATATAAATAGGAGAGAGAACCGGAATCAAACAGGCACTAAGCTTTGTTGATGAAAGCATTAACGTCTAATTCAACGTTAATACCTAATGGGTGGAGAGTGCGGAGTTCATGAATCCAGAAGGTCTCCAAACGGGAGACACCTCTGGTCATGGCGCCGCCCCTCCAAGGGGGTACATAACGATCTATCACCACAAACTGTGTCCCCTCCATAACCCGATTGTGTTGTAGTTTGTAGTGTCGGGGGACAGTGTGTTTAATGTCTCCACTTTTTATGAGGGCAATGTGCTCCGCCACTCTTATAGCGAAAGAGCGAATGGTGTGGCCCACATATTGTTTTCCACAGTGACATGTAATTAGATATACAATATAACTAGTGGAACAGGTGCAAAACTGTTTGATGGAATATCTTTTGTGGGTAACTGATGATGTAAATGACACAGTTTTCCTACCAATGCTCGGGTTGTGTTGACACACAATACACTTCCTACATGAGTAGAATCCTTCCATCTCATGGAAAAGTGGCTGGCGTATAGGGGGATTAATGATATTGGGAGCAATTTTACTCTGTAGCGTAGGGGCTTCCCTGAAGATAACCTTCACCCTATCAGGCAAAACTGTGCCCAAAACTTTATCGTTCCTAAGGATATCCCAATGCTTGGAAAGAATGGCTTTGACCTGCCTATGTTGGTTAGAAAAAGAGGTTAACAGAGACCACCTGAAGGTCTCACTCTGTTCCTTTTTGGGCCTTTCCTCCAGGAGTTATTCTCTGTTGGTTTCGAGAGCATGTTGAAGCTCACAATCAACGAGGTGAGGGTCATAATCTTTGTCGATGAATTTGGCCCTCAAAAGTGCAGATTGCGCCATAAAGGTATCGGTATTTGAACAATTTCTACGCAATCTGAGGAATTGGCTCCGTGGAACAGAGTCAAGCCACGACCGGTGGTGACAGCTATTGGGTGGTATGAAGCTGTTCCTGTCAGTAGCTTTGAAGTGAGTCTGAAATTGAAAACTGCCACTGCAAATCTCTATTTCTAAATCCAAAAAATTTGTTTTATGTTTACTGGCTGTGTGGGCAAGGGAGATGCCACGATCATTATCATTCAGGTATTCAAAAAATGAATCGAGTGATTCGACACTCCCCTTCCATAGGAGGAGGATGTCGTCAATATACCGTGCCCACATAATGAGGGAAGGATCTCTATTGGTATAGACGACATCCTCCTTCCACTTCGCCATGAATAGGTTGGCAAGGCTAGGGGCGAATTTGGCGCCCATGGCCACGCCACGTAGTTGGTGGTAGTATTGCTGGTCAAACCAGAAATAACTTCGCTTGGTAGCGAACTCTAAAAGTTCCATAATGAAGGAACACTGAAAAGGAGCGATTCTTGATTCCTTTTCTAGAAAATAGCGAACAGCTTCCAAGCCTTTATCTTGGGTTATACACGTATACAGAGAAGCCACATCCGCAGTGGCGATGATGTAATCCTCCTGTAATTCTAAACTCTCCAGTAAACGTATAGTAGCCCCCGTGTCCTTCAGATAAGAAGGCATACGCCTCACCAGAGGCTGTAAATAAAAATCAATATACCGGCCTATACGCGAGGTGACAGAGTCTATCCCACTCACGATAGGCCGGCCGGGAGGTTGTATTGGATTTTTATGCACCTTAGGTAAATAGTAAATAGTCGGAACCCTAGGTGCCAAAGGTACCAAAAAATCTCTCTCCTTTTTATTTAAAATGTTGTGATCATAACCCTTCTTTATAATAGCAGACAACTCTCTCTTGAATATAGTGATGGGATTATTCGGCAATATCTTGTATGTATCTGGTTCGTTAAGAATCCTATGCATTTCGGTTATATAGTCCTTTTTATCCAAAATGACAATTCCGCCACCCTTGTCAGCCGGACGGATAACAAGGTCTTTTCGTGAACACAAAGACCTCAGGCCTGAATTAGACAAAGGGTGGCGGCGTATGAACTTATCGGGAAGTTCGGATAGATCTTTGAGGACCAAATCTCTGAAAATACTAATGGCAGGAGCCATGGGAACAGGTGGGGTAAACAATGAAGGGTTGGAGAGGCCGGAATGAACGGTCCCAAAAGTAGAGCTACTCTCACCTCTCACGGGGTTAGAAATGAGGTAACGCTGAATATGTAACTTGCGTGTGAATTTGTGGATATCAATGTAAGTGCCAAACCTATCCAACTTTTTAGGTGGAGCGAATTTCAGTCCCTTATCGAGAACAGAAAGTTCTTCTGTGGTTAATGGCTTGGCACTTAAATTGAAAACACCTTGGCCCCTTAGGTTCTCCTTCTTTTTCCTCCTTTGAATTCTCCACCCTCCCCTTGTGCCTCTCTTGAGTCGGAACCCCTTTTTCTTGGTCTTAGGTCCTCGTGAAAAACCTGTCCACTCCGTAGATGGTTATTGGGTGGGTGATACGCATGGGATGACTGTTTGTATCTAGACCCAGAATCATGTCTGTAGTAGTCTCTATAATCGTCATCCCACGTGTCTCTAAGGGGTAAAAACCGATTTTGTGTGGCAAGGGGGGTTGTTCATAGTGGTAGGGGTTGGTATACTGGGTATCAGCATAGGCTCCCTGTCGGGATAAGGAGGCATCCCGTGGTCCTGAGTATGATTCAGAGGACCGCATACCTCGGCCCCGTGGACCCTTCCCACCCCTTTTTCCTCTACCATAACCCCTGCCCCCCTGGTCACCATGAGGGGCATTGGGGCCATAGTAGTGACCGGTGGTACGTGGAGGGGACTCATATCTAGGACCTTCTCTCCTACTGGTGCGTGAAGGAGATCCATATCTAGGATCATCTCTCCTTAACGTCTCAACCGGAGTACCCATAGATTGTCCCTCCATGTCGGTTGTTCTTGGCACGGAGGCACTAGGGGGACCAACTATGGAAGGTGCAGTAGTGGCAACAGTTGGATTGGTGGCAAGAAGTTTTTGCCATCCAAATACATTACATGTTCTGTAGTCCCCCATGTCTCTGGAATACTTTTTTTGTTTTTTATTACGCTGTTCTTTATCCTCCTTCTCCAGGTATTTCTGGAGATTGGAAGAAAGAACATTGTATTCCGGAGAATTCCTATGAGTTGAAAGTTTGTCCTTGATTTCTTTAATCTCACTATCTAACATGGAGAGTTTGGTACGCTTCTTGGTAATGAGAATGCCAAGGAGGTTGATCCCTGCCTCATTAAAGTATTTATACCAAGAATCGATATCTGGCTCTCCTTGTGGTGGGTGTACATCCCACCTAAGGCTTCTAGGCACAATACGTTCGGAAACATATTGTTCTAAGAACGCCACGTCCCACTGTAAGTGGAGTTCAGTGGACATGATGTTCTTAAGCCTCAAGAATAAACCACCTAGTTCAGTGTCATTCCCTGTGACAACAAAGACTCCCTCGGTATTAACAGTTCGGGAGGCCCTGTAGTCAAAGACATCCATATTGCTATGGGCAGAAATGGGCTGCAGCAAAATATGATATCAAAAACACCAAGGAAATATATACAAAACAATTCTGCGCTGCCCTACATAGAAAAAAATAGCAGCTAACACAACCAACAAGGCATAGACAAGAAAAAATAAATAAATAAAACAAGTGTAGCACTAGAAAATGGAATGTCCAGTAAATAAAAACATATAGAGTTAATGCTCCCAAAGGTGAACCAAAAAGTACATCTATATGTATAAAGTGAGAAGTCCTTCAAGAAACTGAATACTTCAAGGAGACATCTATGGTGACAATACACACAGCACCACCTGAAGATGAAAAGGCTTACCGGATGGGATGGACCCAAAGGGCGTACGCCGAGTTGGGTCAGGTAGGCTTAGGTGGTGAGTGGTACAGGACGACCTGGAAGGATGATGCTGGTAGATGGACCGGCTTGATGCTATATCCCTTTAATTGGTGGATGCCCAGACCAGGGGGGACGATGTAATTGAAGCAAGCCAGATGGTATCGTATCCCTCAGAATCAGGTTAGTAGAGCCAAACGATAATGTGGACAAGTGGGAAAATAAGGAATGGCCACATAGTGTGAATCCGTAAAAATGAGTAATTTATTAAAAATAAACAGATGTACACTCACATGTAAATCCAGATAAAACAAATGAAACAGCGCTGAGAAAAGACGTGGCGACAGTGGGGTCCTACCCGACGCGTTTCGTCTTCATAGACGTCGATCTTTGGCCTGTAGTTGGAGATTTGATGCACATAGCCAAGGGCTACCACAGTTGCAAATAGTATTATGTGTTCCTTCTCATCAGGTGCAATCATTTTAGACATACATGAAGAGACAGATTGAAAGATACTGGTGGGCATGTACTTCTATTGGGCGTGTGTCAGTGTGCTAACAATACAACCTCTCTTATATAAAGGGCTGCAGTAGGGGCTTTTGTTTGGCCTGAGATGGTCAGGTTTTTTGCTGTGATTTGTGGGAGAGAAGGAATGATATTTTTGCAGATTGACAAACGCCCAACTAGGGTTGTTTGCTGAAATTCTTGTGCTTTTTTCCATCAAAAGTGGCTTTTTGTGGCCATGCTGTCACTATTATGTGTGTATTGTTCCTGTCTGACCATGCAAACATGGTTTGAGAGTATGTGCTGACGTTCTACTCTTTGAGCTCATTGCTTAATCATGTACACAGAAATGCAGCTTCCAGCAGAACATGGTCACCAATGTATGTATGTATGTGTGTGGATTGTGGGCTGGTGGTGGGTGTTATGTATTGAATACGTCCCTTTTTTAATATTATGTTGGAATGCTTTGTAAGAATGACTGTTAAGTATGTTTCTATAATCTTGCAGATAAAAATGTGTTGCCTGTTATACACTGAAAGTAAAGCTGTGTCCACTGTAAGGTTTAGACAAATTTTAGATTGTAAGCTCCTATGAGCAGGGCCCTTAAAATCCAATCGCTAAATGTTTTGCTAAATATAGTACCATATATCCTGTAGATTTTTTTTTTCTAGTAAATGAATGTACATAATTGTTTCTGCTGACAAAATAAAAGTACATTATTGAGCTTGTTGTGGGTTTTTTTTTTTCTTCTTTTAATTAGTTTTGGGGGTGGTGGTATTGGGGAAGTGCAATATCTTTTTATCTTATAATTTCTATATGTATTTGTGCACCAAAAAAGCTAGTCTCTTCGCCCTGGTTCACATTGATGCTACTTTGAAATCGGGCTACTTCACTTGAAGTAGCCCGATTTTAAAGTAGCAAGGTCAGCGCGATTTTAGGTGCTACTTGATAGACATCTGTGTGGCTTCATACAGATTTCTATTGAAGTCACACCTGAAATCAGCAAAAGTAGTGCAGGAACTACTTTTGCAAATCGGTGCGGCGCTGCATCGATTGGAACAGTGCCATTGCCGCTAATGGGCTGTGACTTGTCCATGCAATTTGATCTCTCAAATTGCATGACAAATCGCTCCAATGTAAACCTAGGCTTCAGCACACCTGCAAGTAAGTGATAAAGGTGGAATCTTTATATGTAACAGCTGTGGAGAATAGTAGGTAATTAATTTAGCTGGTGGATAGGCAGTGTTTGAATGTGTCGGCTCTGGTTCACATTGGTGCGATTTGACATATCAAATCGGTGGCAACTGCACTGTTCTAATTGGTGCGTTTTGTATTGATATCAGTGCAGAAACCTGCACTGATGTTTGATATTGCCCCCACAGTTGGGACTGACATGCGGGAATGAAATTGTGTGAGTTTAGCTGAACGATTTCCTCCTGCTGTCAGTGTGAACCAGGGCTCAAACTGGGCCTTTTGTCTTTGTAATTCACCTGCTGCTAACCTAGGGACACCATTTCTTATCAACCTCCCTTAAGTTTACCTTCAAATATATGTAGAAATACAGATTTGCATATCTGCAAATAAACAAAAATAAAAAATACTAACCGTGGTTGCGATCAAATATTTGCAGCTGCAATCAAGAGTGTGGTTTCACCTTCTGACCTGGAAATTAGTCATTGTATGGGCCTGGAAGTTCCTGTGCTGGTCAGGATCTCCATCTAGGTGGACGTGGTGAGGTCTCTTTAGCAACGAGGAGGTGCTGCTCATTTGCCGGGTAAGTGTAGGATATGTACTTGTGCTTACTCAATGTGGGGGTGGATGTGGTAGTTAGATTTGGTGTGAGTGGGATTCATTGATTTGTTTGGCATCACCACACATTTGCTTCCATCCCATGTGCACACATCACTTCCTGCATTTGTTCTGCTGATGTAAATAAGTAAGGACTATGCAAATATAAATGAGAGCTCCTTTTATTAAAATATATATGACTTGTTTCACAGTTGGGGGAATTTTCCAGCAAATTTTGACCTCTGCGTTGCATGACAAGTTGTACCCCATGATTCTGAATGATAACCATGCATATCTGTGCTACTTTAAGTCGCACCAACTTCAAAGTAGTCCCTGTACTACTTTGGTGTGACTTTCATGTGGCTTGAGGTATATCGGGTACAATATTACACAGGCATTCCCAGAAGTTGGGGCCAAGTTGCAGCGGCAAAGTGGCAGCAAAATAGTGTGACTTTCAGGTCGCAGCAGTGTGAATAAGATTCAAGGATAACACCTTTGAATTTGGCCCTATTGTCACTTGTGCATCTTGAAAGTGTGGCAAATTCATCCCTGCACTACCTTGGTTTGACTTTGATGCGATTTGAGGTCCATAAACCACAAGACTACACAGGCATTGCTTCAAGTCATGGCAAAGCTGTGCAATTTTAAGGTCGCACAAGTGCAAATGGGGCCTTATTCAAAGGTGTTATCAATTAATCTCATTAGGTTACTGTCACACTTGGGTAACTTTTCATGCAGCTTTGGACCTCAGAGTCACATGAAAAGTTGTCCCCCATGATTTCCATCCATATTTATTAGAGCTGCACAATTAATCATCATTGTGATTTTTTTCCCCTTTGCGATCTTGAAAAAAGTGTTTCACGATTCTTGCTATGCAAAGAATTCTCTCTGCTTTTCTGAAGCCACAGTCTCAAAAGAAAGGAATAGAAAAAACGGGCAGTCTGCCAAGAATTAGAACATTCTTTATCAGTGAACTTAACTAGAAACATTGTAACAATTTGTCAATGAAATAGACTTCTATGTAAGTGAGGAAAGTTTAACCACTTAAACACTAAACCTTTTTCTGACATTTGTTGGTTTCAGGTTAAAATTATTTTTTTTTTTGCTAGAAAATTACCTAGAACCCCCAAACATTATATATATATTTTTTAGTAGAGACCCTAGAGAATAAAATGGTGGTTGTTGCAATATTTTATGTCACACTGTATTTGCGCAGCGGTCTTTTAAAATGCATTTTTTTGGGGAAAAAATTACTTTAACCACTTAAGGACCGCCTAACGCCGATTTACGTCGGCAAGGCGGCACGGGCAGGCAAAATCACGTACATGTACGTGATTTGCCTCTCGCGGGTGGGGGGTCCGATCGGACCCCCCCCCGGTGCCCGAAGCGGTCCCGTTCTGTTCCCCGGCGATCCGAGATGAGGGGGAGGCCATCCGTTCGTGGCCCCCCCCTCGCGATCGCCGCCGGCCAATGGGAACACTCCTTTGCTGCTGTATGCAAAACAGCAGCAAAGGAAATGATGTCATCTCCCCTCGGCTCGGTATTTTCCGTTCCAGCGCCGAGGGGAGAAGACATCAATGTGAGTGCACAACACTACACACACAGTAGAACATGCCAGGCATACAAAACACCCCGATCCCCCCCCGATCGCCCCCCGATCCCCCCCCAATCACCCCCCCCCCCTGTCACAAACTGACACCAGCAGGTTTTTTTTTTTTTTTTTTTTTTTTTTTTTCTGATTACTGCATAGTGTCAGTTTGTGACAGTTACAGTGTTGGGACAGTGAATATTACCCCCCTTTAGGTCTAGGGTACCCCCCTAACCCCCCCTAATAAAGTTTTAACCCCTTGATCACCCCCTGTCACCAGTGTTGCTAAGCGATCATTTTTCTGATCGCTGTATTAGTGTCGCTGGTGACGCTAGTTAGTGAGGTAAATATTTAGGTTCGCCGTCAGCGTTTTATAGTGACAGGGACCCCCATATACTACCTAATAAATGTTTTAACCCCTTGATTGCCCCCTAGTTAACCCTTTCACCACTGATCACCGTATAACCGTTACGGGTGACGCAGGTTAGTTCGTTTATTTTTTATAGTGTCAGGGCACCCGCCGTTTATTACCTAATAAAGGTTTAGCCCCCTGATCGCCCGGCGGTGATATGCGTCGCCCCAGGCAGCGTCAGATTAGCGCCAGTACCGCTAACACCCACGCACGCAGCATGCGCCTCCCTTAGTGGTATAGTATCTGTATGGATCAATATCTGATCCGATCAGATCTATACTAGCGTCCCCAGCAGTTTAGGGTTCCCAAAAACACAGTGTTAGCGGGATCAGCCCAGATACCCGCTAGCACCTGCGTTTTGCCCCTCCGCCCAGTCCACCCAAGTGCAGTATCGATCGATCACTGTCACTTACAAAACACTAAACGCATAACTGCAGCGTTCGCAGAGTCAGGCCTGATCCCTGCGATCGCTAACAGTTTTTTTGGTAGCATTTTGGTGAACTGGCAAGCAAGCACCAGGCAGCGTCAGGTTAGCGCCAGTACCGCTAACACCCACGCACGCACCGTACACCTCCCTTAGTGGTATAGTATCTGATCGGATCAATATCTGATCCGATCAGATCTATACTAGCGTCCCCAGCAGTTTAGGGTTCCCAAAAACGCAGTGTTAGCGGGATCAGCCCAGATACCTGCTAGCACCTGCGTTGTGCCCCTCCGCCCGGCCCAGCCCAGCCCACCCAAGTGCAGTATCGATCGATCACTGTCACTTACAAAACACTAAACGCATAACTGCAGCGTTCGCAGAGTCAGGCCTGATCCCTGCGATCGCTAACAGTTTTTTTGGAAGCTTTTTATTGAACTGGCAAGCACCAGCGGCCTAGTACACCCCGGTCGTAGTCAAACCAGCACTGCAGTAACACTTGGTGACGTGGCGAGTCCCATAAGTGCAGTTCAAGCTGGTGAGGTGACAAGCACAAGTAGTGTCCCGCTGCCACCAAAAAGACAAACACAGGCCCGTCGTGCCCATAGTGCCCTTCCTGCTGCATTCGCCAATCCTAATTGGGAACCCACCGCTTCTGCAGCGCCCGTACTTCCCCCATTCACATCCCCCAACGAAATGCAGTCGGCTGCATGAGAGGCATTTTTATGTCCTCCTGAGTACCCCTACCCAACGAACCCCCCCCAAAAAGATGTTGTGTCTGCAGCAAACGCGGATATAGGCGTGACACCCGCTATTATTGTCCCTCCAGTCCTGACAATCCTGGTCTTTGCATTGGTGAATGTTTTGAACGCTACCATACACTAGTTGAGTATTAGCGTAGGGTACAGCATTGCACAGACTAGGCACACTTTCACAGGGTCTCCCAAGATGCCATCGCATTTTGAGAGACCCGAACCTGGAACCGGTTACAGTAATAAAAGTTAGTTACAAAAAGAAGTGTAAAAAAAAAAAATATATATATAAAATAAAAAAAAATAGTTGTCGTTTTATTGTTCTCTCTCTCTATTCTCTCTCTCTATTGTTCTGCTCTTTTTTTACTGTATTCTATTCTGCAGTGTTGTTATTGTTATTGTTATTGTTATTATGTTTTATCATGTTTGTTTTTCAGGTATGTAATTATTTATACTTTATTGTTTACTGTGCTTTATTGTTAACCATTTTTTTGTCTTCAGGTACGCCATTCACAACTTTGAGTGGTTATACCAGAATGATGCCTGCAGGTTTAGGTATCATCTTGGTATCATTCTTTTCAGCCAGCGGTCGGCTTTCATGTAAAAGCAATCCTAGCGGCTAATTAGCCTCTAGACTGCCTTTACAAGCCGTGGGAGGGAATGCCCCCCCCCCCCCCCACCGTCTTCCGTGTTTTTCTCTGGCTCTCCTGTCTCAACACGGAACCTGAGAATGCAGCCGGTGATTCAGCCAGCTGACCATAGAGCTGATCAGAGACAAGAGTGGCTCCAAACATCTCTATGGCCTAAGAAACCGGAAGCTACGAGCATTTTATGACTTAGATTTCGCTGGATGTAAATAGCGCCATTGGGAAATTGGGGAAGCATTTTATCACACCGATCTTGGTGTGGTCAGATGCTTTGAGGGCAGAGGAGAGATCTAGGGTCTAATAGACCCCAATTTTTTCAAAAAAGAGTACCTGTCACTACCTATTGCTATCATAGGGGATATTTACATTCCCCGAGATAACAATAAAAATGATTTAAAAAAAAAAAAAATGAAAGGAACAGTTTAAAAATAAGATAAAAAAGCAAAAAAATAATAAAGAAAAAAAAAAAAAAAAAAAAAAGCACCCCTGTCGCCCCCTGCTCTTGCGCTAAGGCGAACGCAAGCGGCGGTCTGTCGTCAAACGTAAACAGCAATTGCACCATGCATGTGAGGTATCGCCGCGAAGGTCAGATCGAGGGCAGTAATTTTTGCAGTAGACCTCCTCTGTAGATCTAAAGTGGTAACCTGTAAAGGCTTTTAAAGGCTTTTAAAAATGTATTTATTTTGTTGCCACTGCACGTTTGTGCGCAATTGTAAAGCATGTCATGTTTGGTATCCATGTACTCGGTCTAAGATCATCTTTTTTATTTCATCAAACATTTGGGCAATATAGTGTGTTTTAGTGCATTAAAATTTAAAAAAGTGTGTTTTTTCCCCAAAAAATGCGTTTGAAAAATCGCTGCGCAAATACTGTGTGAAAAAAAAAAATGAAACACCCACCATTTTAATCTGTAGGGCATTTGCTTTAAAAAAATATATAATGTTTGGGGGTTCAAAGTAATTTTCTTGCAAAAAAAAAAAAACTTTTTCATGTAAAAAATAAGTGTCAGAAAGGGCTTTGTCTTCAAGTGGTTAGAAGAGTGGGTGATGTGTGACATAAGCTTCTAAATGTTGTGCATAAAATGCCAGGACAGTTCAAAACCCCCCCAAATGACCCCATTTTGGAAAGTAGACACCCCAAGCTATTTGCTGAGAGGCATGTCGAGTCCATGGAATATTTTATATTGCGACACAAGTTGCGGGAAAGAGACAAATTTTTTTTTTTTTTTTTTTTTTTTTGCACAAAGTTGTCACTAAATGATATATTGCTCAAACATGCCATGGGAATATGTGAAATTACACCCCAAAATACATTCTGCTGCTTCTCCTGAGTACGGGGATACCACATGTGTGAGACTTTTTGGGAGCCTAGCCGTGTACGGGACCCCGAAAACCAAGCACCGCCTTCAGGCTTTCTAAGGGGCATGAATTTTTGATTTCACTCTTCACTGCCTATCACAGTTTCGGAGGCCATGGAATGCCCAGGTGGCACAAAACCCCCCCAAATGACCCCATTTTGGAAAGTAGACACCCCAAGCTATTTGCTGAGAGGTATAGTGAGTATTTTGCAGACCTCACTTTTTGTCACAAAGTTTTGAAATTTGAAAAAAGAAAAAAAAAAAAAAGTTTTTTCTTGTCTTTCTTCATTTTCAAAAACAAATGAGAGCTGCAAAATACTCACCATGCCTCTCAGCAAATAGCTTGGGGTGTCTACTTTCCAAAATGGGGTCATTTGGGGGGGGTTTGTGCCACCTGGGCATTCCATGGCCTCCGAAACGGTGTTAGGCAGTGAAGAGTAAAATCAAAAATTCACGCCCTTAAAAACGCTGAAGGCGGTGATTGGTTTTCGGGGCCCCGTACGCGGCTAGGCTCCCAAAAAGTCCCACACATGTGGTATCCCCATACTCAGGAGAAGCAGCTAAATGTATTTTGGGGTGCAATTCCACATAGGCCCATGGCCTGTGTGAGCAATATATCATTTAGTGACAACTTTGTGCAAAAAAAAAAAAAAAAAAAAAAAAAGTGTCACTTTCCCGCAACTTGTGTCAAAATATAAAATATTCCATGGACTCAATATGCCTCTCAGCAAATAGCTTGGGGTGTCTACTTTCCAAAATGGGGTCATTTGGGGGGGGGTTGTGCCACCTGGGCATTCCATGGCCTCCGAAACTGTGATAGGCAGTGAAGAGTGAAATCAAAAAGTTACACCCTTAGAAATCCTGAAGGCGGTGATTGGTTTTCGGGGTCCCATACGCGGCTAGGCTCCCAAAAAGTCCCACACATGTGGTATCCCCGTACTCAGGAGAAGTAGCTGAATATATTTTGGGGTGCAATTCCACATAGGCCCATGGCCTGTGTGAGCAATATATCATTTAGTGACAACTTTTTGTAAATATTTTTTTTTTTTTTTTTTTTTGTCATTATTCAATCACTTGGGACAAAAAAAATAAATATTCAATGGGTTCAACATGCCTATCAGCAATTTCCTTGGGGTGTCTACTTTCCAAAATGGGGTCATTTGGGGGGGTTTTGTACTGCCCTGCCATTTTAGCACCTCAAGAAATGACATAGGCAGTCATAAACTAAAAGCTGTGTAAATTCCAGAAAATGTACCCTAGTTTGTAGACGCTATAACTTTTGCGCAAACCAATAAATATACGCTTATTGACATTTTTTTTACCAAAGACATGTGGCCGAATACATTTTGGCCTAAATGTATGACTAAAATTGAGTTTATTGGATTTTTTTTATAACAAAAAGTAGAAAATATCATTTTTTTTCAAAATTTTCGGTCTTTTTCCGTTTATAGCGCAAAAAATAAAAACTGCAGAAGTGATCAAATACCATCAAAAGAAAGCTCTATTTGTGGGAAGAAAAGGACGCAAATTTCGTTTGGGTACAGCATTGCATAACCGCGCAATTAGCAGTTAAAGCGACGCAGTGCCAAATTGGAAAAAGACCTCTGGTCCTTAGGCAGCATAATGGTCCGGGGCTCAAGTGGTTAATGAATTAAAAAAAAAAAGTTAGCCCAATTTTTTGGGGATAATGTGAAAGATTTTACATCGCAAGAATCGTGAGAGAATCGTGATCTTTTTATTCTAAGCAAAAAAATTGTGATTCTCATTTTGGCCAGAACCGTGCATTTTGTAATATCCATGCAACTTCACACATGTTCACATAGCTCTGAATTGACATGTCAAATTGCAGGCCAAATCGGCGCCTATTGACGGCAATGGAACTGTCCGAATTGGTGCGACGCCACAACAATTCCCAAAAGTAGTTCCTGCACTACTTTGGGCAACTTCAGGGGGCGATTTCTTACCTCCCAACTTTTTGAGATGGGTATAAGGGACACCTATTAGCAAAAGTAGGTAGGCATAGGACTCACCTCCTAAAACACCTTCTTAAAGGAGAACAGTTGGGACCTATGTGACTTCACTAGACTTCTGTGCAGGAAAGTGCACTGATGTCTCTGAAATCGCTCACAAAGTCGGGCTGAGTCACACTTGTGTGACTTTGAACATCAGAGTCGCATGACAAGTCATACCCCATGATTTTCAATGTGTACCATTCATATCTGTGCAACTTCAAGTAACACTGACGTCAACGTAGTCCCTGTACTACTTTGGTCTGACTTTGATGCGAGTTGAGGTCCATAGACCTCAAGTTTACACAGGCATTCCCTGGAATTGCGGCAAAATTGCTGATGCAAAAGTTGCGTGCCTTTCCCTGCTACTCCTGCGTCCATAGACCTCAAGATTACAGAGGCATTGCTTAAAGTCACATCAAAATCTCATAACTTTCAGGTCACACAAGTGTGAAAGGGGCTTAAGTCACTGTGCTGAGTACTATTATACCTAGAATATAAAGTAGTCCCACCATCAAACACTAGTAAACGTATGTTCTCAGTATAATTGTGCTCAAATGGCTGAAAATCACACAGATGGTATCACCTACTGAAAGCTTGCATTAGACTCAGCAGCATATGCTGAAAAGAGGCGAATGCCTATTAGCCAATGCCACATCAGCATGAGCATGGTTGTTACTATAATATTAATGCCTGAAATGCAAAACATTATTGTATAGAATCAAACATTTGTAAATGTATTTTCTCTGTAGGTATGTGCTCAGCTCTGTAGCATAGTGATATACCCTGCTGCCCTCAAAGGTTCAAGCCATGAGTTCAAATCCCACTGACAGCATCACCTCCTGGAAGCGTGCATTGTACTCAGCTGCATAATTAGCCAATATACATCAGCTTGGTTTATTTCATATTTTAACTCTTCAAATGCATGCAATGGTATGTACTTATTCAATATTATGTTATGGAATTCCAAAATTCAAGGAAAAAAATGTTGTAGGGTCCCCCTCAGTACATACCAGGCCCTTCGGTATGGACTTTAAGGGGAACCCCACACCAAAATGTAAAATGAATTTGATGTGGGGCCCCCCAAAATCCATACCAGACCCTTATCCGAGCATGCAGCCTGGAGGTCAGGATAGGGGGGACGAGTGAGCACCCTCCCCTTCTGAACCTTACCAGGCCACATGCCCCAAAGCACCTTTTCCCCATGTTGATGGGGACAAGGGCCTCTTCCCGACAACCCTGGTCGGTGGTTGTCGGTCTGCGGGCAGGGGATTTATCAGAATCTGGAGGCTCCCAGATCCTGCCCCCCCTATGTGAATAGGTATGGGGTACATTGTACCCCTACCCATTCACCAAAAAAAGCAGTGAAATGTAAAAAAATCAATAGCCGTTTTTTGACAAGTCCTTTATTATAAAATAGCTCCGAGTTGTCTTCTTCCCTGAGCCATATTCTCCAGACGCAGTCTCTCCCTCCTTCATCTTCTCCCCGAGCTGTATTCTACCAGAGCCGTCTCTCCTGCCACCGCCATCTTCTCCATCTGCTGTGTTCTTCCACACCGCTGGTTACCCGCTAATAAAAAAAAAGCTGCTCATCTTCCGTGGCGGTCTTCCTCCGCTGTGGTGTCACCCGCTATCTGGCGTCTCTTACATAGCCGTGGAGCGGACTTTCCGGGTGACATTATCGGATGGCCACAGAAGACCGCCACAAGAAGAACGTTTTTTTTTTATTAGCGGGTAACCAGCTGCGTAGAAGAACACATCAGCGGGAGAAGATGGCGGCGGCAGGAGAGACAGCTCGGGGAGAAGAAACATCAAACACTAGTAAATGTATTTTCTATGTATGACTGTGCTACACCCAATAGGCTAGTGGTCAACTCTTCTACCTTGAAGAACTCATGGGTTCAAATCCCACAGAGAGATACTAAAAGATTGACTTTTAGCAAATGACTATTAGCCAAAGCAGCATATGCTGAAAATAGGTGAATACCAATTAGCCAATGCACTTTAAATTTGGCTGATTCTATTATAGTAACTCTTCAAATGCACGCAATGATATGTAAGTATTCAATACTATTATGGTGTGAAATTCCAAACACCACACACTAGCTAACGGGGCAGATTACATTTTTTTGTTTGTTTATTTTAATTTGCTTGTGCACTGACAAAATAAACACAGCTGGTGGATGGTATTTGAACTTGTACCATGAGTGCTGTAGAGACATTTGAGCAGACCACTAAGCCGTTGTGCTAAGTACGAGACCTGCATAATAGTATAGTATGATAAATTAAAGAATGAATATAAATAATTACTGCTTTATAGTCACCTAAATTAAAAAATAAAAAACATACAACAAATAGGTAACCTAAACATTTAATACATGTAACTTTACAAAATAGCAGACATTACTATGTAATAATCATTCATAACTGCATTCATTAGCAAAAGAAGGAAAAAACTAGGAATACTAATTGGAACATACATCAATAGATGCACACGAGGTAGAGCACATCTCACATAAAAATGTTTCTTTCACATACACGGATCATGGTTACAGTGCAGTACTATATAACAACTTGTTAGGAATTGGCATTTCCATATACGCAGAAGCGCTAATTAGCGCTCACTTAGAATTTACTAATGCTTATTCGCTGCTAATAGTGCTAATTTTCATTCGCACATTCGCTTGTTGTAATTTTATTTGGCTAAAACGGGTGCTATTATTTACCATAGTGCCCAGTACTTCCTGGCGCTATAGTAAATGACCCTCAGTGTGTCAACATGTGCTATCTGCCATCATGGGATATCAATGTATATGTTTTGTGGGTGCAACCCCTTCCTCGCAACTAAAGTAGAGGAGAGGAAGGGGTTGCACCCACAAAATGCGTACATTGATATCCCACGATGGCAGATATAAATTTAAAATAAATTGTAGCGCTAAAAACACACACAAATTAATAATAAATATAAAGTTCAAAGTGCATATAAACGTAATTTCCCAGGAAAAACAAGTGTGTGATCCAAAGGAACAAAAGTCCACAGTGAAAATGAATGATCCGTGTATCAATCCTGTCTGCTTCCCAACCTTCAGCTTGTATATCATCAATTTAAGCGAATAGATGGAATACGCTTACCAGAGAAGTTGGATTCTACTGCCATGAGCATAGAATCAATGGAGCTTAATGCCACCTAGGGCGAAGTGGTGAAGTGTTGGAGACAAGGGTAGAGCCTCTACCAGGCTGGGACGTCCCCTCTCTACCCACCGAAGCAGAGCCGAAAATGAGTTCCAGAAAACGAAAGGGTTTCTCAATTCCCCAGGATATGTGGAAAAAAGAAGGAATGCTTCCACATAGTGTAACTTCTGGGTATTTTTATTCATAAAAAAACCACGATACATATAAAAAATGTGATCACAAAGATGAAGTAAAAAGCAGTGTATAGGGTCTATAAAAGCCTCCCTACGCGTTTCGGTCCAATGACCTTCAACAGGGGCATAGGGGACCCTCATAACACTGCCCAAATTTATAAAATGCTATATGTCATCTAAAATAGTCAAGACCAATAGGCTGTAAACAAACGAACAACAATGGATATCATTGGACCTAGGGAACATCACCTGTTAAAGTATACCACACCCCCTAAAAGTGTCCAATCAGTGAACTTATGGCGTAAGATTTGCTATATCTTTTGGGCCAATGTAAATGTAGAATTTCTCTGTGTCTATATCTATACTTATGGCTGCAGTGGGCGTCCTCGTGTGAAAAACCCGGGAACACTGCTAGGCGTGTGCATATGACGTCAGTGACTAAGGATGTGCGGGCCGTGCAGGAGGGTTGCCTGGCAACCGTGCACGCTATTTCCCGAAAAGCCCGCGAACTCGGGAGACGTGTCCGTCACATGACGCGAAGTGCCGGAAGTGTGCGGACCGTGCAGGAGGGTTGCCTAGCAACCCTGCACGCGACCGCCCACAAGCCCGCGAACACAAAGAACGTGTCCGTGCGGCCGTGCAGGAGGGTTGCCTGGCAACCGTGCACGCTATTTCCCGAAAAGCCCGCAAACTCGGGAGACGTGGCCGTCACATGACGCGAAGTGCCGGAAGTGTGCGGACCGTGCAGGAGGGTTGCCTAGCAACCCTGCACGCGACCACCCAAAAGCCCGTGAACACAAAGAACGTGTCCGTGCGGCCTCACGTGATGCTGAGTTGTCCATAATTTTTATTTATATGGGGTCTAGTGAGTCGGGTAAGTCTAGCCCCAAGTACCTTATCTCTATTTATTTATTTATTTAGATTTTTCTTCATCATCACTGGACATTCCATTTTACACACTTAACAAACAGGACTTCATTCAAATTTTCATTCTCACTTTTTATTTTCATTCTTTGTATGCCCTTTCCTTGCACTTTGAGTGACATCAGGGTTTTTTTTTTTTGATCAGGGTGCCTTCTTCATAATGCCATCCTTTCTAGCCCACTGGCGTATTCTCAAATGTTGATTCACGTCAGCGGCTATGTGAGAGACTCTTCCTGGATTAGGTGACTACAGTGCGGGTACGTCCGCATTACTGTGGACTTTCCCGATATTGTGTCTTTGTTGCCTGGCAACTTGTCTCCAGTGTCCACGTGTTAAAGATGCTTGTCATCACATGATGGATAACCTAGGGTCATGTGATGGCCGCGCGGACATACCCTTCGGGTTCGCAAGCACTCCTGGCCTGGTGACGCCGTTGCCTGCCAACTTATCCTGAGCGTCCATGTGTGAATGACGTCAGTCATCACATGATGGACAACTCAGCATCACGTGAGGCCGTGCGGACACGTTCTTTGTGTTCGCGGGCTTTTGGGCAGTCGCGTGCATGGTTGCTAGGCAACCCTCCTGCACGGTCCGCACACTTCCGGCACTTCGCGTCATGTGATGGCCGTGCGGACACGTCTCCCGAGTTCGCGGGCTTTTCGGGAAATAGCGTGCACGGTTGCCAGGCAACCCTCCTGCACGGCCCGCACATCCTTAGTCACTGACGTCATATGCACACGCCTAGCAGTGTTCCCGGGTTTTTCACACGAGGACGCCCACTGCAGCCATAAGTATAGATATAGACACAGAGAAATTCTACATTTTCATTGGCCCAAAAGATATAGCAAATCTTACGCCATAAGTTCACTGATTGGACACTTTCAGGGGGTGTGGTATACTTTAACAGGTGATGTTCCCTAGGTCCAATGATATCCATTGTTGTTCGTTTGTTTACAGCCTATTGGTCTTGACTATTTTAGATGACATATAGCATTTTATAAATTTGGGCAGTGTTATGAGGGTTCCCTATGCCCCTGTTGAAGGTCATTGGACCGAAACGCGTAGGGAGGCTTTTATAGACCCTATACACTGTTTTTTACTTCATCTTTGTGATCACATTTTTTATATGTATCGTGGTTTATTATGAATAAAAATACCCAGAAGTTACACTATGTGGAAGCATTCCTTCTTTTTTCCACATATCCTGGGGAACTGAGAAACCACTTTGTTTTCTGGAACCCATTTTCGGCTCTGCTTCGGTGGGTAGAGAGGGGACGTCCCGGCCTGGTAGAGGCTCTACCCTTGCCTCCAACACTTCACCACTTCGCCCTGGGTGGCATTAAGCTTCATTGATTCTATGCTCATGGCAGTAGAATCCAACTTCTCTGGTAAGCGTATTCCATCTATTCGCTTAAATTGATGATATACAAGCTGAAGGTTGGGAAGCAGACATGATTGATACACGGATCATTCATTTTCACTGTGGACTTTTGTTCCTTTGGATCACACACTTGTTTTTCCTGGGACATTACGTTTATATGCACTTTGAACTTTATATTTATTATTAATTTGTGTGTGTTTTTAGCGCTACAATTTATTTTAAATTTGTTTCCCTTTTTGTCACATGGTTTTGTAGCAGCTGCATCTATTTCTTTTGGGTAGCGCATTAATCATCCCCTTTTTCACGATGGCAGATAGCAAATGTTGACACACAATGTGCATCTTCAAAATTTGGCTTTCAAATGACTTTAAAATTTATATAAAAAAATTTAAAATAACAACAACATTGTTTTTTTGGGGGGTTAGATTTTGGATAAAATATCAATGATGTTGGTGAGTCTTTTTTCAACATCATTGATGCTTTCCTTGACCTTCTCTAAATCCCGATTGCACACCATTATTTCGCTGATCAGGATCTGTGCACTTGCACTGTTGAAGTGAGTTTCTTCTTCCACAACATCCACATCACCTAATAATAAAAAGACACACCATGTATTATAAATATGCAGGTATATATCTATTACCTGAAGCTGTGGTCTCAGACACTGACCTGTTGTGGTCACCATTTTGCCCACTTCATGTACCTCGGAATCCACATCTTCTTCATGGTGTGTGGGGATTTCCCCTTCTTCATGAGTAGTGGGGTTCCTGATGTCCTCAGATGTCCTGATTCTTTTCTCCCCTATGTGAATACAAAAAAGGTGTACTTAGCACACAGATATTTGAGGCAAGAAATAGTATTATGAAACATTGCTTGGAAGTAAGGTCCAATTGTCTGTTTTGGCAGAGTTCAAAGCGGAAGACATGATTTTTTTCCAAATCTGGAATACTTACCTGTTTTGTGCAAGTTTCACACATGGAGAGACCCCTAGTATCCACTGGAGCACCTGCGTGGGACACCATAAAAAGGGTGTTCTGGTGTCCCACATTAGTGCTCCTGTTTTCAGATGTGTAAACAGCTGCTGAGTGTCCTCTCCTTACACTGAATCAAGTTCGCATTTCATTCTAGTTACAAACACATCTAGACAACAATGTACTAAACTTCTTTTCATACAAATAGGCATGAACAAATGTAGTTAACCTGCATCTGCAAAAACGTTGTATTAGTGGTCGAACGAACGATGTTTAATACGAACAATTACTGTACCCACGAACCTCAAACTTGCCATTTTAAAATGTACATCAGTAAAGAAAAGCACATGGAGCAGCACTAAAGTAATAATAATAATAATAGGAACACACAACAAAAACTTACTTTTTAGAAGCAGTTTCCTGATCCTTCTGTACTGATCGTGCTTCCTCAATTTCAGGTCTGACCAGCGTTTCCTCAATTGCTCCTTGGATCGTCATAACCCAAAATTCCTGTGCAGACTTCTCACAACTTTAGTCATGATCTTGGCTTTCTCACATTTGGGTTTCTGTACGGTCCATGCTTCTCATTATAGTTGGCCCTCTTCAAGTCCACCATCTCAACCATCTCTACAAAGGACATATTTGAGGCCTTATATCTCGTTCTGGATCAGGAACTGCTTTGCTCCGGGCTTTCGTCGTCCTCCTCGTTGCTGCTCTCTGCATGCACCTGCTCTGTCTCCGCCATGTGCTCTCCCACTGCGCCGAAAGAGAAGGGGCGGGGAATACACTAGAAAAAAGGTCAGG
The DNA here is from genome assembly GCF_042186555.1 of Aquarana catesbeiana. Lineage (NCBI taxonomy): Eukaryota > Metazoa > Chordata > Amphibia > Anura > Ranidae > Aquarana > Aquarana catesbeiana. The sequence goes on along the minus strand of NC_133324.1, from coordinate 516,255,988 downwards.
GGCGGAGTTTCACTTGGTGTGGTCTGCCAAAAGACGCAGGCTGTTGTAAGACCACAGCCTCGGGGCATGTATATCATTTGCTGCTGCTCCTGATCTGTCAGAGTCCTGGACCGGATTGCGCTCCCTATTAAATGGACTCCTCAGGTTACCAATTTTGACAGTGAAATGATTGATGTCTGCCCTGGGGTACAAAGGCTTCAAAAATTCCAACTGTTTCTCCAGTGTTGCCTTCCTCTTTATTTTGTTAGGAACCCTAATAAATTTAAAATTTTTGTTTTGACAAATACTTGACTATGTGTTTTACTTCAAACAGGGCAGTTTGCAGTTTGTTTTTGAGTAGGCAGGTACATTTCAAAAATACAATATCAAATTAACAAGGGACACCAACACCAACAAACCTCTTTGAGGCAAAAAAATACAAGATAATAATGGTGTTGTGGTAACTTGACACACAAAACGACAAAAAATATTATGGAGATCGCTAGAAAAAAGAAAAGAAAAAGCTTTTATTCTGGAGGTCTGGAGAAATTAAAAAAAAAGGAGATCACTATAAAAAATTAAAAAAAAAGATTATTCTAGAGATCTTGATAAAAAAAGAACAACAAAAACAAAGATTATTCATGAGATCACAAGAAATAATAAAAAATCAGTTTGTCAGAACTGTGTGTATTACAAGACCGAGGGCTTCCGTCTCGTACTTGATTCTGAGCATGCATGGACTTTTGTGCACGGACTTGTGTACACACGATCGGACTTTCCGATAACAAAGTTTGAGAACCTGCTCTCAAACATTTGTGTGCGGAAATTCCTACAGCAAATGTTCGATGGAGCATACACACGGTCAGACTTTCCAACAACAAGCTCGCATCCAACATTTCCCATTGGAAATCCTGATCATGTGTACGAGGCATTAAAGTGGTTGTAAACCTCAGACAGGAAATACTGTATGAACAAAGTATATCCATCTATAGCGTGTACTTGTTTCAATACAGAGCACTAGGAGTCATTCTTTTTCCTTAGCTATCAGCATGAATCCCTTCTGACAAGTTTTCCTGACACCAAGAGAATAAATGTGACAGGGGAGGGAGCTTCAGCTGATTGACAGCCTCAGCTCTGTTCCTGTGTGCTTTGTGAAGGAGGGTGTGTCCCTTTATCCAATCAGCTCTTAGAGCTCTCCTTAGTAAGCTCTGCAGAGTGTAACTTCAGCTCCCTGCCCCCTTTTTTCTGAGAGCTCAGACAGCTTTATAGATTCTAAACTTTGAGAAGAGAAGACTGCAGATAAGAAGGTACAACTTACGTAGGAGTACTTGTTTCACCTCTGTGTATCACCTGAGGCCAGTCACTTCACTGAGTATATGTAATGGTTTATAACCACTTTAAAGGATAAGTTCACTTTTGGGAACATGGTACATGTTCCACCCGATTTTAGGGTGGAACATGTAACATGTTCCCAGTGCGGGGCTCTGTCCACACAGCCACGTCATTCAGACACACAGCTCTGTGTTTCTGAATGAACTACAAGCCCCAACATCCTTAGCTGCTGTCGGCTTGTAGTTCTCAATTAACTACCATGGCACTATGGAGCGCTGTGGTAGTTCATTGAGTCTTCCTGTTAGGGAGTATCAGTTTACCTGTACGGAATGTACGAGCAAGCAGATACACTGACAGATCTGCAGAAGACCTGCAAGGCATCAGCGATTTGCTGATAGCTGGTGCAATGCTTTACAGGCTCCTACTACAAAAAATAATAAATGCACATTTTTTTACCTGCAAAAAAACATTTATTATTTTTTTTTAAAAAGTGAACTTATCCTTAAGGGCCAGTTCACATCACATGTGGTCCAGTTTTTTTTCTGCATCAAAAATGCATGGAAAGTAGGTTATGTGGTTTCCAGTGGCATAGTTGACACTAGGGATGAGCTTTCTGTTCAGGTCGAACATGAGTTTGACTCGAACATTGGCTGTTCGCCCGTTTGTCGAAAACCGAACATTATGGGCCGTTCGCGCCAAGTTCGAGTGGTGCGTAACAGTACATAATGCACTGCATGAGCGCAGTGCATTGCTGTGTGATGATTGGCCAGAGCATGCACCATGATCTGCATGCTTTAGCCAATCATGGCTCAGGGGGACTAAGTCCACACCCCACACTATATAAGGCCGCCTGCACGTCGCTCCATGTAGTGTGTCATTGGTGTATTTAATATATATATATATATATATATATATATATATATATATATATATATATATATATATACAGACAGTCTTGTGTGTGTGTGTGTGTGTGTATATATATATATATATATATATATATATATATATATATATATATATATATATATATATATATATTTATATATATATATATATATATATCCACTGTATCCAGTTTAGCTAGATCTGACTGCAATCCGTTCCTGGTGTACTGTTTCTAATATACTTCAGGCAGGCAGGTGATTCAGTTAGCTGCAGTGTATTTAATATATATATATACAGTATATATATATATATATATATATATATATATATATATATATATATATATATATATATGTGTATATATATATATATATATATATATATATATATATATATATATATATATATACGAAGGAGGGAGGGGCCGGATGTTCTGTGTAGAGCGGACGCTGAGCTCGTCCCGTGTCTGTGCTGTGTGAGTCTCCCCGACATGCTGCCGATCGGGGATGAGGCTGCATAGATCACCCCCGCCTCTCTGCAGGCCCCCTGTATGTGACCTCTCACCCGGATCCCCTGGGCGATGAAGACGGAAGATCCCCGGGCATCCAACTGGAGAACCGAGGAATGGCTTATACAAACACAGAGCTGCAGGAAGAAGGAGAGCAGAGCGGTAGTAAGTAGAAAGGAAACAGCTGAGAATCAGCACGACCGTACTCCGGATTCCTGGTGCGCTGCTGGAAAACTTCTTGGAGGTAAAAGACATCTGGTTTTCCTGACGGTTACTAGATTCAATATGCTGAGGAGGTTGAGGCTGTGTCTCGGATGAGTCGGAGAGCTACAGCTTGAACAGGCACAACTTTCACAGGAAAGCTTTTCTGTAATACTTGACACAGTGACATGCCACACACAGAACACAAACTCATTGGGCAGTAAAACTGAGACCATAGTCGTATCAGAATGAGAATGTAATAATATTGTGGACTGTCTTGCTGCCTTGCAATTGAAAGGACCTCATGTATTATTTACTTTCATGCATAACTATAATTACCGCATCAACCTGTATCATTGCACCTATGTCTTATTCTGAGGAGGCTGTGTTGGAGGGTGAATTGTGTTCCCCCATCTGTTGACTTGAACTGTATGACCAATAAGACTGCACCGTGTACATAACGGACAGACCTCATCTCAGCTTAAACGAAGGAGAGGGTGGTGGATGATATACATAGGAAGGCAAGTCATTTGGGCAGATTTTCCTCCCTTATAATAACTAACAGATGATTAGTAGACGCACGGCTGGCCGCGATTGTAGATGAGCTGCAGTTTCTAACACCGCCCAGAAGGAAAGGTAGCGGATCTAGTACAGGTGAGCTAGGTAAATCCAACGACGAACGTATACATTCAGGGAGGGCCCCGTCCTCTCCTTTTGTATTGGCGCAGCGATCTGGGCTGCAGACATCTCGATAGTTAGGAGACAGAGGGAAATGAGGGGCAAAGCGGGGCGTGGGGCTTCAGGTAATCCACCTAGAGTAAGTGCTAGCCCAGGAACTATAAAAAAAATATATGACCCAGGAAGGTGCTAAAGAAAGTCCGGGGAGATCATCAGTAGCCAAAAACAAAGCAACTGAGAGCTTACAGAAGAATGGGTTAAAGAAACAATTTGAAGACTCAGATAATGCAGCAGGAGGAAGTGAGACGCCTCTAGATGAACCCACAATGGATACTCGACAAAAAAAGCAGCTACCAACAAAAGATGAAATGGCAGAAATGTTCGCGAAATTGGAAGCGTCAATAAAAGGCGAAATTGCAACTGTGCACAAAGGTATGAACCATCTACTGGAAAGGGTGGAGGTCACAGAAGAAAGTTTGGCTACACAGGGAGAGGAGATAAAAATTCTTAAAGCACAGATGGCCGAGATGCAAAGGAACATATTATATAAAACCGAGGACCAAGAAAATCGAAACAGGAAAAAATCTTCGGATCAGAGGGCTACCGGAGACAAGAGGTGAAAACGATGAATTACAAGAAAAAATGAATAGTATCTTTGGTCATATGATAAATAAAACAGGAACAAATAACACAATTAAGTTCAAAAGAATTCACAGGGTGAGGAAGCCTGCCGAAATAACAGGAGAGGCCCCAAGAGATGTCATCGCTAGATTCCACAACTTTCAAGATAAAGAACAGATAAGGACATACTTGAAAACCAACCAACCTGCTAAATATGGAGAGACCACCCTCCAAATCTTTCCTTATCTGGCGGCAGAGACCCTAGCTAGGAGAATAACTCTAAAACCCCTGCTGGACCAGTTGAAGACGCACAATATTCAATATTCGTGGGGATTCCCGGCCTGCTTAATAGGACACAAAGAGGGAAAATCAGCAATCTTAAGGTTCCCAGAAGATATGCCTAAATTCTGTAAACATCTTGAGATTCCAACAATAGAAATCCCGGGATGGTGGAAAAAATGGGTAAACGGAGAAAATGCAGAAGAACAGCAGACGTGGCAACCAGTAACTCAATCTAGACGATGATAATTGAAATATAAATACGTGTAACTTGAAGTCGAAGTAATCAGACCACTGTATGCTGACTAGCGGCTAGGGGCGGAGTGTGGATGGGGTGGGGGCTGGAGGGGGGGGGAGGGGGGGTCATGCAGTGGCGGACACCTCCCCCCTTAAACTACAACTGGGGGGGTGAACGGGCTCTGCCAAGGGTCAATATCCGAGTTCAACCTCAAAGGGGTTTACCGTTTAGCCAGGTGGTGAGAGGAGGGCTGCATTTTTTTTTTCCCATTTGGGGCTAGGGAGATGCTAGCTCACCCCGGCGGAGTGGGACAGGGGGGATGGTAGGGGGGTAGGGGGGGTTTGGGATATGGAGAGGGTGAGGGAGGTGGGGGTGTGGGGGGTGGGGGGGGAGTACCAGAATAAGAATAGGAAGAGCTCCCGAGTTAATGGCTCCTACTCACTATATGGTTTAGTAATCCGAGAGTAAGAAAAGATGTCTAGGTTAAATATCATATCTTATAATGTAAGGGGCTTGAACTCCCCCATAAAACGAGCCAATATATTAAGTGAGCTGAAATTCTTGAAAGCTGAGGTTGTTATGCTCCAGGAGACACATCTTTGTATTAGTAAGTGCCAAAAAATTTACTCCAGAGATTTCCCATTATGGTTCTATGGAGACTCCCCGATAAAGGGAGCAAAAGGGGTGGCCATTGGGTTTGCCAGAGAGGTAAGGTGTGAGTTGGAAGAGAGAAGGACCAACTCGGAGGGACGATATATCTTTCTGAGAGGTAAAATAAATGGATCAGCCTGTTCTCTGGCAAACATCTATGGCCCAAATAAGAACACAACCAAATATGTAATGGGTGTCTTGGCCAAGTTCGAGGAATTTAAGAGGGGGGGCCATAATAGCGGGGGATTTCAACTTGTGTCTAGATCCAGTGAAGGATAATACATCCCACCCACGGGGGTTAGGTGGAGTTTGGGTGAATAAACTTAAAAAGAAGCTACACCAGCTCCAGCTTGTGGATGTCTGGGGGATACAGCACAATAATTTAAGAGACTATACTTTCTACTCCCACGTGCATGGGACGTATTCACGAATTGACTTTTTTCTTATTGAACATAGGCTACTGGAGGCGGTCACCGATATGGGTATTGGTAACATTACATTTTCAGATCATGCCCCAGTGAGTCTCCAAATGAAAATATGGACACCTCAAACACAGGGTACTAGCTGGAGATTGAATGAGGAGCTCCTTCAAGACAAAGATGTTGTAAAGAGGATTAAAGAAGAACTAGACCTGTACTTTAAAATAAATATGCCAGGGGAGACAACTGAGGCCACAGTCTGGGAGGCCCACAAAGCTTACATCAGGGGTATACTAATGATGATAGGATCGGAAAAAAAAAGAGAAGGGTAAACGAGAAGAATGCCTTGTTAAAGCTAATCCATGAGTTGGAGCAACAACACAAGACATCGGGAGACGGGGAGGTGTTGACTAGACTACACAGGAGAAGGGAAGAGTTGAGGGACTTAACGGAGCAGGAAACGCGTAAGGCTTTTAACCTCGTGAAAAAAAGACAGATATATAAATGGCAATAAACTGGGTAAACTACTAGCAAGGGCTCTTAAAAAAAAGAAAAATACTGATTATATTGAGAAAATAAGGACAAAGTCTGGGGAAAGCAAACATAGAACATGTGATATAGCGAAAATCTTCCAAGAATATTATGAAGGACTGTATGCTATCAATAAAAAAAATGCACAAAAGATCAAAGGAAGCAAAAGTGAGAAAACTAAAAAGTTTCTAGAGGAGGCGAGGCTACCCAAGATAACTGAGAGCGACAAAATTATATTAGAGGCCCCAATAACAGAGCAAGAGGTTAAGAAAGCCCTACAGGAAATTCCAACTGGTAAAAGTCCCGGGCCCGATGGGCTGACTGCCTTATACTATAAAAAATTTCAGGACATTTTGATCCCCACAATGTGCTCTCACATGAATGGTATTGGGGAAAAATGGGAGATGAGGAAAGAAACACTAGAGGCTAGTATTGCCATAATATGGAAAGAAGGAAAAGATAACACGCTATGCTCGAGTTATAGGCCCATATCACTCTTAAATGTCAACACGAAGTTATTTGCTAAAATCCTAGCTGATAGGATGAAACGGATAATCAATGAGATTATACACCAAGACCAGGTGGGTTTTGTACCAGGTAGAGAGGGGAGGGATAATGCCATCAAAACATTACTGGTTGTCAAGAGGATTCAAGATAGCGGAGCCCCAGGTCTTCTCCTGTCAATCGACGCTGAAAAAGCCTTTGACAGGGTAGACTGGGGCTTCATATGGGATACTTTAGAGGAGATTGGTCTGGGTGATAGAATGCTCAGTTGGATAAAAGCTTTATATACACATCCCACAGCACGAGTGAAGTTAAATGGAACTCTTTCTGAACCATTCAAAATGTATAACGGCACAAGACAGGGGTGCCCTCTTTCCCCACTGCTGTTTGTGATGGCATTGGAGCCCCTCCTGGCGAAGATAAGGTTCTGCCCAGATATCAGTGGGGTAAAAATAGGAGAAGAAGAGTATAAACTAGCGGCTTTTGTGGACGACGTGTTGTTTTATATCACGCGCCCGACGACTTCCCTTCCGAATCTGTTAGCGATCCTAAAAGAATATGGCAGACTGTCTAATTTCCGGGTTAATCAGGCCAAGTCAGAAACATTAGATTTCAAGAAAGGCAACGCTATGGTCAAGGCATATCAAATGGCCTTCCCATATAAATGGGGGTTAAAAGAGCTCAATTACTTAGGTATTAAAATAACTATTGCTAAAGAGTCATTATTCCAAGCGAATTTTATGCCACTCCTCAATGAAATTAAGACCGAACTAAATAGAATTTCACGCACCCAACTTTCATGGGGCGGAAGAATCAACTTATTCAAGATGACAATTATGCCAAAAATCATTTATAAAATGCAAATGCTCCCAATCCCAATCCCTCAGATCTATTTCAATAGGTTACGCACCATATTTTTAAGGTTCATTTGAAGAGGGAGAAAATCCAGATTAAACATTTCTTGTACAAAAGGTTTTATTGAAAATATATATCAACAGAAAAGTGCAAAACAATGATGGATACATCATGAATTAACTGGTATAAGGCTGCCGACATCCGGCGGGTGGAGCTATTGTTCAAAGATTTAAGCCTGGACTCAGGCGGTTCAATGCCGAGGCCAGGCGACATACCAAGGCGTATCCTCATCCCGCGTATTCTGGCGTAGCGGTATGATATCAGTACGTATTAATATGTTTGCAAACATACATGAATAACTAAAAAATACAATGCAAAATGTTGTTGCAATACATAACGTTACCTCAAGAAATAAAAAAAAAAAGTAGAATAAAAATAAAAATATAAAATAAAGAAAAACATAAAGAACCAGTAATAAATTCAGATATAATTGAATAACCTCAGAGAGGGTAAAATACCTCTGAATGTAATAATTTGTTTGTTATATTAAATTTCTGATCATTGTAGAATTAAGCCCGAGGGCCTAAATAAAGAGAAGGAGAGAGAGATTGAAAGTGGGAAAGGAGGGGGGTAGAAAGAAGAGAAAGGAAGGAAGGACCCTGGGGTGGGGGGAACGGAGGCTTATTATAAGGAAAGGAGCATTAGATCAAATCTTGATGGGCGATTGTAAGTCACCCAGGGTTGCCATATCCTGAGGAACTTATCGTGAGTGTCCAGCAATATGGCCGTAAGTTTCTCATTTACCATGATATCATTCACGGTATTTTTAACTGCTTCAAAACTAAGGTTCGGGGTTTTCCAGGCTCTTGCTATGGTGAGTTTAGTTGCAGTGAAAATCTGTGCTGCTAACTGACGTTCAGGACGAAGAAGTTCTGCAATTGGTTTCCATAAAAGGGCTTCAAAAGGATCCCGCTTTATGTTAGTATTAAAAAGATTGCGTAATAGTGCATATACTCTAACCCATAGTCTGCAGACCCTGGGACAGGTCCACCCAATATGCGCCATCGTGCCCTCCTGTGAGCACCCGCGAAAACAGAGGGGGGAGTAAGATGGGATGAAACTTGCTAATCTAGCCGGAGTATAATACCATCTATAGAAGACTTTATATGCATTCTCTAAAAAGAGAACATTCTTGGTACATTTAGATAGCGCAGTAGTCATACTATGCCACTCCTCCGGGTCTAATTGGTTCCCGAACTCAGCCTCCCATTGGAGTTGGTAGGGTCTCAATGGTGTTGTCTTAATTAATTATAGCGGTATATATTAGAGAAATCAAACCCGAGGATTGGGGGCGTAATCTACAAAGGCTTTCAAATGGTGTCATGACAAAGGGGGCAGAATAGGATGTTGTAAGTTGTCTGAGAAAATGTCTAATTTGCAAGTAACTGTAATGCTCCCTAAGGGGGATATCATGTGAAGAACGTAAGGCCGCGAAAGAGATGATCTTGGTTGGGGTGAAAAACGAATGAATATCTATGAAGCCATTATCGGACCACCACTTAAATTGCAGCGGATTATCACAACCTGGTTGAAATAAGGGGCAGTGGAGGAGACGGAGATGAGGAGAAATTAGGCCTGCTGAATATTTAACCCCATCCCGTAATTTGAGGGAATGAGCCAAACAGTGACCTATGGTAGGGGGCGATGTGCTTTAGGAAGCCAAGGAAGAGAAGCTAGAGGTGTTGGGTGTGCGTTGACCAAATCAATGGTGGCCCATAGTGGCATTTGTTGCTTTGCATGAAGGTGAGATAATGGGGCGATACCCGCTGCTATATAGTATGCTTGCAAGTTAGAAACTGAAAGGCCACCATTGACTCTGCGCGCGTAAAGCACTTGTCTCTTGATCCTGGGCCTCTTGTGGCCCCATATAAATTGCATAATTTTACGTTGGTGTATTCGAATAATATGGGGAGGCACTTGAACTGGCAAAACTCTAAAATAATAGAGCAATTTAGGGGGGTATGTCATGCGTACCGTCGCTATTCTGCCGAAACACGAAATCGGGGGTGTGGACCAAGAGGCCAGCATAGCCTCCAGCTTTCGGAAAAGAGGAGGAAAATTAGCCTGATATAATCCCGAATATTTCGGGGTAAGTTTAATACCCAAATAGGGTAAAGAGGATAACAACTGAAACGAAAATGCCGACTGCAGGGCTTCTACTACCGGGGGCCGAAGATTAATAGACATCGCTTTAGATTTAGCCGGATTAACTGAAACGCCCGAAAACGAGGATAAAGAGTCTAAGAGAGAGAATAAGTTGGGGAGGGAGATTCTGGGTTGAGTAATGGTTAATAAAATGTCGTCCGCAAACAGGGACAATTTGTGTGCGGTGCCTGCTATTTCTACTCCTGAGATATCTGGGTGAGAGCGTATGGCTTCCGCCAGGGGTTCAAGTGCTAGTATAAATAGAAGGGGGGAGAGCGGGCACCCCTGCCGTGTTCCCCTTTTAATAGGGAAAGTAGGCGATTCATATCCATAATACCGCACTTTAGCCTGAGGAGATTGATATATTGCTGAGACCCAACCCAAAAAGGAGGTGCCAAAACCGTAGTGTGTAAGGACCTGTGTCAAATAGGGCCAGGATAAGGTATCGAAAGCTTTATTAACATCTAATGAAAGAAACATTCCAGATTAAACTTTTCACAATTAACAAAAGATAAGAGGAAGGGGGGGTGGGGGGCACCTGATATTAGAAAATATTATGAGGCAATAGCCCTAACACGCTTATTAGACTGGGTAAAAAATAATAAAGAAAAACAATGGGTGAAAATAGAGAATAAAATGAGTGAAGCAGATTTGGGTAAGATTGTATGGACCCCACCACAGTATAGAAAATTTAGCACTGAAATAATGGATATTACAAAACATACACTAAATATTTGGAATAATTTGCACAAAAAGGAGCACTGGGAGTTTAACTCACCGTTAATCCCACTTAAAGACACAGATTATTTTACACTGGGGAAAGAAGATCTGTTTGGGAGGTGGATCTTGAAGGAGGATATACAATTAAAAGATATCATGAAACAGGGCAAGATATGTACATGCAAGAACTAAAAGCTAAAAAGGAATGGTTTATAATAGATTCTTGGCGGTATGGTCAGTTGAAACATTTTGTTGACTCACTCCCGCAGCCAATCAGGTCGATGGAGAATTTACTCCCTTTGGAGAAATTATGCGCTGGGTAAAAAGGGAGGGGGGGCGTCTCTAAGATCTATAGAGTCCTCAACGAACTGGGAGGCGTGGTGAGTCCGAGTTTTATTGAGAAGTGGGAGAAGGAGTTGGATACCAAGATTAGTGGACAGGAGGTGGGGTTGATTCTGAAAAGGGTAAATGTCACCTCAGTTAGTTGTAAGCTCTCAGAGATGAATTATAAGATCCTTGCAAGGATGTATATTACCCCTGATAGAGCACATAGAATCCAGAAGGAAATGTCACAGCTGTGTTGGAGAGGCTGCGGAGAAATTGGGACAATGGCGCACATATGGTGGCAGTGCCTGGTAATTAGAGATTACTGGGGGGAGATTAAGTTAATCATCAGTGAGATTTTAAGTATAGATATCCCCGTTGATCCTTGGGTGTACCTACATCACGGCAGTAAAACTCCCACGAAGATATATTTGAAGTCGTTGTTACCTCACCTCCTAAACGCTGCCAAAAGTATTATTCCCAGATACTGGCAAGACAAAAGGAAACCTACGATGCGGGAGTGGTTCAACAAGATCAACTAAATTTATCATCTTGAATACTTGAGGTACAGTGAAGGAAGAAGATGGAAACCTTCGAGGAGATATGGAGTGATTGGGCAAATTTCAGGTACTCACTTCGAGCAGCTGAGATGTGGGGAACATAGATTGATGCCCCCATTGTAAATAGACAAACTAGACAAGCTACATCAATAGGTGTAAAAGTGAAGCACAGGGTTCAGACTAGACTGGAGAAATGGTAGTAGGAGCTGGGAAGGAAACTGATATATGAGGGTTATTCTGGGGGGGGGGAGGGGGGGGGTTGGGGGGGTTGGCCTAGGTGGGTCACTTGGGTCAAAAAATTTCAAGGGGTCGCTTTGTTTTCTTTTTTTTTCTTCCTTTTGTTTTTGATATATGTATAACTAGGAGTAAACGGCTAATAAATACTGTGGAAGGAGCCACAATGATGTGAATATATAAAGGGACTGAACTGCAAAGTTGAAATCACGGCCCCTGAAAATACTTTGCTGAAGTGGCAAAAAAAAAAAAAATTATATATATATATATATATATATATATATATATATATATATATATATATATATATATATACCGTATTTATCGGCGTATAACACGCGCTGCGCCGGCGTATAACACGCACCCCAAGTTAAGGAGGGAATTTTAACGAAAAAAACTTACATTTAAATGCCCATCAATGCAGCCTTATCAGTGTCCATCTGCAGAATTGTCAGTGTCCATCTGCATGCTTGTCCAGTGTCATTTGCAGCCTTGCCCAGGCTGCAGTTAAACTGCAGCGACTTGTCAGTGTCACTGCAGTTTAAAGCTGGCGCCAAGATACACAGAGCCGGCTCTTCTCAGTTCCTCTCGTAGTCCTGCCCAGACTGGGCGTGACTGTGAGCGGAGCCGAGCGCCGCCCATATACATACATAGCCGAGTGTACTCGGCTAGGTTCGGCTAGCTCCGCTCACAGTCACGCCTAGTCCCTGTGTTATATCCATCATAGGGCGGGACTGGGCATGACTGTGAGCGGAGCTAGCCGAACCTAGCCGAGTACACTCGACTATCTATGTATATCGGCAGCCGGCTCGCTCCGCTCACAAACAGCAGGGGGATCGGCGTATAACACGCACCCATGATTTTACCCTGATTTTAAGGGGAAAAAAATGCGTGTTATATGCCGATAAATACGGTATATATATATATATATATATATATAATATCCACTGCATACAGTTTAGATATATCTCACTGCAGGCCGTTCCTGGTGTACTGTTTCTTATATACATCAGGCAGGCGATTCAGTTAGCTGCAGTGTATTTATAACATACATATGTATGTGTGTGTGTATATATATATATATATATATATATATATATATATATATATATATACTGCATACATTTTAGCTATATCTCACTGCAGGCTGTTCCTGGTGTACTCTATCTAATATCTAATATACTTCTGGTAGGCAGATGATTCAGTTAGCTGCAGTGTATTTAATATATAGTCGCGTATATATATATATATATATCCACTGCATACAGTTTTGCTATATCTCGCTGCAGGCTGTTCCTGGTGTACTCTTTCTAATATACTTCTGGCAGGCAGATTATTCAGTTAGCTGCAGTGTATTTAATATATATATATATATATATATATATATATATATATATATATATATATATATATATATATATATATATATATATATATATATATATATATATATATATATATATATATATATATATATATATATATATATATATATATACAGATAGTCTCGTGTGTATGTGTGTATATATATATATATATATATATATATATATATATATATATATATATATATATATATATATATATATATATATATATCCACTGCATACAGTTTCGCTATATCTCGCTGCAGGCCGTTCCTGGTGTACTCTTTCTAATATACTTCTGGAAGGCAGATTATTTATTTATAAATATATATATATATATATATATATATATATATATATATATATATACGCAGTCAGGTCCATAAATATTGGGACATCAACACAATTCTAGTCTTTTTGGCTCTATACACTACCGCAATGGATTTGAAATGAAACAAACAAGATGTGCTTTTACTGTAGACTTTCAGCTTTAATTTGAGGGTATTTACATCCAAATCAGGTGAACAGTGTAGGAATTACAACAGTTTGTATATGTGCCTCCCACTTTTTAAGGGAGCAAAAGTAATGGGACAGATTAAGAATCATCCATCAAACTTTCACTTTTTAATACTTGGTTGCAAATCCTTTGCAGTCAATTACAGCCTGAAGTCTGGAACGCATAGACATCACCAGACGCTGGGTTTCATCCCTGGTGATGCTCTGCCAGGTCTCTACTGCAACTGCCTTCAGTTCCTGCTTGATCTTGGGGCATTTTCCCTTCAGTTTTGTCTTCAGCAAGTGAAATGCATGCTCAATCGAATTCAGGTCAGGTGATTGACTTGGCCATTGCATAACATTCCACTTCTTTCCCTTAAAAAAGTCTTTGGTTGGTTTCGCAGTATGCTTCAGGTCATTGTCCATCTGCACTGTGAAGCGCCGTCCAAAGAGTTCTGAAGCATTTTGCTGAATATGAGCAGATAATATTGCCCGAAACACTTCAGAATTCATCCTGCTGCTTTTGTCAGCAGTCACATCATCAATAAATACAAGAGAACCAGTTCCATTGGCAGCCATACATGCCCACGCCATGACACTACCACCACCATGCTTCACTGATGTCGTATGCTTTGGATCATGAGCAGTTCCTTTCCTTCTCCATACTCTTTTCTTCCTATCACTATGGTACAAGTTGATCTTGGTCTCATCTGTCCATAGGATGTTGTTCCAGAACTGTGAAGGCTTTTTTAGATGTCGTTTGGCAAACTCTAATCTGGCCATCCTGTTTTTGAGGCTCACCAATGGTTTACATCTTGTGGTGAACCCTCTGTATTCACTCTTCTCTTGATTGTTGACTTTGACACACATACACCTGCCTTCTGGAGAGTGTTCTTGATCTGGCCAACTGTTGTGAAGGCTGTTTTCTTCACCAGGGAAAGAATTCTTCAGTCATCCACCACAGTTGTTTTCGGTGGTCTTCCGGGTCTTTTTGGTGTTGCTGAGTTCACCGGTGCGTTCTTTCTTTTTAAGGATGTTCCAAACAGTTGATTTGGCCACACCTAAGGTTTTTGCTATCTCTCTGATGGGTTTGTTTTGTTTTTTCAGCCTAATGAGGGCTTGCTTCACTGATAGTGACAGCTCTTTGGATCTCATATTGAGAGTTGACAGCAACAGATTCCAAATGCAAATAGCACACTTGAAATTAACTCTGGACCTTCTATCTCCTCCTTGTAATGGGATAATGAGGGAATAACACACACCTGGCCATGGAACAGCTGAGCAGCCAATTGTTCCATTACTTTTGGTCCCTTAAAAAGTGGGAGGCACATATACAAACTGTTGTAATTCCTACACCGTTCACCTGATTTGGATGTAAATACCCTCAAATTAAAGCTGAAGTCTGCAGTTAAAGCAGTTTCATTTCAAATCCATTGTGGAGGTGTATAGAGCCAAAAAGATTAGAATTGTGTCGATGTTCCAATATTTATGGACCTGACTATATATATATATATATATATATATATATATATATATAGCCACTGCATACAGTTTAGCTATATCTCACTGCAGGCCTTTCCTGGTGTACTGTTTCTAATATACTTCAGGCGGTGTACACAGTACCGTGCACCTCTAGTGCAGTTGCTACTACTTTTTTGTTGGTGTACCAGAATAGCAACCCATAGTTGTTGTTAGACTTCTGGTGGTGTACATAATACCGTGCACCCATAGTGCAGTTGCAACTACTTTTCTGGTGGTGTACACAGTACACAATACATACAGTGTACCCATAGTTGCTATTAGACTTCTGATGATGTACACAATACCTTGCACCCATAGTGCAGTTGCTACTACTTTTCTGGTGGTGTACACAGTACACAACACAGTGTAGTGTGGTGTTGCAAAACAAAATCCCCATCATGTCCGGAAGGCCACCAAGGAGAGGCAGACGCTCACAGGCCACTAGAAAAGGGCAAGCAGGCTCTGTGTCTACAGTCGACAGTGCTGGTCATGGACATGGTGCATCTTCTGCAGGTGGCCGTGGGGCATGCTTGTCCTTTTTTTCTGCTGCTGGGACAGGGGCAGAAAAATTGGGCCTTTGGTGGTGGTGGTGGTGCCCCTCACAGATACTCTTGTTGGGTGCAGGAACGGGCCCTGCTGTGAAATATTAGATCAGAAATTGTAATTACATGCCCCTGTTAAACAGGGACATAAAAATTGGGCCTTAGGCAGTGGTGGTGGTGCCCTAAACCAAAAATATTGTTGGAAGCTAGCATCATCAAGATTGAGGAGGAATAGGATAGTCACTCAGCATAAGCAGTCTTCAAGGGATCCCACATCCATAGAAAAATCAATCAGTTACATCAGTATCAGGTGCTTGATAGCTGCTGCTGATTCAAGACTGATTAATTTTTATGAATGTGAGCCTATCAAGGGAGTCCGTGGACAGGCGCACTCTATGATTCGTTACAAACCTTCCAGCAGCACTGAATGTGTGTTCAGAAAGAACACTGGATGCAGGACAGGCCAGTAGATCAATTGCATATTAAGCAAGTTCTGGCCAGTGGTCCATCCTCAAGACCCAGTAACCCAGTGGATGCTCTGTTGGAAAGGTCTCCAAGTCTGCTCTTGCCCCTAGATATTCCTGCACCATGTAATGCAGATGCTGGCGATGGTTGCTTGAACCGATCAGACCTTGGCACTGAGGACTGAAAAATTATTAAAGGCATCGGTCAGCCGGCCACCTTCTCCACTGCTCTTCCTCTGACTAAACAAAGCTGTCATGGTTATGCAGTAATCTTTGTTTGTCAGCTTACCTCTCCACCATGTGTTCACCTTTAGAGGCCAGCCACTCTCACCTGACTACGTAAATAATTCCTCCTCAAAGCATGTCTCCACCCCAGCCCCTATCATGGAACTCTGTATTAACCTGTGCACTGCAAGCCTGCCTTGCTGATCAACCTTTGTGTGTTTAGCTTCCATGTGCATCTTGCTGTGTCTTCTACGTCTGATTCAAGTTACCGATCTTGGCTTATTCTCGACTATCCCTGCCTGCTTGTGACCCTGACCTTTGGCGTGTTCTATGCTTATCCTTGTCTGCTAGTTGCCCCGACCTTTGGCTTATTCCCTTACTATCTCTGTCCTCCTGTAGCCTACTGTGGGCGTGAGCTTGGAGACCCTGGGGGTCGCGACCTGGAGCCAGTTACAGCCCAGTCCATCCTCACCACTAGAGGTTCTGGTGAACACCCGCTGGTTCTTAGACTCCAAGCCCTGGGGAATCTTATGCTCCAACCCCTGTGGGATCCATGTTGGTGTTCCAGTGGACCTGCCTTCCTTAACCACCTAGACTCCCATCCACAGCAGTCAGCCATAGGGTCCACTACCTTTGCGGTGCACTCCTGACCCCAACGGTGTGCATCTGTCACCTGGCCTCAGGTGACCTGACAGAAGCCTCAGCAACACGTTGTCCAGCACCAGGAAATTGTAACCTCACAGGGTCTGGAAATGCATTGCACAAACCTTTCTTCAAGGCCTCCTGAAGATGTTTCATCCTCTGCTCCCTCTGCAAAGGCAGGATGAGTTCTGCAACCTTACCCTTGTAACGTGGATCAAGAAGGGTTGCCAGCCAGTAATGATTCCTTCTCTTTGATACCACGAATCTTAGGGTCCTTATGCTGCATGGCCTCCCTGATTCTGCAAAGCCTGTGAAAGTTTGCAGAGGCATTCGATTCTAAGTCCTTTGGGTCACTAAGAATCACATGATCCGTAACAATCTCCTCCCAGCCACGTACAACTACTTGGGATTCTGGGGACTGAAAACCATCCCTTGAAGACTGCTGCTGAGTCTATGCTGACACAATCCTCCTCCTTTTCCTCCTCCTCCTCTTCTTCCTGTGTGTTTGGTGGGCCTGCAGGAATAATATTTGGATAAAGGGGGCCTTGAGAGGTAAGGAAGTCCTCCTCTTCATCACACAGTTCTGCCTCAAGTGCCCTGTCCATTATCCCATGAAACGTGTGCTCCAACAGGAAGACAAGAGGGACAGTATCACTGATGCTTGCATTGTTGCTGCTCACCATCCTCGTGACCTCATCAAATGGTGACCGGACAGTGCATGCATCCTTGATCAGTAGCCACTGGTGTGGCGAAAAGAAGCCAAGCTCCCCTGACCCTGTCCTGGTGCCATACTTACACAGGTACTCATTGATGGCCCTCTGCTGCATGTACAGCTGCTGCAGCATTGCCAACGTTAACTTCCACCTGGTGGACATGTCACAAATGAAGCGGTTGGTGGGCAGGTTGCATTCCCTTTGAATGTCAGCCAGCCGAGCACTCGCTTTGTATGACCATTGGAAATGACCACAGACTTTTCTGGCCTGCCTCAGGAGATCTTGTAAGCCTGGGTACATGTTCAAGAACCACTGCACCACCAAATTCAGGATGTGTGCCAAACATGGAACATGTGTCAAGTGTCCCTGTCGGAGGGCAGAGAGAAGGTTGGTGCTATTGTCACATACAACCATTCCTGGCTGAAGCTGGTGTGGCGTCAACCACCTCTGAGCCTGCCCCTGCAGAGCTGACAGAGTCTCTGTCCCAGTGTGGCTCCTGTCCCCTAAGCAGTGGTTTAACCTTAAACTACGTAGAGGGTTTTTTACTGTAAGAGCGGCAAGGATGTGGAATTCCCTTCCACAGGCAGTGGTCTCAGCAGGGAACATCGATAGCTTCAAGAAACTATTAGATAAGCACCTGAATGACCGTAACATATATACAATGTAATAATGACATATAATCACACACATAGGTTGGACTTGTGTCTTTTTTTCAACCTCCCCTACTATGTAAATATGTAACTCATGCACTGCATGGCATCTTTTTTGCCTAAGTGCTTGCGTAGCCCCTTGAACACTTACAGAGCACTGCTGGTTCAGAGAACAAATCTGCAGAAGAGGCTATAGAGGAAGAAGATGAGGAGGGGGTGGAGGAGAGAGCTGTGGCAGAATCACGGCTAGCATTTTGTAGGAATGGTGGCGGAACAAGCTCCAACAGTACTGAACCTTGTCCTGCATCCTTCCCAGCTGCCAGCAGAGTTACCCAGTGCTCCGTGAAGGAAAGGTAACATCCCTGCCCATGCCTACTAGATCATGAGTCTACGATAATATACACCTTACTGCTGACCGCCCTGTCCAACAAGACAAAAACATTGCTTTCCACATGCCGGTAGAGAGCTGGAATGGCCTTCCATGAAAAGAAATGGCATTTTGGAACCTGCAAATGAGGTACAGCACATTCCACAAATTC
Source organism: Aquarana catesbeiana (assembly GCF_042186555.1). Classification (NCBI taxonomy): domain Eukaryota; kingdom Metazoa; phylum Chordata; class Amphibia; order Anura; family Ranidae; genus Aquarana; species Aquarana catesbeiana. The sequence goes on along the minus strand of NC_133324.1, from coordinate 516,237,103 downwards.
ACGAAAGAGGGCAGAATCTACCAGCTGAAAAGGCTAGCAATTTGGCCAAGCTGGCATTCAAGCTAGCATTCAGACTGTGAGCATGTGGATGGCTGGGACCAAATTTCTTTTTATGGTTTAGCAACTGGGGTAGGGAAATTAGCCTGCTAAAATCAGATGGTGGTGTACTGCTAGTAGATTGGCGGCAAGTACTTGGGACACCTATTGCTATACCTTCATTCCTCTTGGTGCAGGTTTTCGAGAGGACTGGAGTAGGGTTGGAGATCCCAGATGAGGAGTAAGGAGAAGTCTGCCTTTTTCTTTGATGTGGGTCTTTCAAGTGCTGTTGCCAACGGATATTGTAATTATGAATATATTTCATTTATATTTAATGAAAAAGGGGGAACGTTGGAGCGGACTTTATAGGTACCAGAAAAGGAATACAAAATATTATTAGAAAAATAATGAATTTATTATACAAAGATATAAACAATTGACAATATAACATTAAAAATGAATAGCATTGGCTTCCAATAAAATAAGCCACACATAGTATGTATATTGCTCCCTATTGCTGCTTGAATATGGCAGGTCGATGTTTCGCTTTCGCTTACTCAGGACCTATATGACTGACACCAAGCAGAGGGATTTAGACAGGCACTGGGGAGAAAATCAAATCCTTTCTGGCAGGTCAAATTTTTGGAACGATATATCAAAGAAGACTTGAATCCACAGGGTTTGAGGATTCAGGTATTCCCCAACTTATGGAAGCTTAACACAGAGTTTAAAAAATAATGGGAGACTAACCTACAGGAATGCACAGTAAAGATGATGAATGCACTTATTAGCCATTATAATGAGGATATCAGAAATATAGATAGGGATATTATTGAATTTCAGAGACAGAATGTGGCCCTATGTGCCCATCGTATATTTCAAGAAAAGGATAAATCCCTGAAAGAACATATTGAAAAATTGTATAAAGATCTGATATATAAAAAGATATTAAATTCATTAAGGACAAGATGGCATGCAATGGTAAATTTGCCTATAGATGGCCTCAGCAGGGAGGGAAAAAGAGTAGAGGCAATCAGAAAAAAGGTAACAACAGCCATCAGGAAGAGGAAGAGGAAGATCCCATGGATTTAGGAAAAGGCACAATACGGATGACGGTTATATTGGTGGTGGTAAGGGAAAGAAAACTAAAGACCATGCTCATGATAAATATTCTGACTCAGATGCGGGCTTTGAAATTAAAACTGGTGATGGGTCACGTGGTGATATGCAGGTAATGGAAAGAGGGGCCAGTGGGTCAGACGTCCTGACAGGTTCAAATCATACCACTATGTCCCCCCAAACTGCCCTGCAGGCACATAGACAAAAAGAGGGGAGGGGGAGGGGGGTTTAGCCCAATAGAGGTGGGCCAAAAAAGAAAGGGGTTACTATTAGCAACAAATATCAATCATGAAGGATAGGTGCCAAAATAACAGCTTTATTTCTATAGTAATTTATCAAATTGGATAGTATAAAGTGCAGTATGTTAAAATTGATTGAGTACAATCAAACATTGAATAGAATTAATACAGACAGGTTAAACATACAGGACAAACATAAAACATTACACTTAACACTGGCCAAGTCCGGACGTATTGTTTTAGTCCACTGCTACCATGTAGCAAATAGTTTCCCTATTAGTCAATTATTAAATGGTTAGCAGTGGGCTAATACAACTATGGAGTGGGGGGGGGAAGAAGAAAGTGAGCGTGTGCTTGTCATTGAGAAAAATAAAGGGGGATAATAAACGGAGAAGAAAATTCATCATATGATCATTATCGGTGAAAAGAGCTGATAAACCGACAGCGCCAGATAATATGTCCATTACTTTTGGTAGCGCTAAACAAAAAAAATTGAACAGAAAAAAACACACTCAGGTAAAGTCATAAGAGATTTCCCTCCAAGGTGCTAGCTACAAGTTGTTCAAGTATTTTTCCAAAGTTCAGTCCTTTGCAACTTTATATCAAACACGTCAAGGGTCTCACTGATCACATTAACGGTTTATGCACTGGTATTAAGCTCCGGTAAACCACAAGTGTTAGGACATAGTAGTCACTCAATGACATGTGTCTGAAGCGCTCAGCATAAATCAATCAGTACATTACCACCCCGTTCGGAAACTACTGTCTGTAGCTTTTCCATGGCTCCTTTATACGGTTGGTTCGTTGTCACTTAGGTAGTGTACGATAGCATACAATAAAGAGAAGGTAAGCCTCGTTCGCCACCTGCTGCCGCGGTGGCTAATGTGTACTTGAGTCCGGTCGGCTATCTCCAATCGTAGCTGCTGCCAGTATCGTACGCGGTTATATTCATTGCCTCCCCGCTCTCCATTCGCATATCACTCCATGCCTGTCACGTCCTCGAACAGGGCAGCCTTATGACGTCAACGCGTTTCGCCGTGTCTAATGGCGTAGCTTCATTTCGGACGTTCATTGGATTAGCTGCCACATGCCCTTTTATCATGAATTTTTTGGTGGTTGCTACCAATGAAGTTTTGATGGTTTAAAGGGACAAAAATCCTGTTGATAAAAGCAAATTGTCTGTTTGGCTAGTCATCACTATTCATCATTATGGATAGGATCCATCGTTATCTGGTCGGAATTCAATGTAAGGTTATATTTCAGAAACTTATAGAGTGAATTGTCATGTTAGTAAAAGCAAAACGCACAATGAAAATAGGAAGGGGACGAAATAGTAGGAAAGGAAGAGGGAAAAGAAAAAGCAAGCAGTAGGAGCAGACGAAAGAGAAGACAAACAGGACATATACGGTGGAAGATTGACATTAATTAACAGATGTAATAAGCACATAACTAGGGAGATCCTCCATGGTTAAATCGAGAGATTTTTTCTAAGTCTGGAAAAGAACAGGTATTCTTTCCAATAGTCACCCCATAAGTGTATGTTCACTGTGTGGATGACCTTTCATAGATGGTGCATATATTTGCATCATACATAGGTGTACAGATACGCTGGTGTGAGTATACATACAAATCAGGTGAAGGGGAATCTTAATACTTTTTAAGCTTAATCATGTTTGATAATAAGAGTTTAGGTCTCCAAGAAGACCTGTAGATTTAGCTATGTATTTAACCCCACCGGCACGAGGGACTTCAGTTTGTACACCCATCACTTTTTGTTTTTGGAGAAGTATGCGTTCAAAGTCACCTTGTCTGGTGGGTAACTTCAGGGCATAGATCCCCTTCACTGTTAACCCCTTGGAGCTTCAACCATGACACAATGAAAAATGTTTTGCCAGTGGTTTCTCTGGGATCTTTCCTTTATCATTAATTTTGCGTAAATGCTCGCCAATCCTTATCTTCAGGGGTCTCTTTGTTTTCCCTACCTATATTTTAGGGCAGGGGCAGGTTATCAAATATATAACTCGTGACGTGGAGCAGTTGATAAGGTCACGTATTTCAAATGTTTCCTCACCCAGTGCATCAGTAAATTCAGAGGTTCTATGAATTAAGGGACAAATCTGGCATTTATTGCAGGGGAACATGCCCGTAGTTCGTGGGTAATCCGATAGCCATGTTGGATTTGGTTCTTTAACAAATTCCGATTGGATCAGCATGTCTCCCAAACTTCTAGCTCGTCATGCTACTAGCTTTGGAGAAGTACTAACTATTCTAGCCAGTTCAGGGGAATTAGTCAGGATCCCCCAATGTTTCTCCAAGATGGAGCGTACCTTATTCCACTGGGATCCAAATGCGGTTATGATTCGTACTGGATCAATTTTCTCTGGAGGAGACTCATTGACAACTGGCTCATTGCGCAGCAGACACATTCTATCTTTCATTGCTGCTTTCTTTTTGTCCCTCTTGATTTGTCTATGCGAGTAGCCACGTTCACGGAACCTCGCATAGAGTTCAAGGCTTTCACGTCTATAGTCAGCAGCACTTGTACAATTCCTTTTGATGCGTAAGAACTGGCCCACTGGTATCCCATTTTTTAGCCATTGGGGATGGTGGCTTGTGGCTTGCAACAGTGTATTTGCTGCCGTTTTTTTCCGGAATGTACAGGTGCTGAGCTGACCATTTTCCAATGTGATCTGCAAGTCTAAAAAAGACAGTTTCCTTTGATCAAAGTTGTATGTTAACCGTATATTTCCTTGGTTCGTATTAAGTTCCCTCATGAAATCATGCAAGTTGTCAAGAGTACCCCTCCATATCATCAGTACATCATCTATGTACCGTAACCACGTAAGTACATGGTCACGGTACATTGACGAGGGAGACATCCTCCTCCTCCCAAAGTCCCAAATGGAGGCAGGCATAGGCCAGAGCCCACGCAGCTCTCATAGAAGTACCCCGTATTTGGTGGTAGTAGGTTGTCAGGAATTGGAAAAAATTATTGGACAGAGTAAACTCCAACAATTCAACCAAAAATTCTTTTTGGGGTTCAGACTCCGGGTACGATAGATCCAGGAATCTCTCAACCGCATGGATGCCAACATGATGGGGTATCGAGGTGTAAAGTGACTCTACATCTATGCCAACTAACCATACCCCATCGGGCTGCCCACATGCGTTAAGTTCAGTAATTTTAGCCAGCACGTGCCTCGTGTCCTGGACAAATGATTTTAGATTTTTAATCATGTCCTGCAAACAGGGAGTCCAAGTACCGACCCACTCTCTCTAAGGGACCCTGGCAGGCCGAGACAATCGGTCTGCCTGGGGGATTTTTTAATGAACTTTTGGGATAATATAGAAGGTCGGTGCATTGAACTCCCAGACGTGGAGATGTTGGAATTCTCGGACAGTTAGTAAGCCCACATCTTTAGCCTCCATTAATTTTCTATTTAGTTCCTGTACAAGTGCTGGGAAGGGATTGTTGCCTAATTTTTCATAAGTTATTTGGTCATTAAGCAGGCGTTTAGCCTCTTTTTCATAATCTTGTTGGTTTAATAAGACAACATTCCCACCCTTATCACTCTTCTTTATAACAATATTGTTTCTCTTTTTTAAGTTGTTCAAGGCAGGAATTTTACCATCTGTCAGGTTGTCAGGGGATTTCTGAGTCCAGTCCGCCTTTTCCAAGTCAGTTTGTAGCATATCCAGGAACAAATTTAGCCATTTGTTCTTGGACAGTGGGGGCATCTTTTGCGACCTAATTCTCAGGTTAGCCTGTCTCCTTATCGATGTAGGTATCTCTGAGGGCCCTTCATTCTCCTCCAGTAGTGAATTCAGTATATCTAGTGCTTTTTGATCTTCTGCATCTATTGGCAGCGCGGCTACTGCAGCGCTGTCCTTTCGATCATACAGTGAGCGTAAGAAAACTTTCCTCAGAAACAAGGTTACGTCTTTAAAGACCGTAAACTTATCCATGTTAGCTACAGGGGAGAAGGTCATGCCCTTTTGTAATAGACTTATATGATCGGGGGTGAGTTTCAAGTCTGACAGATTAACTACCTTCATGTCATCCCCTCTCTGTACTGTTTGTCGAGATAACGTCTCAGTCACTGTCTCTTCTGGCTCCTGGTAAATGTTCGCTCTTGAGTCGCTTTTGGTGGTTTTGGATTTTTGAGCCCTGTTTTTATTTTTGGGGGTGGTGTCCGTTCGGTGGTTGGCTCCGCCCCCTCCTGATCTGAAAAAATTACTGTTTTGGAAATCTCTTCGTCAGACTCACTCTGCGATTTATTGCGTCTTTGTCTTGATTGTTGGCGATGTCCCCGTCTCTGTGATTTACTTCGTCCATGTCGTATTGTTAAGTCAAAAACTTCGTCCTTCTCAAAGTCAGCTAGGTCCCGTTGGAATTTTCCCTGCTTGGTAATCTTTAAATTTAGCTGTGCTTTCTCAATTTCTTTTTTTAGAATCTCATTTTGTTTTGTAAACTCGTCACAGTTTTTAAAGGTCTCCAAGCTCCGGGCACTTTCCTCTATATGCTCATGTATGGTAGTTAATTGAGTTTTTTCCTCATCTACTATTAGTCCCATGACGGCCAAGCCATGATTAATACAAAGTTCCTTCCATTTGGGCAGGAAACTATCAGTGTGTAGATGTTCTGCTGGAATCGTCTTATCCCTCAACCCTCTTGGGACAATTCAGTGTAAAATGTAGGTTTCCAGAGACGACACATCCCACTTTTGATTTAGATGTTTAATCAATAACTTCTTATGTTCTTTACATTTATTTTTAATTTCATCATCCAAATGGATGGTTTGGGGTGTGTCGGTCTGGAAAGCAGTCCTAATTATTTGATCTATGTCCTCGCCTAGCATAAACGCCATTCCTCTGACAATTAACTCTGATGGATTGATACTCTAGAACTGCACCAATTATTGAAGATTGTAGACTTGCAGGAAGTGACCCTATTGATCACATAAGTCACATATAGAACATAGGGAAAAGAAGGGGGGAGGGGGAACACGCAAGTATACCACTAATACATGGTCAAGTACATTAGATGACCAGTGTTAAATCCTTCATCCGTTAGGGTATTGTTGCTGTAACCATTAGCATATATATAAAAAGAGGGGAGGGGGGTTTGACAATGACAAGCACACGCTCACTTTCTTCTCCCTCCCCCCCCACTCCATAGTTGTATTAGCCCACAGCTAACCATTTAATAATTGACTAATAGGGAACATATTTGATCCCGTTTCATCCAATTTAAATTTCTATTCGCTACATGGTAGCAGTGGACTAAAACAATACGTCCGGACTTGGCCAGTGTTAAGTGTAATGTTTTATGTTTGTCCTGTATGTTTAACGTGTCTGTGTTAATTCAATTCAATGTTTGATTGTACTCAATCAGTTTTAACATACTGCACTTTATACTTTTCAATTTGATAAATTACTATAGAAATAAAGCTGTTATTTTGGCACCTATCCTTCATGATTGATATTTGTTGCTAATAGTAACCCCTTTCTTTTTTGGCCCACCTCTATTGGGCTAAAGCCCCCTCCCCCTCCCCTCTTTTTATCTATATGCTAATAGTTACAGCAAAAAAAACGTAACGGGTGAAGGATTTAACACTGGTCATCTAATGTACTTGACCATGTATTAGTGGTATACTTGCGCGTTCCCCCCTTCCCCCTTCTTTTCCCTACGTTCTATACCTGCAGGCACATAATGACCATGTATTAGTGGTATACTTGCGCGTTCCCCCTCCCCCCCTTCTTTTCCCTACGTTCTATACCTGCAGGTACATACTCAGACACCTAGAAATACAGGAGCTGTCTCTAAAATTATGAAAGAAAAGGATTTTCAATTATTTCTTCCTGTACAGGACCAGCCCAACAAACAGTTGGCCCCGCACAGTCTGGATCGGTATGCATACAGGGGCAAATAGATACTGAACAGCTCCCTAGTGGGGCTTTAAAGCAGCCAATAAATACAAAATAAGTAATCAAAACATAGTTTTATTGGTACAAAAATATTAAAAGATTCTGAGCTTTAGAGTCAGGACATGAACTGGGATACAATGTATCGGCGTCCCGGATCCCTTCCGGACGATGTGCGCATGCGCGCGCGACCTAGGTCGCGTCCGCGTGACGTCACCACGTCAACACGATTGCGGCGGAAGCGACGGGTGTCCCCGAGGGTTCATCCTCCTCCGGAACGCCGGGGGGGACCGTGCGGTAAGCGCATTTGGCGTGTTGTTCCTCCCCGTGGGGCGGGGGGAGGGTTGGTGGGGGGAGGAGGGGTTTTAGATGGACGGCTCACACCTGTAGGAGCTTTAGTCAATCAGCATTCCTACTATAAGAAGCACATAACCATATGGGAGGTTCATTGATCCTCTCCTGACTCTGCTAAACGCCTGCATGTAGCTGTTGTTTCATGTAATGGTAAGTGTCTTTAAACACTTGGAAGTGCTTTCTCTTATATGTGGTTTATACCACTGCTGTGGAGCACCTCTTTTCAATACTTTTTGTTTTTATTTAATTATATCTGATGTTGATATCATATTTTTCTGAAATTGTAGCCAACTAACTCAAGCTCCCCTGGTCCTCAGTAATAGGTAATAATCATTACCATCACCCTATGCACTTTTAATTAGTTGATCACAATGCATGTAATTCTTGGAAAATCTTCTGTGTGCCTGTACTTAGTTTCTGGGTCTTATCACCATTTTCATTCTGTGTCTCTTCACTTTCTTCCTGACTCTTGGCTCCTTTACTTCCATCACCTTTTACTTCTTTCACCTTTAATCTTTTCTTCCATCCAGGCTGGTGGCTGGTCTTTTTCACCTCACATTTTTTCGGATCAGTGTATGGTTTGCTTTATAACCTATACTTATACTGTTGCATGGTCTTGCAGGGGCAGCTGGGGACTGTATTTTCCCTTGTTCCTTCACATCACTCCCTATCTTGACCACACATTTTCACACTCCCGTTCCTCACTTATTTTCCCATATGTTTTGTTATTTCACCTTCCCCGCTTTCACTCCCTTCACATCTTTTGCAAACTCCCTTTCCTAGTGTCCCCCCCCTCTTTTCCTCCCCTCTCTCTCCCCCCCCTTTTTTTTTTTTTTATTCCTTCATGTTTCTCCATTCGGTTCCCTTGCACTTTTTGCCCCTGCATGCCCCCACGCTTACATTTAACTATTTTTTGTATCAGGGGAATTTATATTCCCTTATGAGTACTAATCAATGTTTCTCTGCTCCAAATCGATTGTAGTACCAGCATTACTTCACCCCGGGTGCAGTGAGTGCCTGTCGCCCGCCTCTGCTCTGCTCCCCTCCCCTTTGTATGTGGGGGGCTACAAATGCACGATTCCTCGTAAGGCATGTTTGGCCCACCGCCCGTCCTTTAGGAGTTGATCTGGCACTGGGATAGACTCCGGCTCAGGAGGGACTACATATATATATACCGTATTTATCGGCGTATAACACGCACTTTTTTCCCCTTAAAATCAGGGGAAAATCGCGGGTGCGTGTTATACGCCGATCCCCTGCGATCCTGACCTGTCAGAATTAAAAAATCGCTGACCGCGATTTGAAAATGGCGCCGCCGGCGCCGAAATACACAGTGCCGGTCCTCGGCTTTTCTCGGCGGCTTTCGGTTTCACTCGAGCGCCGCCCGAACCTAGCCGAGTATACTCGGTTAGTTTCGGATAGCTCCGCTCACCGTCCGAGTGGAACCGAAAGTAAACGAGAGCCGCCGAGAAGAGCCGAGGACCGGCTCTGTGTATTTCGGCGCCGGCGGCGCCATTTTCAAATCGCGGTCGGCGATTTTGAAGCTCACAGGCTTCAGCAAGGCTGGACTGGGGCAAGGCTGGACTGGGGCAAGGCTGGACTGGGGCAAGGCTGGACTGGACACTGGGGAAGGCTGCACTGACATGGCTGCACTGACATGGCTGCACTGACATGGCTGCACTAGCAAGGCTGCACTGACATGGCTGCACTAGCAAGGCTGCACTGACATGGCTGCACTGACATGGCTGCACTAACAAGGCTGCACTGACATGGCTGCACTGACATGGCTGCACTGACATGGCTGCACTAGCAAGGCTGCACTGACATGGCTGCACTGGCAAGGCTGCACTGGCAAGGCTGCACTGACATGGCTGCACTGGCAAGGCTGCACTGACAAGGCTGCACTGACAAGGCTGCACTGGGCAAGGCTGGACTGGGGCAAGGCTGCACTGAGAAGGCTGCAATGATGGGCATTTAAATGTAAGTTTTTTTCCCTTCAACTTCCCTCCTAAAAGTTTTTTTTCCTTAAAATTCCCTCCTAAATTGAGGTGCGTGTTATACGCCGGTGCGTGTTATACGCCGATAAATACGGTATATACTTTTTCTCATTGGGAACACCCAACACCACTGGGAACTCTGCGACTGGTAATTATGATACCTGTAGATGTACTGTGAGTTATATATGTAAGTTTGCTACTGTCGAACCATATATTTTGTTTGATACATGATTATATTTCCACAGTTGACAATTATCCTCTGAAGAAGACCCATTAAGGGTCGAAACGCGTCAGGATTTTAAATAATATTTATCACTCTTTTGTTGTCTTATACATTGTATTGCACATGGTTCCCGATTACGGGCACTGTCCGTTGTATACTTTTTTATACTTGTATTGTACATTGTATCCCAGTTCATGTCCTGACTCTAAAGGTCAGAATCTTTTAATATTTTTGTACCAATAAAACTATGTTTTGATTACTTATTTTGTATTTATTGGCTGCTTTAAAGCCCCACTAGGGTTTTTTTTTGTACTTTTTTCATGCATCTTATGGGGTGCGCAGCCCTTATTGTCTGCACTCATAGGAGTGTCTTTTGTTGATTATCTTTTGAGATACTGAACAGCTACAGATCATAAATCTATCCACTAAGATACTCTCCCAGGCTGAGACACAGGTCCTTGCTTTGGGGTTGAGTTTTTGTCCATCTTCACGTGCAGACAGTTTTGAACTGGTTAAGGATATGAATTTGTTCACCAGAAGGCTTACATATAAGTATATGTATGATAAATAAAGGAAAAGGAAAACACAGGAAAAGATTGATCGGGCCCATGGAAGGGCTTTACCGTTAGGGACTTTTTGGCATTAAAGGATCTCATGGATCTGTTGGATGAGAATGAGTCCACCCCTGGAGACAATCTGGGGGTCCTTTCTGCGCCACGGGCTTCAGAGGTGGACTCCAGATTCCGAAAAAATTTCTACCCAATTCCCACCTTTGAAAACTAATCCCCACATATGGACGTTTCTATCTCAGGTGACTGCAGACATTAAAAAATTGAACTTTAGCACTGACAGCGCAAAAAATATTAAGTTTAGTCAGCAGTAAGCCATTAATGAGTTACAAAATAATAGGGACATAACCATAAAGATGGCAGATAAAGGAGGGAACGTTGTGGTAATGATCACTACTGATTACCGCGAGATGTATATGACCATCCTATCAAATAGGGATTGGTACGCCCCTATATCATTGGAGAAGGCACAAGAATTCAATCGTGAATATGATACGTTGATACACAATGCTTTCGCAATGGGAACAATAGACAAAGAGATATATGAGGCCCTAAAAAATCCCTTCCCAAGAATGACTTCTTTCTATTCCCTACTAAAGACACACAAAAACATTGCAAAACCGCCGGGACATCCAATAATATCTGGGATAGGGGCTAAGACTGAGAAAGGAAGCCCTTTAGTCGACATTTTCCTACGCCCACACGTCCTTGAACTTCCATCATGCATAAAAGATACCAGGGATCTTCTTAAAAAACTTTTCAATGTCACTGTACCTGCAGATAGTATACTTGTATCCATTGATGTGAAGGCACTGTATTGCAGTATCCCTCATACCAGTGGCCTCTCCGCAGTGAAAGAATTTCTTGACAAGAATGATGGGGTGACACAACCTCATAACATCTTTATACTGCAACTATTGCAACACATACTTACCAGAAATGTCTTTACCTTTGATGGGTCCCGCTACCTCCAGGTGCAGGGGGTTGCGATGGGGACTTGTTGTGCCCCATCGTATGTCAACCTGTACCTGGGGGTGTGTGAGTGTACTCTGTTTGCTGACTATTCTCTGTCTGTATATCTGTCCAGCATTTTATGCTGGTACAGATATATAGGCGACATTTTTATGACATGGAATTCCAGTAAAACTGACCTGCTGGTGTTTCTGGAAAAACTGTCAAAAAATAATTATAACTTGAAGTTCACTATGAATAGTGATCCAATGTCAATATCTTTCCTGGATATTAATATTTTCAAACAAGAGGATGGATATCTAGGTTACTTCACTTTACAGAAAACCAACGGCGGGAAACACTATTCTCCATGCCTCCAGTGCTCACCCTCAATCTCTAATTAGGAGTATACCATACTCCCAGTATTTGCGTATCAGACGGAACTGTTCAAAAGAAGATTTCTTCAGAGAAGCAAAGGCATTGAGAATGAGACTATTGGATAGGGGATATTCGAAAACTACCCTAAGAAAAGCCTTTAATAAAGCCTGCCGGCTAGGCCGACAGGAATTATTATTCGGCACTAAAAGAAACAAACAGGAAGATAGAGGAAGAATAGTCACCACTTTCTCGAATAACCATGAGATTGTGAAACAAACTCTGGAGAAACACTGGCACCTCCTTACAGGGGACCCAATTCTGAAGAAATACATTGCAGACTACCCCCAAATCACACATAAATCACGTATGTGGGTATGTACTAGACGATCACTAAAGGATCGTCTAGTACATACCCACTTTCAGGAATCCTGGGGACAGGCTGAGAATTTGGTGGGGATGTTCAGATGTGATGACTGTGAATACTGTGGCTGGATCTTAGAGGGAGAATCTTTCTTCCTGCCAAATGGGCGTTTGCATAGGATTATACAGTATGTGAACTGTCAAACTAAATGTGTAATTTACATTGCACATGTAAATGCGGATCCTTTTATATAGGAAAAAACTTTTAGAAATATTTGGAGGAGGATCTATGACCATATTTATTACATTAGGAGGAATCTTCTATACACCCCCATTGGCAGGCATGTTGCTCTCCAACATAGACATGATACCTCGATGATACAGTTCACAGTCTTGGAGAGAATCAATGAAGATCCTAGGGGTGGCAATGTGGACAAAAAGTTATTACAACGGGAGGCTAGGTGGATATTTAATTTAAATGCCACCTCTCCTCCAGGCCTAAACGAAGCTCTAAGTTACAAGCCTTTTTTGGGCTAAACAATCAAATAAAAATCTCTTCTCTCCCCTTAGACTTGATCAGACTATGATGGATGAGGACATATGATACCAATACACATTCCTATGGATACTCTCCTCTCCATTTAACTGTATGTGGCCCGGATAGTTATATGGTCTAATTATGAAATTTAATAGAATATCTTGATTAAATACTAGTGAATTGTTTCTGTAATGGAAAATGAAAGGTTTGACAATGGATATCTGCATAATACAATTGTCAGGGGTGATTGAAATATGATGCATTGCTTATGGCATGCCCTATGCCTCCTCCTAGTGGTGGCCTGGCGCTGAGTCTCCTGTTTGGTATTTGTCGGCTCTCTAATGGGGGAACCCCTGCATGGAAAACATCCGGCTATAATGTGACTAAGTGTCACTATAAGGCCTAGGTGGTGGTGATGCGGTGGTAGGAGTCGGGGGGTACAACATCTTCCCCCGTATTTTGAGCCGACGTATGTTTACTCAGTAGATTAATCACTAATATTTCCAATATATTACTTCCCTTCAGCTTGAATATATAGTAGGAACATTTACGTTCTTATCTATTCACCAGTACACTGTTTGGCTATGTAGCAAGCTATTACGCTTCTAAGCATCTATTACATGCTAGTGCGCAGATGCACACTTCCACAATTCAGCTCTGACATTGTGGATAGACTCCGCTGATGCGAGCGCCATAGTGCGCATGCAGAAGAGCCGATGGAATGGTCCATCGGCCCCGGCTATCTAATATGCACTTCTCGTCCCCTCTTTTCTTTGCAGGTGATGCTGACATTAGTGTGGTCTGGCTGTGTATCTGAGATAGTCATTGTAGCAGTTTATTATTTGTTCCTAATGGGTATCTGACACCTTTTTTTTGTTTTTTTGGTGTCCTGTCTCCTTGTCTTCCCCCTGCTGATGATTATTTTTCATTGCAGGTGATATTGGCATTAGTATCTGAGATAGCCAGTGGAGCAGTTTATTATAGGTTCCTAATGGGAATCTGACACTTCTATTCTTTGGTGTCCTGTCTCTCTGTCTTCCCCCTGCTGATGATCATTTTGGTAGCGTCCATTCAGCTGTCAGCAATAATTGCTATAATTTACTATATAAAGCTCATTGATACTGTCGCCTACTATAGTGGTGTAACTCTACTGGACTCCTTGTGACAGGTTTGTGAAATTAATCTTGCAATGTTGCTTAGGATCCTCTTCTGTCCATTACTTATGTTTCAGTAATAGGCTGTCATTGTGGAACTGATACTAGATATCTGGTCTTTTTAGATTCTCTATCTGGAGCTACAGGCTATTTTCTGAATGAGTGTTTGTGCCTTATCAGCACAGGGCCCTGAAATATACTAACCAGGAGACTTCTGGTGTGTCTGTATTAAGGCATATTCCTACTAATATATTACGCTTTTGTCCTGTTGGAGATCTCAAACTGTGTCATATTTCTCTATAGATGGTCACATATTGTGTCCTATGGAGATATTTTTCCTGCATATGTTCTGAGGCCTCATCATTCTCTTTTGAGGTAACCTCTGTTCATTATCTAATGATAGACCTTACTGGGGTTCTTTAGCTGTCTACACTTCTGACGGCTTTTTTTCATTTTAGCCCACAGCCACTGTCCTTTCACCTAGAGTCCAGTCTGGTACACGTACACCCGCTAGGCTTGATATTGAAACTTTTACATCTCCATAACCAAGTAAGTATTTGCTGAATTTAGGGCTACTTATTATCATTATTATTTTTTTTCTAATTCCATCCCAAGGTTTTTGGATTATTTAGAGTATGCATATTTTTATATTATATAGATTTTTGACTGACCCCTCTGGGCATCCTTGTGATTCTTGGTCCCATTCAGGCACCCAGGGAAGGCGTGGGGCATGTCATGCGTATGAGAGTTATGCTGTTCTAAGTGAGTGGTTTCCTCTATGCATCACTTACATGTCATTCTGGGACATTTCACCTTTTGATACATATATCTGTATCCATTGTCCGTATTTGAAATATGAGTATTTCTCCTTTCTTATGCAGAATCCCTCTGCTTGGTGTCAGGCATATAGGTCCTGAGGAAGCGAAACGTCGACCTGCCATATTCAAGCAGCAATAGGGAGCAATATACATACTATGTGTGGCTTATTTTATTGGAAGCCAACGCTATTCGTTATTAATGTTATCTTGTCAATTGTTTTTATATCTTTGTATAATAAATTAATTATTTTTCTAATAATATTTTGTATTCCTTTTCTGGTACCTATAAAGTCTGCTCCAACGTTCCCCCTTTTTCATTAGCAAATTCATATGGATGTGGTACCCCCTTGGCCCTTTCTTTATCTATTAATTTATATTTAATTTATATTTAATGTATTTATATTTAATGAATATATTTAATTTATATTTAATTAATTTATATTCAATGAATATATTTAATTTGGCTTTTATCTATGTAGGGCGGAACATATTATCTTCACAGAAATCTCTGGTAGACCAGACAAGTCGGTGCCTAGGCTTGTGTAATACTTAACTTTCTGGGAAAAAATCGTCACAAGGATTTGCATTAAAGGGGGCTAACTTATGCAAAGTATAGGGATTGGAGATATAGCCAGTCCTTAACCAGGAATAGGGAAGCTCACCAATCAGAGCCACGCTATGCCAACCAATGAGGCATCAGCATGTAATGATACACACAGACTAGATGGGAGGAAAACACACACTTTTATGGTAGAGCAACCATCAGAATGGAACCTTAGTGCAAAGGGTAATTATGGGAAAGGTCTGCATTTTACTTGTTACTAAATATGTTTGCAGATTAATGTTTTCAGGAATATACTCTGTATTCCTTCATGTAAAGGGGAAGAACCGCAATGTTCATTGCGGTTCCTCCCCTTTACCGCCAGTCTGCATGACGTTAGGGGCGGAGGCCGCAGCGGACGTCCGGGTACTTAGACGGGGGCTCTGGCATGGCATACTTTTCCTTCTTGGTTTCCCCACACATAGGCGAGAGATCCCACCACACTGGTAGGTTATAACTATATACCTTTATACTCACACATGCGATCTTTCAGTACACTCCATTCACTTTCATATGCACACCGTGGCATAGCAACTCCTACACATTTTCTCTCATACTATTTTCACCTTTTCATTTCTCCTCTGTTTCCATCCCAGCTTACTTTTCCTCACCATTACTTTACCACTTCTACACTCTGCCACACTAGTTTCCTTTTCTCCCTCTTTTTCATCTCCTCTCCTTCACCTCCCCGTACATCTTCCCTTTTTCTTTTCAACCCCCCCTTCTTTTCCCCATGCTCTGCAGGACTTCCCTTTCTTTGTACTCATGTACACAATCTCAGACTTTCATGATAACTATAGACCAACTATCATCTGACATATATATTTATTCTATTACAGTGAGCATGCCTCTGCATGCCCTGCCTTGTGTTCTTTGTACTCAAGGACACAACATTATACTCTTAGGACTCTTATAGGTCACCGTATCTGATATATATCCACATTTATACCCATATACTCATATATTCCATTCCATATATTCTATTATAGCGAGCATGCCTTGCAAGACTCATGGACGATACCTTGGTTCACATTCTCCTTTCATCTCCTTGCCATGTCTGGCCTCGGTCCTCTTTGCTGTGGTTTCCATCCCTTCAGCTCCCGGGGGAGATGTTCCCCGCTGACGCTCGCTTGGGATCAGACTCTGAAGCCAACCGTCTAATCAGTAAGTATGGGATCACCAGTTCTGGCCTCATGCTTTTGTCCTAATCATAACCTATACTTCAATACATATTTTACTTGTTCTTTACAGACACCAGATGTACACATCAGCCCCTGATGAAGCGAGTAGAGGTCGCGAAATGCGTCGGGTTAGAGATGTATCATGTATATCTGCACTATGAATACTTTGTGATATTATATCATTATGGCTATGTTTAGAGAACTATTGCGCTACATTGCTGTTCTTATGAAATTGTTATTTATGATCATGTTTTATATTGGATGATGTTTATACAAATAACATTTGTTACCCCCTTACACATCTTGTTGACCTTGTAATCATCATGGACACCTCACTTAAAGTCCCACGGGCGATTGTCTGATTCTGTATATAGTATAGGGATGGAGGTGTTCCATGTTAGGGAGCAGCTTGTAGACTTTCCCTTTTTGTTTTTTCCTACTTACAAACAGAGGGAGACAACAGGAAGTGAGAGAAAATCTACCCCTAGGAAGGGAAATTCTCTCCTGTAATGCCCCGTACACACGATCGGACATTGATCGGACATTCCGACAACAAAATCCATGGATTTTTTCCAACATATGTTGGCTCAAACTTGATTTGCATTCACACGGTCGCACAAAGTTGTCGGAATTTCCGATCGCCAATAACGCGGTCACGTACACCACGTACGACAAGACTAGAAAAGGGCAGGTCCGAACCAAGCACGGCACCTTTTGGGCTCCTTTTGCTAATCTCGTGTTAGTAAAAGTTTGGTGAGAGAGGATTCTTGCTTTTTCAGACTCGTGGCTTTCAGATCTGCTGTTCAGTTTGTGCTTGTGGGTTTGTATCTGGTCTTCGGTGCGTGCAGCGAGTTACGCGTGACTCTGTCATTGTGTTATTGTTCGTTTGTTACTGTTTTTCAGGTCGCTCTTCACAGGCCTTGCTGTTCTTCAGTGCGTTCTGTTACTTCGTTCTAAGCAGCCGACCATTTTCTAGCCATGTTGCGTATACGTACTCCTCGTAGAGTTCGTGCTGTGCGGGGGCTTGGTGTTGGGGTCCTTACCTTGACACAAGTCCAGTCCATGAACAGGGTGGGGAGGAGTTCATGGACCGAGAATTGGTTGCTCCAGCGTGACCAGTTTTGTCATATGCCTTTGCTCCGTGAGATCCGTGAGAATAATCCTGATGATTTCAGGAACTTTCTCCGGATGACGGACCCCGTATTTCACCGTTTGTTGACTTTGCTGACCCCTTATATTAGCAGGCAGGATACCTGCATGGGGCAAGCCATCACTCCGGAGCAGAGGCTAGTCTCCACCCTGCAGTACTTGGGGAGACGGGGAGAAGCCTGCAGGACCTTAAGTTCTCGACAGGCATCTCCCCCCAGGCTCTGGGGATCATTATCCCAGAGACCTGTTCTGCCATCATTCAGGTCCTGCAGAAGGAGTATATTAAGGTAAGATTTTTATCCTTTTATATCACATTTTATTGTATTTAATGTTTGATAATATATTGCATTTCTTTCCTCATTCCCTAATTACCATGATTGTAATTTGCTGTGAATGTCCCCTTTGTCCTCATGCATGCTAGATTTTTATGTAATTATTTTTTTTGTCCTTCATACATATTTGCCTTCACTTACCTCCTCAGCATGGTCTCCTGGCCCTATATTCACCTCATGTAGTCACTTAACAATGTATTTTATCAGCTCCATAGTAGTGCTTTACCCTAAATACCCCCTAAAATGTTTAAAAATGTGATTTGTGCTTTAAATTCAGGCAGAGTGCCAGAGGCTTTTTGTTTGGGTTCCCCAAATCAGTTGGAACCCTCCCTCCCCCCCAACTGCTAAGTCAGCTGATACCAATTCTCTATCTATCCTCAATCATCTATCTGCTGACTTTACCAAACCCATACACACTATACCCATATCTTTTTTCTGGTCAGATGTATGGATGAATTCCCCAAAGCATGTAGTGCAAGGGCCTGCCTGTATACTTTCAAATGGTACTGTTTCAAGTTTTTGTATACTATTATTATCTTGATGGGTAATAGCAGAATGTCCAAATGTGCTAAAATGTGTACAGTGTGTATTTATATCTTTGTATTATGACACTTCTTACCTGTCCAGTGGGCTGTCAATAGTGTAAGTAAGGAGGGGCTGGCCAAAGTAATACACATTATTTAAGCATTCATCTCTCAATTAAGTGGAGAGAGTTACCTGTCCAAGAGCTCCCCCCTCCAAAATGTCAGAAATGGCCCATGAGAGGGTGGGGGGAGGGGGAATCTGATAGGTGGACCTTTATACCTTGGTCTTTCCAAACTCCCTAAAATAAATGTTATACTGATGTTGGCCAAGAATGTTTGTGTCTAATCTGCTTTCCCTGTTTAGGTGCAAAATGATTTTTTTCTTGTTTGACTCCATAGTTTCCTTCCAACCCACAGGAATGGCAGACTGTGGCCTCCCACTTTGCCCAGCGGTGGGACTTTCCTAACTGCGGAGGGGCAATTGATGGGAAACACATCCACATCGTCCCACCACCCAACTTGGGGTCATACTATTATAATTATAAGGGGTTCAAAAGCATTGTGATGTTGGCAGTGGTGTCGGCTACTTACAAGTTCCTGTATGTGGACGTGGGGAAGAATGGCCGGATGTCCGATGGTGGAGTCATCGCCCAGACGGAGTTCTACAGGCGTCTCCAGAATGGCAGCTTGGACTTGCCACCTCCAGAAGACAACGTGGAAAGACTCCCATTCGTCTTCGTTGCTGATGAAGCGTTTGCGCTGGGGGACCATCTTATGCAGCCATTCCCTATGAGGACCCTCACCCCGGACCAGAGGGTTTTTAATTACCGGCTGGCCAGAGCCAGAAGAGTGGTGGAGAACACATTTGGAATCATGGCCAGCCGGTTCCACCTATTTCTTACACCCATACACATGGCGGAGTACAAACTGAATCATATTATCCTGGCGTGCTGTGTTCTACACAACTATTTACGGCAAAATTCTGCCAACTATGCTGGCTCAGTTGGGTCTGAGGCCGGAATTCATAATGAACAAACCCTGACGGCGCTTGAAAGTGCCCGTCCTGGCTTGCCCCCCCCCTGAGTGCCCGTGAGGTCCGTCTAAGATACCTTGAATACTTTGCGGGTAGGGGGGCTACTAAAATCTTTGGTGGCATTTACTGCTTGTGTTTCTTTTAACTGACCCTGACAGAAATGTAGTGAGTCCTGAAAATGGCGTGATTGTGTAACATTACAAAGCACTGTTGGGTGTTATTTACTAAAGGCAAAGACACTTTGCACTACAAGTGCAGTTGAAACTGCACTTGTAGTGCAAAGTGGGCTTGCCCTTAGGAAATAACCCCCATTGTCACAGAAAACACCAATTTGAGCACAACAAAATTTTTGGAGCGTTCAAACAATAATCCACACATTCTTGAGTATCAATCTTTTTAATACCAGCACAATCACATGTGCATTTATTAAAGGTTTTTAAAACAAACCAACATGTTTTTTGGGTCACATTACTAAAAGAAGAAATGTCCATTTAAGATAAAACAGGCATGTTTAAAAACAACAAGAAAGACACAAATCTGGAACTTACAAAGTTCAACTTTTCAAGAAATTGAAGGCAATATATACATGAGTATTTCTAAACTCTGCTTGATATTGCGTTCAGATGGGGTGAAGTCACCCCTGGAAAAGCCAAATTTTGAAGATGCACACAAATTGCCGAATGTCAACATGTGCTAGCTGCCATCACGGGGGATCAAGGGACGTGTTTTGGGGGTGCAACCCCTTCCTCCCATCTACTTTGTTAATGAGGAAGGGGTTGCACCCCCAAAACGCATCCATTGATCTCCCGTGATGGCAGATAGCATATGTTGACACACTGTGTGCATCTTCAAAATTTGGCTTTTCGAGAGTATGTCAAAAAATGTTTGAAATTTTTAGAGCCCAAAAAGCACAAAAAAGGGAAGGGATTTGGAGGGGTTTTAAACTCTCCCTAAAACATCAATGATGTTCTTTTTTTTTTAACATCATTGATGGTTTTCTGGATGTTTTCCAAGTCCCTATTACACCCCATGATCTCCCCGATCAAGATCTGTGCACTTTCAGAGGTGAAATGATCAGGATCCACAACATCACGATCACCTAAAAAGATAGAAACAAAAACACACCATGTATTATAAATATGCCGGCATCCATCTCTTACCTGAGCCTGTGGTTGCAGACACTCACCTGTTGTGGTGACTATTTCCACCACATCTCCTTCCTCCTCCTCCTCCTGTTGTCTTTGTTGGATCTCCACTTCTTCCTGAGGTGGGGGGTCTGTTGTCTCCTCAGATGGGGGGTGTCCTCCGAGTCTTTTATCCCCATGTAAAAAAATTGGTATACTTAGCACACAGGTATTTGATGGCAGAAATAGTAATATGAAACATTGCTTGGAAGTGGGGTACAATTGTGTCATGAGAGGGTTTACCCGTTGGTGGCGCTATCGGTCTCTTGGATCGCAGTACCAGTGTCCATCAGCAGGTGTCTTCCAACACCTAGGACCTGCAGTAGGAGGTCTCTCCTGCTGGTGGCACTGTTGCATCCTTGGGCCGTAGTACCGGTGTCAACCAGCGGGTGCACTCTGGCAGTGTGGAGCAAACAGCACACACTGCGCTCAGCTGTGACATGAGGTCAATTACCACAGCCTTATAAATACCCGGCAAGTCCTCATAGGCTTGCCTTGGTATCTTTCTCCCTGTGCCTTGACCTTGCTGCCTTATCCTGATTGTGAACCTGTTCTGTCCTGCTCTGCTCTGCTCTGATCCGATCCGATCCCTATCCCAGGCTCATCCTGCCCGTGTCCCTCCTGATTCCCTTGGATCCCTACCCTGCAGCTTTACCATCCATCCTCTCCCCTTCCTGCTGGTTTCCCGTCCTTACCCATCGGCTGACCTCCTGTGTATGACCTTGGCCTGGCTTTGTTTACGACTACGGTATCTCCATTTACTTGTATATATTGTTTGTAGTGGGTTTGTTGTGTTGGTTTTGCACTGTTTATATTCCTTTTACTTTTCACTTGTTTAATAAACACCATTATTTCACTTACATGTGTTTCTGGTCTCCTCTGTGCAGTCCACACAGTCTGGTCAATTAGATTCACTGACAGTATACCAAGGCCATCCCTGATCAGACGTGGCTGCATTGAGGGAACCATCCTGGTTTATCGGGTCTGCTAATATGGATTTCGATGAAATCCTTTATTATTCTCTGCTAGCAGAAGAGGATGGTGAATATTGTCGCCAGATTTTAAAAGGGTGGACTAGTGACAGGCTGTTGGAAACTATCCGATCAGCTCATTCCCTAGTGGATCAGGGGTATATGTCTTTTGAAGATGTTCAGCCCCTGATCCAGTTATGTGCAAAACCAGCCCTGTCATGCATTCCCGAGGGAAGTGATGATTTTTCGCCCCCCTTCAATTATGGCCAAGTTGAATCCCTGGTTTGGTTATTAGAGGATGACCCAGCCTATTTTATGGAACATTATTCCTCCTGTTCACAGCAAGTATTGTCTAATTGCATCCAGTCGGTGCAATCCTTGATTAGTCAGGCTGTGTGTGAATCAGCGTTTGTTCAACCTGTGCTGCAGGTGTGGTCAGATCTCCTGTCTTTAGCTAAGCCACAATATTCCAGCCCTGCCATTAATCATCTGTCTCCCCAAAAATGTATCTCCCCGTCGCCTATGGCAACCTCAGCTACAGCCCAGTTTACTCAACCCCCTACCAAATACTACTACCCAGTCTCCAAGTGTAGCACCTACCCCGCCTTCAATCCACCTGTCTCTTCTCCTCCAGCTGTAACAGTCCCACAAAACCCCTCTCTAGCTACAGTTCCTTGGTCTTCCTTCGATCCAGCTACTTTCTTTTCTTTCAGCCCTGCACCTACATACAAGACTGCACGGGCTAAACCAAAAAAGAAACAAAAATTCTTTCCTACCCACACGATCCTGCCAGTAACCCAACTTGCTTCCACACCAACTAACCCACCTGATTCTGTCAAACCTCTGCCTGCTACCCAGCCTGACAGTCCAGTGCCTGCTACCGAGCCTGATGCGCCAGTGTCTTCTACTCAACCTGTTGTGCCAATGCCTGTGCCCGCTGCCCAGTTTGATGTCCCTGCCTTCCAGTCTGGTGTACCCACCTTCCAGTCTGATGCACCCGCTCTCCAGTCTAATGCACCTGCAATCCAGTGTGATATGCCTGCCTTCCAGCCGGATGTCTTGAAGCTTGCCTTCCAGCCTGAAGTCCCGGTGCCCGCTTTTCAGTCTGTGCCCGCTCCCCAGTCTGATGTCTTCATGCCTGCCTCCCAGCCTGATGTCCCGAAGCTTGCTTTTCAGCCTGATGTCTTGGTTTCTGCCTTCCAGCTTGATGTCCCTGCCTTCCAGCTTGATGTCCCTGCCTTCCAGCTTGATGTCCCTGCCTTCCAGTCTGGTGTGCCCACCTTCCAGTCTGGTGTGCCCACCTTCCAGTCTGATGCACCCGCTCTCCAGTCTAATGCACCTGCTATCCAGTCTGATATGCCTGCCTTCCAGCCCGATGTCTTGAAGCTTGCCTTCCAGCCCGAAATCCCAGTGTCCATGTTCCAGTCTGACGCCCCAGCGACTATTGACCAGTCCGATGTACCTGCTGTTCTGCCCGATGTGCCAGCGCCTGTGTCTGCTGCCCAGTCTAAAGTTCCAGCACCCGCTGCCTGGTCTGATGTCTCGGTGCCGGCTTCCCAGTCTGCTTTCCAGCCTGATGTGCCAGTGTCTGCTACTCAGCCAGTTGTGCCAATGCCTGTGTCCGCTGCCCAGTTTGAGGTCCCAGTGCCTGCTGCTCAGCCCGAAATCCCAGTGTCCATGTTCCAGTCTGACGCTCCAGCGACTACTGACTCCGATGTACCTGTTCAGCCTGTTGTGCCAGTACCTGTTGTTCTGCCTGATGTGCCCACTGTTCAGCCTGGTGAGCCTGCTTTCCAGTTTGATGTGTCCATCCTCCAGCCTGATATCCTGGTACCTGTCTTCCAGCCTGATGTCGTGATGTTGGTGTCTCAACCTGAGGTTTCGGTGCCCGTGTCCCAACCTGAGGTTTCGGTGCCCGTGTCTCAGCCTGAAGTTTCGGTGCCCGTGTCTCAGCCTGCTGAATCGGTGCCCGTTACCCAGTCTGTTGAATCGGTGCCCGTTACCCGGTCTGCTGAACTGGTGCCCGTTACCCAGTCTGCTAAACCGAAGTCCGTCACTTGGCCTGTCAAGCCAGTATCCGTTATCCGGCTTGCCGAACCAGTGCCCGGTGTCCAGCTCGCTGAGTCGGGGCCTGTTACCCAGCCCACTGGGCCGGGGTCCGTTACCCAGCTTGCTGAGCCGGTGCCTGTAATCCGGCCTGCCCTTACGTGCTCGCTGTTCGGCCCAATGTTCCAGAGCCTGCTGCCCAGCTCGATGACCCGGAGCCTGCTGCCCAGCTCGATGACCCGGAGCCTGCTGCCCAGCTCGATGACCCGGAGCCTGCTGCCCAGCTCGATGACCCGGAGCCTGCTGCCCAGCTCGATGACCCGGAGCCTGCTGCCCAGCTCGATGACCCGGAGTCTGCTGCCCAGCTCAAGTTGTTCCTGTCTGCTGCCCAGCTCAAGTTGTTCCTGTCTGCTGCCCAGCTCAAGTTGTTCCTGTCTGCTGCCCAGCTCAAGTTGTTCCTGTCTGCTGCCCAGCTCAAGTTGTTCCTGTCCGCCGCCCAGCTCAATGACTCTGACATGCCAGCCGTCTGCTCAGATGTGCCCACTGTCATCTCAGACGTACCCACCATCCAGTTTGATGTACCCGATGCCCGGCCTGATGTGCCCTCATCTGTTCGGTTGGAGGCCATGAACTTTGGACAGATGCACCTTGTTGGAGCGTCCGGAGGCCGCTCCTTTAGGGGGGGGTACTGTCATGAGAGGGTTTACCCGTTGGTGGCGCTATCGGTCTCTTGGATCGCAGTACCAGTGTCCATCAGCAGGTGTCTTCCAACACCTAGGACCTGCAGTAAGAGGTCTCTCCTGCTGGTGGCACTGTTGCATCCTTGGGCCGTAGTACCGGTGTCAACCAGCGGGTGCACTCTGGCAGTGTGGAGCAAACAGCACACACTGCGCTCAGCTGTGACATGAGGTCAATTACCACAGCCTTATAAATACCCAGCAAGCCCTCATAGGCTTGCCTTGGTATCTTTCTCCCTGTGCCTTGACCTTGCTGCCTTATCCTGATTGTGAACCTGTTCTGTCCTGCTCTGCTCTGCTCTGATCCGATCCGATCCCTATCCCAGGCTCATCCTGCCCGTGTCCCTCCTGATTCCCTTGGATCCCTACCCTGCAGCTTTACCATCCATCCTCTCCCCTTCCTGCTGGTTTCCCGTCCTTACCCATCGGCTGACCTCCTGTGTATGACCTTGGCCTGGCTTTGTTTACGATTACGGTATCTCCATTTACTTGTATATATTGTTTGTAGTGGGTTTGTTGTGTTGGTTTTGCACTGTTTATATTCCTTTTACTTTTCACTTGTTTAATAAACACCATTATTTCACTTACATGTGTTTCTGGTCTCCTCTGTGCAGTCCACACAGTCTGGTCAATTAGATTCACTGACAAATTGTCTATTTTGGCAGAGTTCCAAGATTAAGAATTTTTTTTGTCCTATATCAAGCTTGAATACTTACCTGTTTTGTACAAGTTTCACAGATGGAGTATCCCCTATAGTATACACTGGAGCACCTGTGTGGGACCCCTAATAAAAAAGGGTGTTCTTGTGTCCCACACTAGTGCTCCAGCGTCCAGATGTGTAAACAGCTGCTGAGTGTCCTCTCCTTACCCATCTACACAACCAAATTATTTTAAGAGAAGTAGGTCATAAAAAATCTATTCAAATGCATATGGCCAAAAAAATGGTGTTTTCTAGGCCGAACGAACAATGTTTCATACGAACGAATAAAGTGCCCATGAACATGAAAGATGCCATTTTAAACTGTACAACAGTTAAGAAAAGCACATGGAGCAGCAGGAACGTAATAAAAATAAAGAATAGGAACACAGCACAACTACTTACTTTTTTGCAGCAGTCTCCTGATCCTTCTGTACTGCTCGTGCTCCCTTAATTTGAGGTCTGACCACCGGTTAATGAGCTGATCTTTCGATCGTCATACCCCAAAATTCCGGAGCAGACTCTTGACTACTTTCACCATGATCTTGGCCTTTCGGACATTGGGGTTGGGGTAAGGTCCATACTTCCCGTCATAGTCGGCTCTCTTCAGTATGTCGACCATCTCCAACATCTCCCCAAAGGACATATTTGATGCCTTAAATCGTCTCCTTCTGGATCGGGATGTTTCAAGCTCTGGGCTTTCCTCCTTCTCCTCCTCGTTGCTGTAATTAGCATGCACCTGCTGTGTCTCCGCCATGTGCTCTTCCCCCACTGCGCCGAACGAGAAGGGGCGGGGAATAGACTAGAAAGAACATCGCGGGCGGAGTACCGAGTGTATATAAAGCGTAACACGCGTGCGTAGTACGTATGATCTGTGAGCGGAGGAAGGAGTATCGGAGGCACCGATTGTGATAACGAAGGTAAGATCTAAACTTGGGCCTATACTGCTTCTAGATTGAGGCCTATATGGTAACAAGATTAGGAGAGTTTCGTCTGACATTAGGGTTTGTCTTGTCTTGTGTCTTGCAGATAAAATGGATGGCTTCAATGACCACAACTTCCTCCCCCTGTTCATAGATAAATACAGGGAGCTGCCCTGTCTGTGGCAGGTGAAACATCCACATTATAATCATAAACAAAAGAGGCAGACAGCGCTGGAGAAACTGCTGGAGTTGGTGAAGCCGCTGGTCCCCACAGCAACCATCCCCTATTTAAAAGCCAAAATTGGTGGCCTGAGGAGCACTTATCTAAGGGAGCGCAAGAAGGTCACAGATTCCCAGAGATCCGGAGCTGCAGCAGATGACATTTATGTCCGCAGGCTGTGGTACTATGAGAGACTGCGATTTCTGTCAGACCAGACTGGAGTCAGGGAATCCCTCTCAACCCTTCCTTCCACTCATCCATCCACCCGAGCTGAGGCTTCCGATGTCCAACCTGGGACTTCCAGCCAGGAAGAAGTGGAGGAGCCCAGCTGGAGCCAGGTAAAGCATTCTTCTACAGATTTCTGGGCAATAAATAAATGATGTTTACTAGATGTTATTATTGATTTAATAAAGTGTTTGACATATCAATAGACAGTAGTGGGCAAAAATAATTGGGACAAGAATGAAAAATGCTGGGCTCAGAATGATAGTCTATTATATTTGTTAACATTTAATTTGCAACAATCATGAGGTGAAAATTGTGTGTGATTGATGAATAAAAAACTAAAACTATGTCTCTTTTTCATACACAGGAAGACCTCCGCCAGGACAAGGCTGTGGAATGTGCCACACAGGAGGAGGCTGTGGAATGTGGCAGCCAGGAGGAGGTGGGGGTTAGTGGTAGCCAGGAGGAGGCAGGGCTAAGTGGCAGCCAGGAGAAGCCTGGGCCCAGTAGGAGCCTGACTGAATCGCAGGTTCCTCCCCTCCGCCTTCCAAACAAAAGACCCAGGAAGGGGAGTCACGTGCAAGATTCAGCACTCAGGCTGATTCAGGAGGCTTCTGCGTCCTTCAGAGCCACCCCCACTCCTGAAGAGGCCTTTGCTTGCATGGCTGCCACCAAACTGCCGGGCATGCAGGAGGGCCAACGCCTCATGTGTGAGGACCTTATTTATAAAGTCTTAACTAAGGGGGTGAGGGGCAAAATCACACACAAAACACACCTGAGTGAGTTGGACCATCCTCCTCCTCCTCCTGCCACAACTCCACCACCAGAGCCACAGCATGGAAGGAAGAGTGGAAGGAAGACCAGAGAGTGATGACCTGGGTTCAGTCTGGTCTGACAAAGGATGCAGGCTCTTGTATGACCACAGCTGGGGAACATACATGTCATCTGCTGCTTTCGTGATCTTGGGACTTCTGGACCAGACTGCACTCCCTTAGATATGGACTCCTCAGGCCACCAATTTTGCCATGAAATAATTGATGTGTGCCCTGGGGGCCAAAGGCTTCACCAATTTCTGCTGTTTCTCCAGCGTTGCCTCCCTCTTTGTTTGGTTTGGATCCCTTATTAAAGGAATTTTTGTTTCAATTATACTCGCCTATGTGTGTTTACTTCAAAAAGGACAATTTGTGAGGAGGCAGGTACATTTCATAAATACAATGTGAAATTAACAAGGGACACCAACAACAACCAATCTCCTTGAGATTAAAGATTAAATAATACCAGATAATAATGGTGTTGTTGTAACTTGACACACAAAGCACACACAAAAATATTCAGGATCTAAAATAAAAAAAAATAAAAAATTAACAACAAGATCAGGCTTGAAACCAAAAAAAAAATAATAATAATATATATTTTTTTAATCTAAATATATTGATGAAATCACGATAAATAATAAAGAAAGAAGTTTGTGAGAAGTCTGTGTGAATATGAGCAGCAAAAATACTTCATTCTTCTAGCATTTATAAAGAAGAAGAGAGTGCGCTGTATTAAACAATTTTAAACATTGCAGCCTGACGAAAGTGCTATATCCATTCCGAATGCTAATTTTACCAGACTGAGCAGTTCCGTCTCGGAATTTCTTCTGAGCATGCGTGGCACTTTGTGCGTCGGAATTGGCCACCCACGGTCGGAATTGACGCGATCGGATTTTGTTGTCGGAAAATTTTATAGCCTGCTCTCAAATTTTATGTGTCGGAAAATTCAATGGAAAATGTCCGATGGAGCCCACAAACGGTCGGAATTTCCGACAACAAGCTCCGATCGCACATTTTCCGTCGAAAAATCCGACCGTGTGTACGGGCATAAGAGTTAATATGGGAAAAAGGTGTCTCCACTGATGCTTTATCACCAATTCTTGTTTACCTAATAACCCCAAATTTTCAAAATCCAATTGTCATTGGGACAGAAAGTGAGGTGAAATCTTCTGAACAGGGGCACAGACAGCAAAAAAAAAAAAAAAATGTTACAGGGGTGATAACCCTGCCCTATATTATCCAAAAAGCTTAAAAATAGATTTTTGGGCTGGAGCTACACTTAAAAAATGTACCTGTTTCAAATTACAGATTCAGCTTAACAACAAACCTACAGTCCCTATCTTGTTTGTAACCCGGGGACCGCCTGTATACTGCTGTTCAGAGTATATAGGGCCTGGGGGGCCCCACGCCTTTTTCTTTTTTTTTTGGGTGCGGGTATTCATACCAGACCCAAAGGGCCCGGTAATGGGCTGGGGGGGGGGGCAACATTACTTTACAGCCGCAAGCAGTTTTAAATGACTTTTTTTCCTTTAGAAATGTCATTTTGTGCAGGGACTGTTCTAAACACGGGAAAAATGTGCCATTTTACAGGGATACTATAGACACACCCCAGGCACGATATTTAAAGGAATATTACACTTTTATTGCTTCACTTTAAGCATTATTAAAATCACTGCTCCCGAAAAAACGTCCGTTTTTAAAACTTTTTTTTGCATTGATACATGTCCCCTGGGGCAGGACCCGGGTCCCCAAACACTTTTTATGACAATAGCTTGCATATTAGCCTATAAAATTAGCACTTTTGAGTTTTCACGTTCGAGTCCCATAGATTTTAACGGGGTTCGCGTGTTCGCACAAATTTTTGATCTGTTCGCATGTTCTGCCAGGAACCAAACCGGGGGGTGTTCGTCTCATCCCTAGTTGACACCAGTGCAGTCAGTTCCAGGGTATTCTAGTTCTAGAAAAAAAGTAGTACATGCTGCATTTTTCCTGCATTGGACTGTACTGGAATGCAATAAAACGCATAAAAAAATGCACCGGAATGCACTGGAACACATCAAAAACGCACCAGACCCCAGTACAGTGGAAGAGAAAAAGAAGAAAAAAAGCATCTGGAATGCATTCGGAAATGCATAAAGAATGCACTGGAACACGTTAAAAATGCACATGCAGAAATACATCCAGAACTGATCTGGAGTGCATTTTTGTGGTGTGAACCTTAAAGGGGCTGTAAAGGTTTTTTTTTTTAATTATTTTTTTAAATAACAAACACGTTATACTTGCCTCCTCTGTGCAAGGGTTTTGCACAGAGCGTCCCCAATCCTCCTCTTCTGGGGTCATTTTCTCGAGTGCCCCATGGAGAGCTGCTTTCCATTGGGGCCCTCATGTGGGCGCACTCCCAAGTCCTGCTGCTGCGTCCATTGACATAGACCGCAGGACTTGGCTCCGCCACTCGGCTCCCGTGCCACTGGATTTGATTGACAGCAGCAGGAGCCAATGGCTCCTGTTGCTATCAATCTATCCAACGAGGACCTGAGACAGCGACTGGAGCTGCTGTACTTGTCCCCATTGCTGGAACGAACAGGTTCAGGTAAGTAAAAGGGAGGCTCTGGGGGGCTGCTGCGCTACAGAGGGTTTTTCACCTTAATGCATAGAATGCATTAAGGCTACTTTCACACTGAGGTGCTTTACAGGTATTTTAGCGCTAATAATAGCGCCTGTAAAGCGCCTCTCCTGTCACTCCAGTGTGAAAGCCCGAGTGCTTTCACACTGGAGTGGGGCCCTTGCGGGACGTTAAAAAAAGTCCTGCCAGCAGCATCTTTGGGGCACTTTAGGAGTGGTGTATACACTGCTCCTAAAGCACCCCTGCCCATTGAAATCAATGGGCAGCACCAACGAAGCGCCTGCAAAGCGCTTTGGCAGCAGCGCTTTGCGGGCAATATTAACCCCTTGATCGGCCGCTAGCGGGGGTTAAAAGTGCCGCACTAGCGGCTGAAAAGCACCGCTAAAATGACGGTAAAGTGCTGCTAAAAATAGTGGCGCATTACTGCCGACGCCCCCACCCCAGTGTGAAAATGCCCTTAGGTGAAAAACCTAAAAGCACATTTGTCTATTGTGAAGATTAATAGAAAAGTGTAATATTGCAGTCAGACCACAAGAGGTCCTGAAAAGGCAAGTAATTGAATTGAAACATATCTGTTCCATGGTAACAGATATGTGTGTGTGTTATTTGGTGGTTATCAAATCAATTCTTTTTACTATTTTTTTTTTTGGGGGGGGGGTGATTTGATGACAGAGAAGTGGTTTTGTGAGCTGAGCTATGATTTTGATAATACTGTATAGAGGTAATTGAAATAAAGTTTGCCTTCCTTTGTCTTTCTGCCATTTTTCTTGATTTTTGTTGATGCCAAAAATATAAATTGTATTTGTGTACCCTTATTATGGTAAAGATCTTCAGTCCCACTCTCCACTGACTTTGACAGTCATCAGTGGCTGAATACTAAGGATGAGCTCCAGCGTGGTCGCACAGCCCACGTGCAGAGCACGCCAGGAAGTCGTAATGTAATCACAGGCAGTGAGACATTGTCCCGATGAGCGGCTGCAGAGATTGGGAAATGTCTCACTGCCTGTGATTAGCGCAGCGCAGTGCTGACTTCCTGGCGGGCTCTGCACATGGGCTGTGCGAACACGCCTGAGCTCATCCTTACTGAATACAAATACAAAACAGCTGCACAGTGTTTAAGTAGGCTCTTAGGGATGATTTATTAAGAATTTGCATAGCCATTCTCCCAGTGATAGTGTATTTAAACATAACATGTAAATGGCCCTGAAAGTTTTGCAGTTTGCAAAGTGTTTGGGTTTAAAAGTGTGTCCATTCATTAGGATGGTTTTTTTTTTACAGTATACATGTGTCTGCAATATCCACAGGACCCGCACATGTATGTACCCTTGTATTTGCATGTGTCTTTACCAAATTCTCCCTTATATTCACTCCTAATCAATTTATTGGCAAGTGAGGTAGCTTTTTTAACCACTTCCATACCAGGCACATTTCCCACCTTCCTGCCCAGGACAATGTTTAGCTTTCAGCACTGTCGCACTGTGAATGACAATTGCGTGGTCATGCAACACTGTACCCAAACTAAATTTGTATCATTTTCTTCCGACAAATAGAGCTTTCTTTTGGTGATATTTGATCACCTCTGCAGTTCTTAATTTTTGCACTATAAATTAAAAAAGACCGCCAATTAAAAAAAAAACTGATGGGCACTGATAGGTGGCACGGATAGGCAGCACTGACAGCACTGATAGGCGGCACTGACGGGCACTGATAGGTGGCACTGGATAGGCAGCACTGATGAGGAGCTACTGAGTGGCACTGATTTGCATTTTGATGGGGCACTAACAGGCATTTCTGATGGGACACTGACAAGTGGTAAAATTAAAAAGGGGGACACTTGGAACAAATCGGCCTAACATCGTTAATATGTGCCAATATTTCCCTATAATTTTTCTTACTTGCTCATGTTGGTTGGAATATTTGGTAATAATCCTCAAAGGATTTTCCTGATTATTAGGTTTATGCAAATACAAGAGGTCATGTCGGGTATGGGAGGTAGCAGGTTTGAATGCCCTTTTCAAAGAGGTACGGGAGTAGCCCCTCTAGGAGCAGTCTATCACATGGTTTATTAAAAGTCAGCAGCTACAGGATTTAAACCTGCTGACTTTTATTTGTATAAATTTTTTTTACAGATTGGATTTCATTTTTAAAAAGCAAGGAAGAGCACATGCTGCTGGGGTAACAAGGAATAAGACCCTGCTGTTAAATATTATTTCAAAAATTTGACTTACATGCCTCAGTCAAACAGGTCCAGAAAAATTGGGCCTTGGGTGTTGTGGTGCCAGAACACTGTAACCCCTCACAGTTACTCTTGTTGGGCGCAGGAATGGGCCCTGCTGTAAACAATTATTTCAAAAACTGAAATTACACGCCCCTATTAATCAAGGGCAGAAAAATTTGCCTTGGGTGTTGGTGGTGCCCTAAACCAAAAATATTGTTGGAAGCTAGCATCATCAAGGTTCAGGAGGAATAAAATAGGCAGCATAGGCAGTCTTCAAGGGATCCCAGATCCCTAGCAAATTCAATCAGTTACATCAGCATCAGGGGCTTGATAGCTGCTGATCCAGGTTTATTAGTTTTATAAATGTCAGCCTATCAACAGAGTCTGTGGACAGGCGCACCCTTTGATCTGTTACAAACCCTCCAGCAGCACTGAATGTCCATTCAGAAAGAACGCTGGATGCAGGCCAGGCCAGTAGCTCGATTGCATATTGAGCAAGTTCTGGCCAGTGGTCCATCCTCAAGACCCAGTAACCCAGTGGATTCTCTGTTGGAAAAGTCTCCAAGTCTGCTCTTGCCCCTAGATATTCCTGCACAATATAATGCAGACGCTGGCGATGGTTGCTTGAACTTATCAGCCCTGGGTGCTGAGGACTAAAAAATTGTTTAAAGGCATCGGTCAGTCGGCCACCTTCTCCACTGCTCTACCTCTGACCGAACGAAGCCTCAGAAACACGTTGTCCAGCACCAGGAAATAGTAACCTCCCAGGGTCTGGAAAGGCGTTACACAAACTTTTCTTCAAGGCCTCCTGAAGATGTTTCCTCCTCTGCTCTCTCTGCGAAGGCAGGATTAGTTCTGCAACTTTACCCTTGTAACGTGTATCAAGAAGGGTTGCCAGCCAGTAATGATCACTCTCCTTGATATCATGAATTCTAGGGTCCTTTCGCAGGCTTTGCAGAATCAGGGAGTCCATGCATAGTAAGTTTGCAGAGGCATGAGATTCTGAGTGCTCTGGGTCACTGAGGACGACATGGTCAGCCACTACCTCCTCCCAGCCACGTACAACTCCTTGGGTTTCTGGGGACTGAAAACCATCCCTTGAAGACTGCTGTGCGTTATCCTCTACATCCATGCTGACACAATCCTCCTCCTCCTTTTCTTCTTCCTGTGTGTTTGGCGGCCCCGCAGGAATGCTATCTGCATAAAGGGGGCCTTTAGAGGAAAGGAAGTCCTCCTCTTCCTCCCGCTGTTCTGCCTCAAGTGCCCTATCCATGATTTCACGAAGCGTGTACTCCAGCAGGAAGACTAGAGGAACAGTGTCACTGATGCATGCGTTGTTGCTGCTCACCATCCTTGTGGCCTCCTCAAATGGCGACAGGACAGTGCATGCATCCTTGATCAGTAGCCACTGGCGTGGGGAAAAGAAGCCAAGCTCCCCTGAGCCTGTCCTGGTGCCGTAAGCCAAGCTCCCCTGAGCCTGTCCTGGTGCCATACTTACACAGGTACTCATTGATGGCCCTCTGCTGTGTGTGTAGCCGCTGCAGCATTGCCAATGTTGAGTTCCAACTGGTGGGCATGTCATGTCAGGTTAAATTCCCGTTGAATGTCAGCCAGCTGAGCACTGGCATTGCATGACCACTGGAAATGACCACAGACTTTTCTGGCCTGCCTTAGAATATCTGGTAAGCCTGGGTACCTGGTCAAGAAATGCCGCACCACTAAATTCAGGATGTGTGCCAAGCATGGGACATGTGTCAAGTGTCCCTAAGAGGGCAGAGAGAAGGTTGGTGCCATTAAAATTATGGAGATTTTGAATAATGGGATTTTGAAGGGAGATAACATATCTATTAAAGGTGAGCAACACCGACAACTGTTAATATAAAAAATATAAGTTTATTGACAAAAGTAGATAAAAGACAATATAGCCAAAATACATATTGTGACCTTAAATTACAACTTGGTGTATGAAATCAATTTACGTAGGTATGCAGGAGCAGCCAACATGTTTCGTTTATCGCTTCATCAGGGTACTACACGCATTACTGATTTTATCTGGTCTAGTAAAAGAAAGTGAACCACTAAACCGCACCATTGCACAACCATTCACCCATTATAGGACCACCTGGGGCTGGTTTCCCGTGGATGTCAGGTCCAGTTGGGTTAAGCCGGTAGGGAAATTGGACCATGTTTTAATTTGCTGAGAGATGTGGTGGTCTGACAGTCTTATAGGTGATATAGATGGGAGTACATCCGATGAAGGTAGGTTCAGCAGCGGTGTGGAAGTTACCACACCGCTCTGACGGCAAGATGCGTGTGCCATACTTACACAGGTACTCATTGATGGCCCTCTGCTGTGTGTGCAACCGCTGCAGCATTGCCAATGTTGAGTTCCACCTGGTGGGCATGTCACAAATGAGGTGGTTGGTTGGCAGGTTAAATTCCTGTTGAATGTCAGCTAGCCGAGCACTGGGATTGCATGACCACTGGAAATGACCACAGACTTTTCTGGCCTGCCTCAGAATATCTGGTAAGCCTGAGTACATGGTCAAGAGATGCCGCACCACTAAATTCAGGATGTGTGCCAAGCATGGGACATGTGTCAAGTGTCCCTGTGAGAGCAGAGAGAAGGTTGGTGCCATTGTCGCATACAACTAGGGATGAGCCGAACACCCCCTGTTCGGTTCGCACCAGAACATGTGAACAGGCAAAAAATTAGTTCAAACACGCGAACACCATTAAAATCTATGGGACACGAACATGAATAATCAAAAGTGCTAATTTTAAAGGCTTATATGCAAGTTGATGTCATAAAAAGTGTTTGGAGACCTGGGTCCTGCCCCAGGGGACATGAATCAATGCAAAAAAAAAGTTTTAAAAAGGGATGTTTTTTCGGGAGCAGTGATTTTAATAATGCTTAAAGTGAAACAATAAAAGTGTAATATTCCTTTAAATTTCGTACCTGGGGGGTGTCTAGAGTATGCCTGTAAAGGGGCGCATGTTTCCCGTGTTTAGAACAGTCTGACAGCAAAATGACATTTCAAAGGAAAAAAGTCATTTAGGCCCTTCAGGTCTGGTATGGATATTAAGGGGAACCCCGGCCAAAATAAAAAAAAAAATGGTGTGGGGTCCCCTCAAAAATCCATACCAGACCCTTATCCGAGCACGCAACCTGGCAGGCCACAGGAAAAGAGGGGGGACGAGAGAGCGCCCCCCCTCCTGAACCCTACCAGGCCACATGCCCTTAACATTGGGAGGGTGCTTTGGGGTAGCCCCTTGCCCGGTGGTTGTGGGGGTCTGTGGGCGGGGGGCTTATCGGAATCTGGAAGCCCACTTTGACAAGGGGACCCCCAGATCCCGGCCCTCCCCCCTGTGTGAAATGGTAAGGGGGTACCCCTACCATTTCACAAAAGTGTCAAAAATGTTAAAAATGACAAGAGACAGTTTTTGACAATTCCTTTATTTAAATGCTTCTCCTTTCTTCTATCTTCCTTCGGTTTGTTCCTCCATCTTCTTCTTCTTCTTCTTCTGGTTCTTCTGGTTTTTCCTCCGGTGTTCTTGTCCGGCATCTTCCTTTCGCGGCGTCTTTTTCCCTTCTTCTTCTTGGGCCGCTCCGCATCCACCATGATGGGAGGCTTCCGCTGTGTGACGCTTCTCCTCTTCTGACGATTATTAAATAACGGAGGCCGGGGCCACCCGGTGACCCCGCCCCCCCTCTGATGCACGGGAACTTGACGGGGACTTCCCTGTGGCATTCCCCGTCACGTCAGAGGGGGGCGGGGTCACCCATTACGTAACGGGTCATCGGGTGTCCCCGCCCTCCGTTATTTAAGAACTGTCAGAAGAGGAGAAGTGTCACACAGCGGGAGCTAGAAGATAGAAGAAAGTAGATAGAAGATAGAAGAAAGAAGAAGCATTTAAATAAAGGAATTGTCAAAAACTGTCTCTTGTCATTTTTAACATTTTTGACACTTTTTTGTGAAATGGTAGGGGTACTTTTGTACCCCCTTACCATTTCACATAGGGGGGAGGGCCGGGATCTGGGGGTCCCCTTGTTAAAGGGGGCTTCCAGATTCCGATAAGCCCCCCCGCCCGCAGACCCCCACAACCACCGGGCAAGGATGGTGGGGATGAGGCCCTTGTCTCCATCAACATGGGGAGAAGTGCTTTGGGGGACCCCAAAGCACCCTCCTCCCATGTTGAGGGCATGTGGCCTGGTATTGTTCAGGAGGGGGGGCGCTCTCTCGTCCCCCCCTCTTTTCCTGCGGCCTGCCAGGTTGCGTGTTTGGATAAGCGTCTGATATGGATTTTTGGGGGGACCCCATGCCATTTTTTAAAAAATTTTGGCGCGGGGTTCCCCTAAAATCCATACCAGACCTAAAGAGTCTGGTATAGATTTTGAGGGGGACCCCATGCCATTTTTTTCTTTTTTTAAATTTTGGCTGGGGTTCCCCTTACTATCCATACCAGACCTAAAGGGCCTGGTATGGAATTTAGGGGGACCCCCACGTCATTTTTTTTTTTTTAATTTTGGTTCGGGGTTCCCCTGTGAGGAATTCCCATGCCGTTTTTATCAATTAACTTTTATGTGTATTGTCGGACCGGCAATTTATTAATAGCCGTGAGTAGTTTTAAATGACTTTTTTTCCTTTGAAATGTCATTTTGCTGTCAGACTGTTCTAAACACGGGAAACATGCGCCCCTTTACAGGCATACTATAGACACCCCCCAGGTACGAAATTTAAAGGAATATTACACTTTTATTGTTTCACTTTAAGCATTATTAAAATCACTGCTCCTGAAAAAACGGCCATTTTTAAAACTTTTTTTGCATTGATCCATGTCCCCTGGGGCAGGACCCAGGTCCCCAATCACTTTTTTATGACAATACCATGCATATAAGCCTTTAAAATTAGCACTTTTGATTTCACCCATAGACTTTTAAAGGGTGTTCCGCGGCTTTCAAATTTGCTGCGAACACCCCAAATTGTTCACTGTTCGGCGAACTGGCGAACAGCCGATGTTCGAGTCGAACATGAGTTCGACTCGAACTCGAAGCTCATCCCTACATACAACCATTCCTGGCTCAAGCTGCCGTGGCATCAACCACCTCTGAACCTGCCCCTGCAGACCTGACAGAATCTCTGCCCCGTGTGGCTCCTGTCCCCTAGACAGACCAACTGAAGCACCGCATGGCCTCTTTTAGCTTGACTGCTTGAACGCTTAGGGAGCACTGCTGGTTCAGAGGATAATTCTGCAGAAGAGGCCACAATGGATGAAGAAGAGGAGGGGGTGAAGCAGGCAGATGTGGCAGAATCACCATCAGATATTTGGAGGCGTGGTGGTGGAACTAGCTCCAACACTGAACCCTGTCCTGCATCTTTCCCAGCTGCCAGCAGAGTTAACCAGTGCACCGTGAAGGAAAGGTAACGTCCTTGACAATGCCTGTTGGACCACGAGTCAGCAGCAATATGAACCTTGCTGCTGACCTCTCTGTCCAACTAAGCCAAAACATTGCCTTACACATGATGGTAGAGAGCTGGAATGGCCTTACGTGAAAAGAAATGTCTCTTTGGAACTTGCCACTGTGGTACAGTACATTCCACAAATTCACGAAAGGGGCAGAGTCTACCAGCTGAAAAGTCAGCAGTTGTAGTGCTAGCAATTTGGCCAAGCTAGCATTTAGCTGCTGAGCATGTGGATGCCTGGGACAGTACTTTTTTATGGTTCAGCAACTGGGGTAGGGAAATTTGCCTGCTGAAATCAACTGGTGGTGTACTGCTAGCAGATTGTCTGCAAGTACTTGTGGCACCCATTGCTATACCTTCATTCCTCTCAGTGCTGGCTTTTGAGAGGACTGGAGGTTACAGTAGGGGTTGAGATCACAGATGAGGAGCAAGGAGAAGTCTGCCTTGTTTAATGATGTGGGTCTTTCACGTGCTGTTGCCAACGGACTGCATGGTAGGTCGTCATATGTCTTGTCAAGCATGTGGTGTCCAAGCGGCTGCTGTTCTGGCCGCACTTGATCCTCTTCAGACATAGATTGCAAACAGCAACGGTGCGATCTACTGTACAAGTATTGAAAATAGCCCACACCAATGAACTTTTGGAAGTCAGCGGAGAGTCAGCAGCACCCTGCACCCATGGAGCTCTGTAGTGTGATGCAATAGGGTGGCTGCCCTTAAGCTGGCCCCTGGAGGACATCCTGCCTTGTTGGAGTTGTGCAGCCTCCTCCCGCTTTCCTCCTCTATTCTCTCAGGCACCCAAGTACAATCAGTGACCCCATCATCCTCTCCCTCCTCGTCACTGGAGCAAACTTGTCAGTATACTGCAGCTGGGGGAACATGACTGCTAGTTTCTTCTCCTTCTGAGGCACCCCCTCTCTCTAGGCTCACATTACTCCCTTCCTCAACCTGGGAACAAACATCGGAGCCTTCAAATTGGTGCGGATCCTCCATCAGCATGTAACTGACACTATGGTCAAATAATTCTGGTGACTCCTCCGTGCATGATGGTGGGGCTACGGATGGAGTAACTGTGGACAAGGACCCGTGGAATAGGCTGCTTTGGCAGCTGCATTGGAAGGCAAACTAGTATGGGCCTGGGTGACAGAGGATTAGGAGCATGAGAACGGCTTAGTTATCCACTCCACCAACTCTTCTGCATGTTGTGGCGCAATAACACGGCCAGCAGCAAAAAAAGACAAGCGTGAACCGCCTGCAGAGAATGCACCATGTCTGCCACCACCACTTTTCACTGTAGACACAGAGGCTGCTTGCACTCTTTTAGTGGCCTGTGAACATCTGCCTCTCCTTGGTGGCCTTCCAGACACGATGGGGATTTTTTCATTTCACACCACACTACACTGTATTATGTACTGTACACCGACTGAACTGTATTATATACTGTACACCAGCTGCACTGTATTATATGCTGTGTACACCGCCTGAAGTGTATTAGAAAGTGTACACACTGTATTATATGTGTACACCGCCTGCACTGTATTATGTACTGTACACCAGCTGCACTGTATTATATACTGTGTACACCGCCTGATGTGTATTAGAAACTGTACACACTGTATTATATACTGTGTACACTGCCTGCGCTGTATTATGTACTGTACACTGGCTGCACTGTATTATATACTGTGTACACTGCCTGAAGTGTATTAGAAACTGTACACACTGCATTTTATACTGTGTACAGCGCCTGCACAGTATATATTGTTTACACTGAATGCACTGTGTGTGTGTGTGTGTGTGTGTGTGTGTGTGTGTGTATATATATGTATGTATGTATGTATTTTTTTGTATTTATAGTCACTACAGTAGAGGTAGAGAACTACCTAGA
Source organism: Aquarana catesbeiana (assembly GCF_042186555.1). Taxonomy (NCBI): domain Eukaryota; kingdom Metazoa; phylum Chordata; class Amphibia; order Anura; family Ranidae; genus Aquarana; species Aquarana catesbeiana. The sequence continues at coordinate 516,197,613 of NC_133324.1, read as the reverse complement.
AATGGATGTCTTTGAATATCGTTCCTCAAGAACCATTAATAAAAACGGAGTATTTGAGGCTAAAGGTGAACTAGAGAGTGACCTAGGGGGTCTATTTATGAGATTAAAAAACCTTATGATCTCAGAGATACACACCCAATGGGACATTGCCTTTTTAGAACAGTATGTCACAGATTCTATGGTCCCTCGAAGTTTAAGATGGGATGTGAGCCCTCAAAGGGGTGAGTTAGAACTGGACGATTGGTTCAAATACTTTAACACAGCAGGCGTTGCATTTTTAGAATTTCTAATACAAAGGAAGAATAATAAACTAGCACGCTTAGATGTTGAGATAAAATTGATTAAGGAGAAACTCTCACCTCATGTTACCAGTGAGGAATACAAAAAACGCTCTAGTAACCTCAAAAAACTCCTGGAAAAGGAAAAAGTGGAACAAAAGAATAAAAAGAGGAGAAAATACTATATAGGTGTGGGAGACTATAAAAACGGTTTGGTCTTTGACTGGCAGAAAATACTAGCCAGTGAGGCTGCACCTACCACTCACCCAGAGGTACCCCCTCCTGCACCAGGTAGGGTCCCTTTGGATCCAGCGGAGGTTGGCGCTAATAACCCCCACATACCAGGGCCAAGTCAATACCACCATACCACGAATATCAGACGAGTATCCTATCGATCACCTGAAAGGTATTATAAGCCCCCTACGTCCAAACCTAGGACACCGGGCCCTCAAAGAAAAGGTCCCTGGAAATCCCCCAAGCGGGGACTTAAAAATAATAACAGAAAATCCTCTGATTATACACAACAAAAGGGAGGATATCACCCTGGTGGTCCCAGTAGGGGACCATACAGGGAAGATTATCGCCTAAGTCAATATGATTTAACACGGAGACCGTACTCAGAAGATCAATACTCCGAATATGCGGTTCCCGTTCATAATAGATTTCAACCTCTTAGAGAGGGAGACAGAGACTATGAGAATGATCATTATCCATACAGGGGGAATGTATGGAATATCGCACCCCTACTAGGGATAGGAGAAGGGACAGATCCCCTTGGTACCAACCACCTTATCCACAGAGAAGGGAATATGAGTTGGGCCCCCCACGACACCCTCAGTGGGAAGACCAATACCAGTCACAGCACTGGGGTTTTCCCAGAGTAGAACAAAAAACACAAAAACCTATAGAACACAGAGAGAAGTCAGAGGGGGCGGAGGTCGAAAAGGAAAAGGGAATGAAAGGACAAGGAATTTTTAATTTACGTAAAGTCACTCTTACTGATGCAGAAACCTTTGTCTTAGACAAGGGTCTCAAATTTGCGCCTCCTCGAGCCCTCAACAAATTTGAAACATATATGGATATCCATAAATTTACAATCCTAGAGGGACTCACTCCACTGGGATTAGACATTCTGGCCTCGCCAACGCTTCCCTGTTCAATCCCCCATGTGGTCTGTCCTCATCAATTAAGGTGTTTAGGGATGTACTCCTCAGAGATTTAGATCTCCTTAAGGTCAAACAGGCTAAAATGACTAAGCATTTACAACTAGGATTAGATCAACTTTGCAGCCAAAAGGATTTGGTAATTAGACCTGCTGACAAGGGAGGAGGGATTGTGATCCTCGACAAATCTGACTATCTTGCTGAGCTGAATAAGATTGTTGGTGACAGAGAGACCTATTCACTGCTCCCTTCAGATCCACGTTCCAAATTTAAAAAGGAACTAGAATGTATTGTTAATAAAGGTTTTGAGTCTGGTATAATTAATAAGAAAGAAAAATCCTTTCTTATACCTGTTTCTTCTTGCCTCCCTATAATTTACTACCTTCCGAAGATTCATAAGGCCCATCCCCCCGGCCGACCTATTATTAGCGGGATTGATTCCCTCACCTCACGAGCAGGTAAATATATTGATGGGTATTTACAACCCCTAGTGAGATCCCTGCCTGCTTTTGTTAAGGACACCAGACATGTCATTAATCTCCTTAGGAATTGTAGGTACAGGGAAGGTTTCTGGCTAGTGACAGCGGACGTGACGTCCCTGTACACTATAATTTCCCATAATTGGGGATTATTTTCAGTGGAATATTTTCTCAAACAGGATTCTACCCTGTCTAGAAGACAAAGAGAGTTCATTATGACTCTCTTAGAATATGCCACCACTCACAACTTTTTTTTGGCACAGTAACAATTACTATCTTTAGACCAGAGGTGTGGCCATGAGGGCGAAATTCGCCCCCAGCCTGGCCAACCTCTTCATGGGTAAATGGGAGGAGGACGTCATTTATGCCGATAGGAGACCTGAGCTGGTGTTATGGGCCAGGTATATAGATGACGTCCTCCTCCTATGGGACGGTACTCTAGAATCCTTACAGACATTTATGACTCATCTTAACAACAATGGAAGAGGTATAGAATTCAAATATGAAGCAAGCCAACATACTATCAATTTTTTAGACCTAACTATTTGTAGTGAAGGTGATAGTCTGGTTACCTCCACATTTTTTAAGATGACAGATCATAACTCGTTTATACCTCGAGACAGCTGTCACCACAGCTCTTGGCTAGATTCAGTCCCTAAAAGTCAAGTTATTCGTATAAGAAGAAATTGTACCAAAATTGACGACTTTGACTCTCAGAGTAAAATACTGAGAGATAGACTTGAAGATAAGGGTTATGATGTCACTGCACTTAATGACAAAATGGCTGAAGTTCGAACGTTGGACCACAATCTTTTACTGGCAGATAAACCTGCGGTTTCAGATCGTGATTCTAACAACTTTTCTTGTCCTTTTATCACACGTTATTCCCAGCAGCATTTTTCTATAAAAAAACTTATATATAAGCACTGGCATATAATCAAAAATAACCATGTGTTGAGCTCAGTATTTCCTGATAAGCCAAAAGTGGTTTTCAGAGGGGTTCCCCCAATCAAACAAATGGTAGCCCCCAGCGTCTGTGATCCACCCATTTACAAACCAATGTTCTTTCAGAACCTGGTCAGGTTTTACAGATGCAATAGGTGTGCTGTTTGTTCAATCAATGCTACCAAGGCTAGGAGAACTGTACAGTTTGCATCTAGTGCTAAAAATCAGGCTTTCCTTATCAAATCCTTTATTACCTGCTCCACTCCCTGTGTGGTCTATCTCCTGACCTGCCCTTGCGGGCTTCAATATGTTAGCCGTACTGTACGCCCCCTGCAGGTCAGGTTGAACGAGCACATTGGGAATATTAAAAGAGGCTTTAAGGGCCACCCTCTCTCTAGACACTATCTGGAGGTTCACCAACAAAACCCTAGGGGTACCTCCATGATAGGGTTGGATAGGCTCAAACTCCCTTGGAGGGGGGGGGGCAAAGAGGCCCGCCATTTCAAAGCTCGAAATGAGCTGGATATACAAAATGGGATGTCTCAAACCTTATGGTTTGAATACAGATATAGAAATTAATGCGTTTATTGATAACTCGTAAGAATACTCAATAATGGTTCAACTGTATGGCCTACTTCTTTTTGATGGCACGGCTGTGCATTTATATATGAGGATTTGATGTCATGGATCTTTTCTGTAAACAACCCTTTGTTTAAAATATTCCCCCTTCTAATTTTTTGTTGTGGCACTATATGCGTGTTTATTTAAGGTTTGGCAGTTTACTATCAAATGCGATTTAACTCTGTTTTATATAGAGACACGATTATGTATTCTTTATGAATTTCATATTGTGGTTTCGCCCTGTTAGGTTGAAGCCCCAGATTGAGGCTTGGTACCAATCCCTATACATTACCTTTGTACATGTTGTCTTATAAGCTTTTGCTTATCTAGTTAACATTAAAATTTTGAATTTTAACTTACTACACGACTGGAGTCCCTTTCTGTCTGCTCACTCGTGGCTGGGAGCCCAAGTGTGCTTCTCTTTTCAGATTGGGGACAGCCAGCTGCTAAGCATTTACTGCTATCTGGCGAAATCCTCGCGGACCGCTCAAGGCAACCAAAGGACTCAAGATACCAGAGGATTCAAGTGTCCCCGCAGAGGGCTATATCTGTCTGCTCGTATGACCCCGCTCTTTAGGGGGTCCACTGGTTCCGGTAAGGGTTATGACATACAGAGTTTACATCGAGCTGTCTTTCATTTGTGGACATTTTAAGGCTGAATATCTGGACCTTGATACCTGCTGTGGATTATAACTCACATATTTTTTCTATCACATCTAAAGAAAACACTGCTCATTTTATTTTATTTGTATATGGACACTAATGGTCTTATGGACATTGTTTTTTCATTTATAGATTGATGTGCACATTATTTTTTTCAGCTGTCGCTTTTTTGTTTATTTCACAATTCATTTATGTATACATCACCTGAAGGAGTTTAGGATGCTCAGGATGCACTCTTGATTCGGGTGTGTCCTGGTTTTCTGAATGGTATTGGTTCACACTATTTCTTACATAAGAAATATTTAATGTAGCGCAACTTTTCTTATGCTTTTTTGCTGATTTTGCTTTTGTCTTAGCACGGTATTTACACTTTATTTAAATATATATATATATATATATATATATATATATTCTGCATTCAGTGTAGACTATAAATAAGACAATCAGGAGTGCGAGTCCTTGGGGAGGCAAGGCTCTCGTGGACATTGCTAGATCGAGAGAGGGCTCAGGTAAGTATTAGGGGGCCCTGGGGGGCTGTTGCAAACAGAAGGTTGTTTACCTTCATGCATAAAATGCATGAAGGTAAAAAAACATGTGCCTTTACAACCACTTTAAAGCTTAAAGTGATATTAAAAGTAATTTTTGTTTTAAATAAAATAAAAAAGATGTTATACTTCTGTAGGGATCTGCTGCCCTCTACTGTCTGAATTTGTAAATGGTTATAAATATATATCATGTATGCACTTCCTGTCCCTGGGTTGTTTGCCTTGGAACCCTGGAATGAGGAAATGGAGAGAGAGAAAAAAAGTCTCAACCACATGTCCTGTCACTGCTGCTAAACTTCAAGCCAGAACAGACTATTAGGCAAGTATTCCTATGATCTAATAGTTTATTTGGAGCTGCTAAATCCGTGTGACAGATAAAGTATCTCTGCCCTCTCTTTGTTATTATTTCATATGCACAGTGCCAGATAGGTCTGAGCTACTGTATGTGTAGTGTTCACCTTCCAGTATATTGGTAGGTGAATGTGTTTATTGAATCAGAGTTCTTATGCAGCCATTGGCCAATGGCCAATGTTTATTGAATCAGAGTTCTTAGGCAGCCATTGGCCAATCACAGCCAGTGAGCCAATCACGAGATGGAAGGGGCGGCTCCATGTCTGAATGGACACACAGAGCCGCGGGTCAGGAGCGAGTCTGCTTGGGTGCCCCCACAGCAAACTGCTTGCTGTGGGGGTGCCCGGCAGGAGGGAGGAGCCAGGAGTGCCGGCATGGGACCTGAGAAGAGAAGGATCTGCTGAGTTGCTCTGTGCAAAACCATTACACAGAGCAGAAAAGTATAACATGTTTGTTATTTTAAACAAAAAAACAAGACTTTAATATCCCTTTAACTGTGCTGGGCAACTTAAAGTGTAATTCCAGTTAACACCTATCAAAGCTAAAATCTACTCTCATCACCAATCTAAGCCTATTCTAGCTACTCTTCTAAAGGAAAGATGTTTATACTTACCTGGTCTCTAAAGTCGCTCTGGTCCAATCACATGATCTCTCCAGTGGTGGCTTCTTTGTAGAGGAGAGTGCAGTGTTGGCCGCAGAGCCTGTGCAGTGGACTGCACCCATAGGCTTACTATGGGGCATTCGTCGTCGACTATCACTCCACTACTGGAGAGATCATGTGACCGAAGAGGAGCAACTTCAGAATAGGTAAGTATAGGCATCTATTCTTTTACAGGGGAGATTGACTAGGCTTAGAATGGGGCTGGGAGTAGATTTTACCTTAGTTAGGTTTTGACCGGAATTACACTTTACTTTATTAAAAGTTGCAGTAACTGAACTTATTCTTAGAATAAAACCCTGACCAAACTTAATTAAGTGTTTGTATTTTGGTCTGGGTCTCCGTTACCTCCCCATGGCTTCTGGACTTGGCTAGATGGTTCTAGAACTTAGAGGGTGGAGGAACAGAGACTAAGCTTGAATATTTATGGAATCTCCTTCAATCGGATCAGTTTTGAACACAAATTTCAACCCCCCCAATCCATACTAGGCCCTTTCGGGTCTTGTACGGAAATTAAGGGTAACCACCACGCCGTTTTTGTTTTCAGATCAAATTCATGTTCAAAACTGATCCGATGTGCGATTCAGATGCGCTCCCATAGGAGGCAGTAGCCTGGAATTTGCATCTGAACAGCACCGCAGTACTCAAAAAACGCACAGGACTCTTTTCAAATTTGCAGTGAATTTGCGCTGCCGCTGCATGGCATATATGTGAACCAGCTCCATAGAAAGCTGGTTTAATTCACGTCATGCACATTGGATATGGTTCGAAATGCATCCAATTTGCATACAGTGCCTTGAAAAAGTATTCATACCCCTTGAAATTTTCCACATTTTGTCATGTTACAACCCAAAACGTAAATTTATTTTATTGGGATTTTATGTGATAGACCAACTCAATGTGGCACATAATTGTGAAGTGGAAGGAAAATGATAAATGGTTTTCAAATTTTTAAAAATAAATATCTGAAAAGTGTGGCGTGCATTTGTATTCAGCCTCCCTGAGTCAATACTTTGTAGAACCACCTTTCACTGCAATTACAGCTGCAAGTCTATTTGGGGATGTCTCTGCCAGCTTTGCACATCTAAAGAGTGAAAGTTTTGCCCATTCTTCTTTTCAAAATAGCTCAACCTCTGTCAGATTGGACAGAGAGCATCTGTCTTGCCATAGATTCTCAATTGGATTTAGGTCTGGACTTTGACTGGGTCATTCTAACATATGAATATGCTTTGATCTAAACCATTTCATTGTAGCTCTGGCTGTATGTTTAGGGTCATTGTCCTCCTAGAAGGTGCACCTCCACCCCAGTCTCAAGTCTTTTGCAGACTCTAAAATGGGTTTTCTTCTAAGATTGCCCTGTATTTGGCTTCATTCATCTTCCCATCAACTCTGACCAGCTTCCCTGTCCCTTCTGTAGAAGAGCATTCCCTACAACATAATGCTGCCACCACCATATTTCACAGTGGGGATGGTGTGTTCAGGGTGATGTGCAGTGTTAGTTTTCCGCCACACATAGCATTTTGCTTTTAGGCCAAAAAGTTAAATTTTGGTCTCTGACCAGAGCATCTTCTTCCATATGGATACTTAATTAGAAGTCCGCGCTTAGGAAAGTAATCAAAAGGGCTGCAGCCTCCCCTTAATTAATTCCTAATAGGAGTCAATTGGAAGTATATAAAGGAGAGATCTGGGGAATTGGCGCTGCCCTATTAACAATGTATGTTACTTAAAAGTCAAAAATTAAATAAAAATAAATAAGTGACAATAAGTCGGTGCGCACTCTGTGTACGGGGCAACTCCGGGTGGCCATGTTGCAATGTATTCTCAGAGAATTGCATCGGCTGCAGATTGAAAGGGAAAGGAGGATCTGGCAGTATGGAGGTGGATAATAATGGAGGTACCCGGGCCTGGATCATTATAAGGGGACCCTTATAACCGGATTAACGGAGGAACCTCACGGAGCAGTGAAACTTAAGAGGGACATCCATCAGAGGCAGCTACCCAAAGACACCCACTCCTCTGCCTAGTAGCCCCTAGGGGGTGACAGATTCTGGTGAGTGGGGGAGCACGGGGGGGGAGCACCTGGAGTCACCAGCTTCTACATGCACGGAAGTCACCTCTTATTACCCCTTGGGCATTTCTAACTGCATGTCAACCGATCTTAATATTCCTGTCTCTGCAAATAAGACATTTTACTTTTGCCTGGGTCCATCACAGGGACTTTTTCACAGATGTTGCATTCATATACGCTGTTTTTAATTTGACTGTTAAATGTTTGGATTCCTATTTTTATATATGAATTTTGAGGAAGTCTAATATACTGTAATATAGAGTTTTAGCACTTTTTTTCTTTTTTTACACACTGTGCACTTCAGTCACTATACAAATTAGGGATATGCGGTAACCTCATACGGATGCTGGTAGCCCCCAAATAGCGTGCTTTTTCACGGACCTCAATAATTTCAAAAGGAGGCTACACACTACTTTAAAAAAAAATTTTTTTTGGTTTGTTGTAAATGCAAAGATTTACAATGGAGGTTGGGCAAGTGTAAACCCAACCCACTTATTGGATCATTCACATACACAACACAGAAGAATTGCACGTTCACCTTTAAAGGGTCATATATTATATATTTTTTTACTAAGCACTTAAACTTTATTTATTTTTGTATTTTTGCACATGCGTAGGGGTACATTCACCTAAGGGACATACAATAAGCCCTTTCCTCTTATACGCACTGTTTGTCACTTATTTATTTGTATTTATTTTTTGACTTTTAAGTAACATACATTGTTAATAGGGCAGCGCCAATTCCCCAGATCTCTCCTTTATAATCTTCTTCCATATGTTTGCTGTGTCCCACATGGCTTCTCACAAACTGCAAACGGGACTTCTTGGCTTTTTTTCAAAAATGGCTTTCTTCTTGTCACTCTTCCATATAGATTTGTGGAGTGCACGACTAATTCTCCCACCTGAGATGTGGATCTCTGCAGCTCCTTAAGACCCCATTCACACAGGGGCAACACGACTTGCAGGTCGCCTCAGCGAGGCGACCTGCAAACGACTGCCCGGGCGACTTGCAAAACGACTTCTGTATAGAAGTCTATGCAAGTCGCCCCAAGTCGCCCCCGAAGTCGTACAGGAACCTTTTTCTAAGTCAGAGCGACTTGCGTCGCTCCCCTTAGAACAGTTCCATAGCACAGAACGGGAGGCGACTTGTCAGGCGACTAGGTCGCCTGACAAGTCGTCCCTGTGTGAATGGGCTCTCAGAGTTACCATGGGTCTCTTGGCTGCTTCTCTGATTAATGCTCTCTTTACATGGCCTGTCAGTTTAGGTTGACGGCCATGTCTTGGTAGGTTTGCAGTTTTGCCATACTCTCCATTTTCAGATGATGGATTGAACAGTGCACCGTGAGATGTTCAAAGTTTGGGATATTTTTTTTATAACCTAAACCTGCTTTAACCACTTCAATACCAGACACTTTTGCCCCTTCCTGCCCAGGACAATTTTCAGCTTTCAGCGCTGTCGCACTTTGAATGACAATTGTGCTGTCATGCAACACTGTACACAAACTAAATTTTTATCATTTTCTTCCCACAAATAGGGCTTTCTTTTGGTGGTATTTGATCACCTCTGGGGTTTTTGTTTTTTGCTAAACAAACTAAAAATGACCAACATTTTTGAAAAAAATGTTTTTCTTAGTTTCTGTCATAAAATTGTGTTTTCTCCTTCACTGACGGGCACCGATGAGGCAGCACTGATGGGCGCTGATGAGTCAGCACTGATAAGATGGCACTGATGAGGAGGCACTGATATGCGGCACTGATATGCAGCACTGATGGGCACCAATGGACAGCACTGATACGCAGCACTGATGGGCACTGATAGGCGGCACTGGTGGGTACTGATAGGTGGCATTGATGACCACTGACAGGCGGCACTGATGGCCACTGACCAGGGACACTGATGGGCACTGATGGACACTAATAGCTGGCAGCACCGATGATGAGGTACTGACAGGTGTTACTGCTGGGCACTGACTGTGGTGGGCACTGATTAGCACAGTGGTGGGCACTGACAGACATTATTGATGGGGCACTGACTGGCAGCTGATGGGCACTGATTGACAGCTGATGGGCACATCTAATGGAGGCTATGCTGATAATCAATGTGCTGATTATCAGCACAGCCCCCCCCCCCCCCCCAACAAAGAGAGCCTGTTAGCGAGAACCCAGGAATGCCGTTTACCGGCACTTCATCGTTCACGCGATAATCTACAGTTGATCACGTGATAAGAAGCCTCTGTCAGAGGCTCCTTGCTACAACTGGAGATGCAGTGTGTCAGACTGACACACAGATCCTCCGATCGCAGCACTGCGCGCCAGCATGTTGTCCTGCTGGACGTCATATGACGCCCAGTCAGGATAACAGAACCACCACCTGGCCGTCAATCTGCTATAGGCCGGGCGGGAAGTGGTTAAACTTCTCCACAACTTTATCCATGACCTGTCTGGTGTGTTCCTTGGCCTTCATGATGCTGTTTGTTCACTAAGGTTCTCTAACAATCCTCTGACGTCTTCATAGAACAGCTGTATTTATACTGAGATTACATTATACACAGTTGGATGCTATATACCAATTAGGTGACTTCTGAAGGCAATTGGTTCCACTAGATATTAGTTCGGGGTATTGAAAAAAAACATCTATCATTTTATTTCCATTTCACAATTATGTGCCACTTTGTGTTGGTCTATCACATAAAATCCCAATAAGATGATACATTTAAGTTTTTGGTTGTAACATGACAAAATGCGGAAAATTTCAAGCGATATCAATACTTTTTAAATGCGCTTTATATGTGAACCGAGCCTTCGTCCACCTATATTTCTAATTGGGGCTTATATAGTTGCCCCAGCTACTATTCTAACAGAAGTATTAGTGCATTGCCTTTATGTATTGTTTACTGTGTATTACCCATGCAGACTGTTTTAGCAGGGACTATGGTGGTAGGTCATGGGGTGTCCCTTGGAGGGGGTGGGGGTTGGGAGGGTTCCTTTGGGTCTGACCAGGGGTAAATTTTAATATAGTTTCTGTTTTTTCCTTGTGGTTTTCTATTTTGATTATATCTATTATTGTTGAGTATATTAATGGTTATTTGAAAATAATGTAAACTTTTCTACATTTCTAATACAGGGTAGCCTTAGTTGGTGTCTTGTTTGCCACATTTTCTTTTCTTTTGTTGTTTACTGTAATAAAGGGCTCCATGACGATAGTAAAGGGCCCTCGGGAGCGATGGAAAGAACCCCAGGAAGGGGTCAGGGGGACCCTTCATAGTTTCTTCCACCAGGACACTTAAGGTTCTAGTTACGCCTCTGTTTATAGGTAAAGTTGATCCAAGGAATATCCAATTGCCTCTTGAGGGATCAGGAAGGATTTTTTTCCCCCTCTGGAGCAAATTGGATGATGCTTTATTGGGGTTTTTTGCCATCCTCTTCCTCTGGATGAACTGTATGTATAGGATTGTGTATAAGGGATTGTATTATTTTTTTTTCTCTTCTATTGGTTGAACTGGATGGACTTGTGTCTTTTTTTCAACCAGCCTAACTATGTAACCCTTTAATTTCTGCAGAAAACATGCTAAATACAAAGTAGCAGTCTGTAGACCTCTCATTATCTCTGTGTCGTGCACAGCAGAGCCAATTGCATGTCACTCATACTAAATTGTAATTCTTATGATGATCGGATCTTTGCTGTCATTCACTGTGTTCTGTAGTAATGAAGGAAAACCCTTTAGGCAGCCAGGTGACAGCTGTCAGTCGCCACAGGCGTACATCATAAACATTTCTGGTCCTCACACCTATTTAATGACACCCTAGAAATCCCTAAATTAACATCAAATTTAAAATCTGTCTAGGAACCCTTTGAAAAAAAATGGCAGAGTAAAAATGTAAAATTAATATTAATGCTAGTTATATAATGAATCACTCTGCCTAAATTTAGATTTACAGCAGATCTGGCCAATTTGCTGCAGGAATTTCATTTATTTTTGGTGATTCTCACAAATATTTGTAGCAGCATTTTGCCAGCATATGTTCAGTGTATTGCTGATCAGTGGGCACAACACAACACAACACACAAACACACAGCAAAAAAAGATAGCTCTCATAAACCTGCCTGGACAAGACAGTCTTACATACAGAGGTGGACAGAAATATTAGGCAGCAGGGAGAGTACAAAGATTTGTTAGTAAGTAGCGACTGGGAAAAATGTACTGTCTTAGAAGAGATTATAAGCAATAGTGTAAGAATTATTTAAAATCCGTTTTGCTGGGAATTTACACAGATTGAAGTCTCAATCCTTTTTTTGCGGATTGTGAATGTTACTATAATGAGGATTTCAATGTCTCTTGGGGGAAACATACTGGCAAAGTCCTTTCTAGCAACTTTCACAACCAGCAACAATTTTAGATCTATGCAAAAGAGTAGATGAAACTATAGGAGAAAATATGTGTTTTCGTTACGTTACATCACTTAACTGTCATATATTTATTAATTACTACAGTATACTGTATATCTTCAAGCTTGTTTTGTGCATGGTCCAAATCATTTGGCGAAGGTGGGATTATGGTGTGGGGTTGTTTTTCAGGAGTTGGGTTTGGTCCCTTGTGAGTTTTTTCCCAGTGAAGTGAACTCTTATAGGGCGTACACACGGTCGGACTTTGTTCGGACATTCCGACAACAAAATCCTAGGATTTTTTCCGACGGATGTTGGCTCAAACTTGTTTTGTCTACACACGGTCGCACAAAGTTGTCGGAAAATCCGATCGTTCTAAACGCGGTGACGTAAAACACGTACATCGGGACTATAAACGGGGCAGTGGCCAATAGCTTTCATCTCTTTATTTATTCTGAGCATGCGTGGCACTTTGTCCGTCGGATTTGTGTAATTTTATCTCCTGCTCTCCAACTTTGTGTGTCGGAAAATCCGATGGAAAATGTCCGATGGAGCCCACACACGATCGGAATTTCCGACAACACGCTCCGATCGGACATTGTCCATCGGAAAATCCGACCGTGTGTACGGGGCATTAAGGTGTCAGCGTACCAAGACATTTTGGACAATTTCATGCTCCCAATTTTGTGGGAACAGTTTGGGGATGTCCCCTTCCAGTTCCAACATGACTGCGCATCAGTGCATAAAACAAGGTCCATAAAGACATGGATAAACGAGTTTGGGGTGGGGGAACTTGACTGGCCTGCACAGAGTCCTGACCTCAACCTGTTAGAACACCTTTGAGATGAATTAGAGCGGAGACTGCAAGCCAGGCCTTCTTGTCCAGCATCAGTGCCTGACCTCCCAAATGTGCTTCTGGAAAAATGGTCAAACATTACCATAGACACATTTCTAAATCTTGTGTACAGCCTTCCCAGAAGAGTTGAAGCTGTTACAGCTGCAAAGGGTGTGGTTGCACTACTTCTGCTCTCCTGAGCTCCAGTGAGGCCTACTGATCCAAGGAGCTTGATTACTACCTATACCCAGAGTGGATTCAGGAATCTGGGGAGGATCCCCCCAGATGGCCAGAGTGCCGGTCCTCCCATAGCAGTGTTTGAGGACCTTGAAAATGGTCCAGCTAAAGGCAAAAGCCTGGCAACTTACAGAAAGAAGGTTTGTGCGAGGATTGCGAGAGTCGCCAAGGAGGAAGAAGTACTGGCGAAGTTAAAGTTTGACTTCAAGCATAAAAAAAATTGTAAGTGACGGGCTTCACAGTTCCAAGAGAAGACAGATGCAGCCTGAGTTAATGACTTTGGAGGCCATAGTGCAAAAGCAGAGTCTGCTGGTGGCCACATTGAAAGAAACCAGTGCAGCTTTCAAGGAATAATATGGCAACGATGATCGCTTCTGTGCAATGCGAAGAGAGGCCATAGAGGCCAATGGAATACAGGCATCGCCAGAGTGCGAAAAGCCAAGGTCAGTGCATTGCAAGAAAGCTTCTGTGGGCTTGGACTGTGTTTCTGGCCAGCACACTGGAAAATCTTTGCATCCCGTGCAACCAGCTCACTTGCTGGTTGCTGCATGGCTTACCAGTGCCCATCAATGCTGACCACTAAACTGACATACCTGACACACACTGACATACCTGACGCACACTGACCATTACACTGACATACCTGACCATTACACTGACCTGCCTGACCATTACACTGAATATAAATATTTATGACATTTATTTATATTAAAATGTATGACATTTATAATGCCCATCCCCTTTTATAGGGCACATGGTGTATAGGGACGTGCAATGTAAAACATGGTTGTATTTCCCCACCCAGGGAAAATACAACTGGGTGCAATGCTCTGCAGCCTCTATAGAAAAAAATTAAAAATAAATGCCCCATCAAATGCAGCCACTGTGCCATCAATTGCAGTCACTGTGCCCGTCAATTGCAGCCACTGTGCCCCATCAAATGAAGCCACTGTGCCCCATCAAATGAGGGAGAGAGACAGAGAAACCTTTTTTTTCTTTAATCTTCTCTTCTGTGACTTCTGTCCCACTCCCAGCCACCATGGCCCTTATTCTATTCTGCTGCTGGGCTGGCTGCTTAACACAGCGTGACTCTGGAGGTGGAGGGAGAAGGGGGCATCGCTGCACCGGTGATCTCCTGCTGCTTCCCTCAGGCCGGGCGGCATGTCACTCCGCCGGTAACAGTCAGTGCAGTGGGCGGCGTCGCAACGGCCGGATCACACATGTAAAATGCGACTGCTGCCGCTGCTGTCTGTCCTTTTTTCTCTCCCTTTCTATACACTGCTGGACCCGGTGCTTAGACACTCGGGGCTATTGGCTCTACATTCGGGGCTCCAGCCTCACTAGCCAACCCTTAATGACGCCTATGATTGTTGGTAACCCTTTAGTTACTGGTAATGAAATAAGAATTACCAAGGGTAATGTAAATGATATTTCTGTGTCAGAAGTCTCTGCTCCTGACAATAATGTTGTTTCTACCTTCTCTAAAGAGGGGTCTGTTACTAAAAGTGATGTGCAGGATGTTGCAAGGAGTGCTGTTATTTCCTATGCTGCAGCAATGGCTGCACCTGTCCCGAGGGTGAGTAGGTCCAGTTATTCTGCGGTCATTAGAAGTGATGTGAGTGAAGGTCAGGCCAATCTGACGCCATCTGGTAGCTCCTTTAAATGCCGCAATGTGGTCCAAATGAGGTGGACTGGAGATGGCCCCCCTAAACAGGAGAGATGTGGTGGACCATATTCTGGGGATGGGTTTTAAAGAAGAGGCGATTTTTGCCCTTATCAGCCCAATTGGGTCATATGAGTATGACCTCTTCTTTATCAAGGCAGAAGGATTGGATGTCTTTTGGGAGAGGTATGAACAGAGGTGGAAGGAATCCCCAAGATGGGCAGGTTTGCAACCCAAAGTAGTCTCTCGCCAGCCATTGTACACCATTGTACAAAAACATCACCATTTCGTACGCAACAAGTCCATTCCTGCTGTGGATCAGGTGGTGTGGTTGGGGAGATATATATAGTATTCGTTGTAATCTCTGTAACAAGTTAGGTCACCCCTATAGCCTTTGCCCTGAAGCCCTCCATAATCAGCCAGAGGTGGTGGAAGAACTGCTGAGGATGGAGGAGGAGGAACATAGGGGGCAGCAAGGGGTTGGTGGAGCTATTTTAGCTAGTCCTGAGGGGCCTCCCCAGGTGTCAGTTTCCCAATCTGAAGGTGTGACCCCTCTTGTGTCTGCCCTCCAGTCTGGCTCACTACTGTGTTGGTGTCTGCTTCTGTTGTGTGTTCTTCCCCAATATTTCAGGGGCCCAGTGTTCCGAATGTATCTAAGTCATCCAGATTGGCTGAAGCTGCCAAAGCGGCAAATTCGTGCAGATCTGAGGTGGCAGCTTCATCGGGGCCTTCCTTGAGGCAGTGCAAGACCTCTAGTGGAGGTTCTAAGGTGAAGAAGGGGGAAGTTGCCATTGCTAATGATGTAGATGAGGCCTTTCAGGGTAATGCTTCAGGGGAGGAGGGAGAGTGGACCAAGGTGGGGAGAAGGAGGAATAGGGTAGTCCTGACCTCTGCCTCCTCGCTTTTATCTTTTAGAAGGTAGATGGGGAAAAAGTTTGGGTCCTTATCTGAGGAGGAGGCGGAGTCTTCTAAATCTGTGTCTCAGATGGAGGAGGATGAGGTAGAGTGTTCCCTAAAGAGGTCAAGGTCTCCAGTAAGGGGGGAGGGAGCTCCGGCTAAGAAACGCCTACCTCAATCACCCTGATGGCAGTTCCCACTCCGATAAAGGTGACAACTATTAATGTTGCCAGCATAAAATCTGTAAGGGCTCCCAATATGGCCTTATTTTTGCTCAGCAAGATGGATGCTGATATTTTATTTTTGCAAGAGACCCGGCTAAATAGCCTTGCTGATGTCCACTTGGCAAAGAGGGAGTGGAGGTGTGGGCCCTCCTTCTGGTCCATTGCGGCTCAGCCTTACAGCGGAGGTGCAGTACTTTTTACTGGCATGGTAACATGTCGGCGGGTTACCGATGTAGAGATTGGAAGGTGTATGGTCCTGGACATCTCAGTGAAGGGGCATGATCTACGTTTAATAAATATTTATGGCCCACAAACAAGGTGGGACAGGAAATGCCTCTTTACGAAGATTAAGCCTTTCCTTTTTTACATCTCGGCAAGTTGTCTTTGGAGGTGATTTTAACACCATCACTAGGCCCAAAGACAGGAAAGGCTCCACTGATAGCCTGAGATATGATAGCGTCTTTCTTAATACAATAACCAGGGAAACAGGTCTGGAAGATGCGCATATTAAGTGTTGCCCAGACAGCACAAGTTACACGTTTAGGAGAGGGAGTTGTGAGAGCAGGATAGATCGTTTTTATTTTTTTTAAGGGGGACTCTGCCTTTTCAGCTCCAGAGTGTCGTATGAGCATTTGACACAGTTCCTCATAAACATTTACTGTACAAAATAAAGTATAATAATAATAAACTGGCTACAAGGGGACTTCAGAGGGTGGTGATAAATGGGGAGTACTCGAAATAGTCAGGGGTGGGTAGTGGGGTCCCCCAGGGTTCTGTGCTGGGACCAATCTTGTTTAATTTGTTCATAAACGACCTGAAGGATGGGGTAAACAGTTCAATCTCTGTATTTGCGGCTGATACTAAGCTAAGCAGGGCAATAACTTCTCTGTAGGCTGTGGAAACCTTGCAAAAAGATCTGAACAAATTAATGGGGTGGCCAACTACATGGCAAATGAGGTTCAATGTAGAAAAAATGTAAAATAATGTATTTGGGTGTCAAAAATATGAATGCAATCTATACACTGGGGGGAGAACCTCTGGGGGAATCTAGGATGGAAAAGGACCTGGGGGTCCTAGTAGATGATAGGCTCAGCAATGGCATGCAATGGCAAGCTGCTGCTAACAAAGCAAACAGAATATTGCCATGCTTTAACCCCTTCCCAACCGGCGCACGCCGATGTACGTTGGCAGAATGGCACGGCTGGGCAAATGGACTTACAGGTACGTCCATTTGAATTCCCCGCCGTGCCATTGCTCCCCGGCCGGGAGCTCCGTGAGTCGGGTCGCAGGTCCCGTGGACTCGATCGCCGCGGGGATACCCGCGATCGCCTCACGGAGAGGACGAACAGGCAGATGCTGATGTAAACAGCATCTCCCTGTTCTGCCTAGTGACAAGTGTCACTGATCACAGCTCCCTGTCATCGGGAGCAGTAATCAGAGTAATGACACTGCTAGCCCATCCCCCTACAGTTAGTAATCACTCCCCTAGGACATACTTAACCCCTCCCCGCTCCCTAGTGGTTAACCCCTTCACTGCCAGTGTCATTTACACAGTAATCAGTGCATTTTTTTTATGTCAATAAATTTTTTATTGTTTTAAAGAAAATAATACAATGTGGACATTGTAAGACGTTGTACAAAGAATTATGTACATGACAATACATAAAGATCTATTGTATAACTTGTGTTAACTTATAAAAGATAACGAATGATGATGAGAAGCATATACTTATACATCTGGTATGTTGAAATTATTAGTTAGATGGTTATTCTAGAATATTGATTTTTGACGTTTACCCCCCTAGGTGACCCCCACTGGGACCTCTTTTGTCTCCTAGGGGGAAAGGGTTAAACCTGTTGGTATTGGGGAACCAATTTATATGTTTTACTGTAATCTTATATAAAAAAGAGAAAGTAGTCGAGTATACTGTTTTGACTCGGTACTATATCAAGACTAATGTAGTTATTAGTGTTCTTACATCACGGAAAATTTTTCTTCGCAGAGATTTTCCATCATAGGAATTTTTCAGCACCTGCCCATTGTTCCCATGGTAACCATAGCTTTTTTTCTTTCGTTAATCGGTTTTCACTGGAAGCCATGATTAGTTCATAGCTATAATGTGTGTTTACTAGTTCTACTGTGTGTTCCACTGAAGGAATCTTATCAGATTTCCAAAGACTTGTTATACTTAGTCTTGCTGCTAGTAGAATGTGTGTTGTTACATGTCTGAATGTTTGTGGTATAGAATCTATATTCAGGTTTAAGATCGCCAAGTCGGGTGTCAGAGGGATGTGTTGTGTCGTGATGTCCATTAGAACTCTGAAGATATTTTCCCAGTAATTTTTGAGATGGCTGCAGTACCAGAAAATGTGCATTATGTCGCCTTTAGTTGAATTGCATCTCCAACATAAGTTTGGGGAGTTTTTATTAAATAAGGCCATTTTTTCTGGGGTTAAGTACCATCAGAGAGATAGTTTTTGGGCTAGTTCCCATAATGCAGAGCATTTAGTTGCTTTATAAATTGTTTGTAGTGCCTGTTGCCATTGGTGTTCCGTGTATTTTTGTCCTAAGTCATTCTCCCAATGTATGTGGGGGGGAGCTTTAGTGAATCTGCGTTTTTGGTGTAGAATATTGTAAAATATAGAGATCCCTTTTGCATTTGGTAATGGATTAGTTAGGAATTGCCATGCCTTTGGGTGTATTGTGTAAAGTGGGATATATAATTTATCAAGGCAGTGCTTTACTCTAAAGTAGGTAAAAAGGTCAGTTTTGGGTATATCATACTCGCATTGTAAAAGAGAGAAGGGTTTTGAGTTTTGGAATAGGTCTTAAATGGATTTTATTCCCTGGCAGGACCATTTGGATAGTGATAAGTCTGGTGATATATGGTGTAGGGATTCAATAGGAATAGGTATTGGAGGATTATTAGAGTAGGTATGGCTAGTTTGAGCCAATATTTTCCATGCTATGGCTGATGTTTTCATAGTGGGTGGTAGTGCTAATGGTATTTGTGTTCCTAAGGGAGTGCTCATTAACCACCAATGTAGATTCGGGCAAATGAGTAATGAGTTCTCTATTTTTCCCCACAGTGTATTAGGACCTGTATGGAACCAATCTTTAAGTTGATATAGTACCGATGCTTGATAGTAATCTTCAAAATCAATGGTACCTGATCCTCCTGCTAATTTGTGTTTCATGAGTGTCGAGTGTGCGTTTCTAGGTTTGGTATTTTTCCATATGCATTTATTGAGTAGGGTTTGAAGAGACTTAAAAAAGTATTTTGGTATGGGAATAGGGAGAGTTCTAAACAAGTAAAGGATTTGTGGCAGGTGGATCATTTTAAATGCTGCAAGTCTCCCGGACCATGATAATTCCATCTTTGTTATTTTTTGGCTTTCTGTTCGTATTTTATCTAGTAGTGGCTTAAAATTGGCTGAGAAGAGGTGTTTAACTGATAGTGTAAGAAGTATCCCTAGATATATGTTTTTATCTGACCATGTAAAGGGGTATTGGTTTTGTAGTAAGTTTTTAGTTGTGGCGTCAATTTTAAGATCTAAGATGTGTGATTTAGTCGTGTTCACTTTGTAGTTAGAAACTTGTCCAAACCATTCTAATATTTTTTGGACTTCTGCCAGAGAAGATGTTGGATTGGTGAGAATCAGGATCACATCATCCGCGAAGAGATTGATCTCATGAGAGATTTTGCCTACCGTTAAACCTGTAATTAAGGGATTAGAGCGAATGTGTTCCGCCAAGGGTTCCATCATCTAGTTAAATATGATTGGTGATAGAGGACACCCTTGGCGTGTGCCGTTTGATATGTCAAACGGTTGTGAAAGCATATCTGCTGAGTACTGTTGTGCTGATGGATTGGAATACAATGCCATGATGGCTCTGAGTATGTGATCTTTGAAACCAAATTTGAGAAGTACATTTTGGAGATATGTCCAATGAACCCTATTGAGCGCCTTCTCTGCGTCTAGTGAGAGCAGCAGAGAAGGCGTTCCGCTGGATTCAGCATGGTGTATCGAGTCTATCATGCGTCTTGTAGCATCTGGTGCTTGTCTGCCTTTAATGAATCCTGACTGGTCTTTGTTTATGAGATCTGGCATAAACACCATTAAACGTTTGGCTATGGTTTTGGCATATATTTTTAGGTCTAGGTTAAGTAATGATATGGGACGAAAGTTTTGGGGGGAGGACGGTTCTTTTCCTGGTTTTGGCAAAGTTATAATAATAGCATTCAATGTTTCCTTATTGAACCTTGAAGAGGAGGCAGCGTTGTTGAAAAGTTGTGTTAAGTGTGGGGTTAATTGATTGGAGAATTTTTTATAATATTCTCCAGACAGACCATCGGGTCCAGGAGCTTTCCCTGTAGGTAGTGAGTTTATTGTGTCTAGGATTTCTGGTTCAGTGAAAGGTTCATTTAAAGAGGATAGTTGTGTTTCTGTGAGTGTAGGGAGTGTAATTTGCCGTAGGAATGTATTTATGTCTTCTTCTGAGGGATGAAATGAGGAGGTGTCTTTTTTTATATTATATAGGTCACTGTAGTAGGTACTGAAAGCATTAGCAATATCTTGGGGGTTAGTCAGTTGTTCCTTAGTGTGGGGATGTATTAGGTGTGTGATTTTAGTTTTGGATCTTTTCCCTTTGAGGCGTTGTGCTAATTTTTTACCCGCCTTGTTGGATGTGGAGTAAGAATGGGCCAAATAAGTAGAGCGTGGGTCAGCTTTGTGTAAGGCCTCAATATTGGCAATTTGTGAGGTGATTTTGTCAAAACGCTGCGTCCTCTTCTTTTTATAAATAGAGCTTAATTTAATTAGGGTGCCCCGAATAACAGCCTTGTGTGCACTCCACACCACAGCAGGATCGGACACTGATCCATCATTAAGATGGAAGTATTCAGTGAGATGTTCTTTGATGGTTTGAGAGTATTGTGGATGTTGTATTATGTAATTGTTGGCATGCCAGAGGAAAGTATTCCGCTGGGGTTTGGTGTCAGTTATGGTAATTGTGATAGGAGCGTGATCCGACCATGCTATGGTGTGGATTACAGAAGCACTTATATTTTGTAAAAGCTATTTGTCTGTGAGGGACATGTCGATCCTCGAGTATGATTTATGATGTGGGGAGAAGTAAGTATAGTCCTTTTCAGAGCCATGGTAACATCTCCAAACATCAAATAGATCTTGTGTTGCTAGGAACTGTTTCAAGGGGGATTCTCTTCTTTTTGCTGCCGATGTTGTATCCATATGAATATCTGTGACCATGTTGAAGTCTCCACATATGAGTAAGTGGCCCTGGTGGGCTTTGTTGGCTTTGCGAAGGACTGATCTAAAGAATTTCATTTGTTGAGAATTGGGGGCATACACATTAAGTAATGTGTATGTGGTTTTGTTTATGGTACATATTAGGATTATGTATCTCCCGTTGGGGTCAGAGATACATTGAAGCAGGTGGAAGTCTACATCATTTTTTACCGCTATTAGCACTCCTCTTTTTTTGGTAGTATAGGTAGCGTGGTAGATATGAGGAAACTTGTTGCTGGAACAAAGTGCTATGGATGTGGGCAGTAGATGTGTTTCTTGGATACATAAAATGTCACTTTGCAATTTTTCTGCTGTGAGCCATAAGGAGTGGCGTTTTGCTGGGTGATTTAGGCCCTTGGCATTAAGAAATAGTATGGTAAGTGGCATTTTTGGATGTTGGAGTGTAGATGGAGGAGGAGATCTTTGTGGTTACTTACTGTTAGATGATGGTTGCTTTTTCTCCTTTTTTTTTTTTTTTTTTGTAGTGGTTGATAATACTTGAAGACGTGGAACTGCTGGTGATTATGGTTTTTGGTGCCGTGAGTTCGATGTTATAGCTATGGTAGAGAGTAACAAGTCAATTTACTTTAGTTATATGTAATACTGCATAGGAAGGAAAAAAAAAAAAAAAAGAAAACAAACAAGAAAAACACAGAACACTTTTTTCCTTCTGCTGTGTATAATGTGAACAAAATAAAATAAGGCGGCGTGGTAATGGCTGAATTCAGCTGAGCCGCTATGGGGGGAAAACAGTTAGTACTGAGATGACTAAACTGAACAATCGAGTAAACGCAGTTCTCAGTGAGAGAGAAATTTGTTATCGAGGTTGTTGGCCCGTCCGGGTTTGAAATCATGTTTTGCTTGGGAGATCTCTTGTTCCCTGGTTGTGGCGTGGTTGTGGTGTTCTACATTGCTGTAGAGGTGGAATCTCATTTTTGGGTGTTTCTATTATGATGCCCCATTCGTGCAGGAGACGCATACCTTTTTGTAGATCATTAATTGTATGTGTGGTGCCATTCTTGGTTATGAGAAGGGTTGCCGGGTATCTCCATTTGTATAAGATTTTATGGTTGTTGAGCCCCTTAGTAGCAGAATTCAGGTTTCTCCTGAGTTGTAGCGTGTACTTAGATAGATCTGGGAAGATCTGGATTCCCTCATAAGGTCTTGGTAGTGGAGATTTGGACCTGGTTTCAGTCATCAGTTTTTCTTTTATGTGATAAAAATGTATACGCATGAGCACGTCTCTGGGTATTGAAGCTGCCAGATGGGTAGGTTTCGCTATTCTGTGAATCCTGTCTATGATGATATCTCTGGGGGATATATCTGGTAGGATGGTGTGAATGGGATCTTTAGCAAACTTAGGAAGGTCTGTTGGTAGGATATTTTCAGAGACTCCGCGTAGTTTAACATTATTCCGCCTTGAGCGGTCTTCTAAGTCGGCCAGCTTGGCCCGGACCCATTCTTGTTCTTCCTTGATTTCATCGTGTGCATCAATTAGGTCATTCACTGTAGTTGTGCATTCGTTCATGCCTATTTCAATGTTAGATACTCTGTTCCCCATGGCCCACATGTCAGTAGAGATTTTGCGGAACATTGATGATAGGTCTGTCATCAGTGATGTCTGTAAAGACATGAGCATGTCTTTTAGAGTAGTGTCTATTACAGGCTGACCTGAGGTGGGGAAGGATGCCATAGAGCTGTGAAGGGCCTGGCCGGATGGCATTGGATTGAAAGCCTGGGGCTCTGTTAGGGCCGTGGGCGGCCTCGGGTACGGTGTATCCATCCGCATCCGGGCTTTGGCGGGGCTGCTGGCAAGGGGATCGTTACCTGTGTCTAGTGCAGGGGACGATGATTTAGCTGAGAATCTTATTTCTCCCTGTATGTCATCAGGGAGATCTGTGTATGCCCATCTTGCCAGTCACTGACCTCCGGAGGTAACATGAAGGTTGTCAGCTTCTTGGGCCTGTGTTCTCCCATCCTCTTGCGTGACATCGTCGGCGGTGAAGTGCTATGTCCCTGGGTCGAAACTGGTGCAGTTTAAGTGCCTGTAACAGACTCTAATCGCTCCGGTATTTCTTCTCACTGAAGAGCTGTGGAGCTCAGTGCCGGTTGGCCACGTTGGCCGGTTGGCCACGCCCCCCCAAAAATCGCATTTTTAATCGCACTGATCGCTGTATAAATGACAATGGTCCCAAAAATGTGTCAAAAATGTCCAACATGTCTGCCATAACGTCGCAATCACAATAAAAATCGCTGATAGCCGCCATTACTAGTAAAAAAAAAAAAATTAATAAAAATGCCATAAAACTATCCTATTTTGTAAACGCTATAACTTTTGCGCAAACCAAATCAATAAACGCTTATTGCGATTTTTTTTTTTTTACCAAAAATATGTAGAAGAATAGGATCGGCCTAAACTGAGGAAAAAACATTTTTTTTAATATATTTTTGGGGGATATTTATTATAGCAAAATGTAAAAAATAATGCGTTTTTTTTTCAAATTTGTCGCTCTTATTTTGTTTTTAGCGCAAAAAATAAAAATCGCAGAGGTGATCAAATACCACCAAAAGAAAGCTCTATTTGTGGGAAAAAAAGGACATCAATTTTGTTTGAGAGCCACGTCGCACGACCGCGCAATTGTCAGTTAAAGCGACGCAGTGCCAAATCGCAAAAAGTGCTCTGGTCAGGAAGGGGGTAAAATGTTCCGGAGCTGAAGCGGTTAATTAGTGAACGACCAGGGAGGCCGACCAGGGAGAAGGGAAGAACAGGGGAGGAAAAAACAGAATCTCTCCTATAGCTGTTAATATTGTAACATTTTGAGTATATATATATATATATATATATATTATATAATATTGGACTTCTCCTAATATACTTTATGTTGTTTAGTAGGTGTACAGTAGGTGGCTATTCTTTTATGGCCGGACCCTTTGCGCGGAATGATGTCACAACTATCTAAAAATGTAAAACAGCATCTGAAACTTCAAGTTAGGTAAGCATGCACATCTAAGCTATATATTATGTGACCATTGTCTACGATTTTTAATAAATTATGAGTAATTGGTACTTTATATGGACACTTCGTTAGATTTTGAAGGATAAGCATTATTTTGAAGAATGGCTATGCACACATGATAATCTATGTTTCTTGGTCTGAATGTAAACAATGTTTGAATAATGTTGTGTAGAATGTAAAAAAAACAAAAAATTAAAAAAATTAAAAAAAAAAATTTAAATATTTATCTTTCGTATTTTTGTAAAAAAAAGTTGATGTGTTTCTTGTTTGCAAGATTGTCAAAAAAAAATTGCCAACTCACTATTGAACCCTACGGACTAAGACTGGGATGCCATTAAAGTTTATCTGCATGTAAAGGCACGTGTTCCAATACTTTTAACAATATAGTGTATATATACTGTATATATTTTAGAAGGCCAGTATGGGAGGAGCCCGGTGGGGGGTGGGGGGGGGGGCATTTAAGCAGCTCACTCACCTGTATTCCTTGTTGGTTCCGGTGCACGATACTACACATCACTAGGCTGACTCTCCCCAGCTCACTTTGTGTTTGTGAGTCTGTGTGTTCGATTACAAGTGTGTTCTCCGTTGTCTTAGTCTGCGGTTCTCGCTCACTGTTGCAGGTAGGATTCGAAACTTTTTCGTATCATATGCAATGTTAAAATTCGTTATGCTTCCTATCCCGCATCCCTTTCATATTTAGCTGCCTCTGAGTTGTTGTCAGTCGTGTCCCGACATCAATCGGCACAGACGTAGTAGATTGGTAGGTTCCATCTACCTTGTTTGTCATCCCGACCACAAACATACGATTCGTTCGTAGATCCAAGCCTCCAAGCCGCTGTCGGTCGTTGTCCGATATCACTCGAAACAGGCTTTGCTGGTTATAGGATTCACTGTCTGTGGGGTTGCCGCCTCATCCATTAGGAGATTAGCATGTATTGATTGCACGGGTTCTGTGGCTGATTGAGGTGGTAATTAGACCCACCTGGTGCCTTGTCTGCACTTTGATTAGCCTCGGGGGCTGGATGGTTGGTATGTTTTCGGTTTTGGAGGAGGGGGTGGCACCCTGACAACTCTACGATGGTCCGTTTCGAATCCTGGTCACGTCAGCAACATAGTGTTTCATCTCCTCGGCACGACACAAGTCGATTCCAGTTGTCACACACATTACAAGCTTCCTGCAGCTCGGTCTCTCTCGTGAGGTTCCTGCCACAAGCAACCAGTTGTTACTCAGACCATTCATACAGTCGCACTAATGCTGACAAAATCATTCAAACCCAATTTTCTAAAAACTAACATTTGACCGTGAGAGCAAACGTTAGTGTCATCATGTAACGACCAATAAATCATTCAGTGGACATAAATGAATAAATTTTTTGTTTGTTTTTTCACATATACCTAGTGCAAACTGTTTGGACGGGAAACACATTATCCTTTCAATTTATAGTTCGGCAGAAAATTTCCAAACTTGTCCTTCGTTTTTTCGGCTCAAAAACATCCCAACCGATTACCGATTTCTGCCCATTAACTGGCCAGCATTATTCACAAACACATAAATACTCCAGCTTCATAACTCTAACCCAAGTTGACACGATTTGTCCTTGTTTTGTCCTTCCTGATGAGGCTACTTTCTTGTAATCGTTGCAAGCACGTCTCCAGTGGCACACGATCTGACCACTCACATTTTCTTGTCTGTCATTTATCCCTTAGGTCAGTCTTGTTAAGGTTGTTCCATCCTGCACTAGGTTGGATGCGCTTTCTACAAAAAAAAAAAAATATATATATATATATATAATAATAATAAATATATATATATATAGTGACATTGGGGTGTTTAGCTCAGTGGTAGATGCGTCTTCATGTAGTGAGTCCACCCACAGCAGTCAGTTATCAGGTTTGAGGACATGGCGGCCCATTTTCATTAACAGGAACGAAATAAAAGGTTATACACAGGATTTCCCACACAGGGGTTCTTCTCCAGTAAATTGATTCAACCGAAAATGCCAAGTCTCCTGGCTCCTAGGCTTACTTTGCCTTGCAGTTCTCTGCTGAACCGGCCTACTCCTGGCCTCAACAGGATTCTCCAGACCCCTGGGTTTGCTTACTGTCCCCCAGACTTCAGGACTTCCTTCAGCCCCCTTGGACTTGTTAGTCGCCTCGGCTCTCCCAGCCTCCCAGACCCTTCTCTGGTCTTACAGGCCCTTGTAGCCATCCCAACCTTCCCGGTCCTTCAGACACCAAGTCCCCCCTTACCAGGGATGTCGTCTCACACAGGGCAGACAGCTTTTCAGACACAGGTCTGTCTTGATACTACAGCAGCAGCAAGCTGCACACACTCCACCTTCCTCCACGCTCTGCTCTCACCAGCCCCTCGTTATATGGGCTGTGTGCACCTGGGCACACAACCAGCTGGCTATCCATAAGACCTGGACACAGGGTTGGAGATTCCATCCCACCCAAGTCTCTGCGGGATCTCCAAACTATAGAGCCCCATTGGAACATAGCAAAACCTGGAGAAAGCTGCCAACACAGTTTTGTCCCTTTCAAAGCTATGCTCTGTAGCACTGCAGTCACCTGACATGCAAACTCTGTGTCCATTTTCCATCCCTTTTCACAGTGACAGGGACTCTCACTATTACATATCCTCCCCTTTGTTTCGATCCAGAGGGAGGAAAACCAGCACCCGTCATGGTTGGGACACCTCTGTGCTGGCTGTTAGCCACGTAGGCCCAACCTTTTTTTCGGGTGCGCTTCCAGGTACGTCCCACCCTGGATCTTAACAGGGTCCTATATTTTCCCATCCTCAGCCTTCTCCCTCTTCTTTTTGGGTCCCTGGGCTTATTCATTTTTCTTGGGGAAGCTCTGCTTTCCCTGACCCTTCCCGTTCAACTCACTGACATCAGCTTTAACCTTCACTATAGGTCCTGATACCTTTCTCTGGTTGTCCACGGCAACCACGTCATTATTAACAGCACCTATCATTATCAGATGACCAATTTTGAGATCCCAACTTCCGATACCATCAGTGCTTTTTTCAGAGTTTGCTAGGACCAGTCCTGTGGAGGGACCACACACAGGTGAGCGACTATGCTCCACGGAACTATCACCAAGCTCCACCTCACCTGCTGTCCAACGCTCCATGGGCGGCTGTCCTAACAAATAACACTGACCCAAGCACAAACCATTCCTTACTGCGATAATGCCAACTGGTGTACACATTACATTGCTACAGCAACCAATACCTTCAGCACTTTCTCCCATAGTGTCTCCGGGTACCTTAACCTGTACCTCTTGGCCAGTGACAGAAAGCATCTCCACTACTGCCGCGTCCATTCTGGGCCCTTCCTTTTCATGAGGTCTAGCAGGTGAGACAGTGTCTGCGCCCTCTACTGACCACTGCTCAGCCGCACCTCGGACCGCACCAGCAAAGATGTTCTCAGTCACTGCACCAGGCAGAGAGACCTCTGATATCTCCAACAGTTCCCCTGAGTGACTTCCATACCAATCACCAACTGGAAGTACCCTCACCGGGAATCGGGAGATCCTGTGCCAAACGGTTAATACACATTGGCCCCACCAATTCCACTCTTGGGCAAGGTTTTCCAGCACTGCCTGTACCACCTGGCTCCACCCATTGATACTACGCAGCACCACCTGGTCCGACCGTGATGGAGACACCCAAGTGTACAGTAAGTGTGTTTTTGCCAACTCCAGCATTTCAAGTAAAGTTTCCGTTATTTCTATACATTCCATGTCTAAATTTGTGGCCTCTTTAGGGACCTTTCCCTCCTCTGAGACATGGAGACATGGAGGGGCTCATCCACTGTAGTCTGAGAGGTTGAGACCTTGGAAGAGACCTCCACCTCTTTGGAGGTACCCACCATCACTGACTGTTGCTCCCCTGGAGCACTGTCAGCCACATGACTCCTCTTCCCCTCCAACTCAACAATGAGCCTCTGCAGGTCAATAGTCACATCGACACTTGCTATTACTTAGTTGCTGGGCTGTGCACAACCCATCTGCCATGCCTGCACCCAGAACTGTTCCTTCAGACTGGAGGGCATCAGTCTTTACAGGGGCTAGCGTACTCTTGAGCACCGGCCATTCTGTGATCCCTCCATTGGGCATAGCAGGTGTTCTGTCCACACCTTTGTTACACATCATTGTTTCGTAATTCTTTGTCACTTGGCTTAGCGCCGCAAGTGTTTCCTTGCACCAATCATCCCAGTCCCTTGTGGTTTCATCACCAGTGCTCCACAGCACTGCATCACCTGCTCTAGAAGGCCCCACAGGAACCTGGGATTCACTAGCCAGAACAGCACACTTGTCACTTCTAGCTACCTCACATTGTGACAATAATTTTTTACCCATATCACACTGAAAGACTGCATCCTCAACCAAGGCAATGTGCAATACCTTATTTTGACCACCTTGCTCTGGTGGTGCTACAAACACATCTAGCTTTGAACTCTCAGCTTTTACAGGCTGAATTAACCCCTTGCCAACTGGGCTACACTTAGGGTTGTGGGGCTGTGCCCACACACACTCACTGTGTGACTCAGTCCAACCTTGTTCAACCAGAGTAGGACCAGAGCCATCCTGGACAGACTCTGGTTCTATCACATGGAGACCCCCTGAGACCTCCATGGACAATCCTGTGCCACTGCCTGTCACGTGAGATCTACTTTCATCATTGGTAGTGAACACATTACCAACCTCACTCTCAGATATGACATTACAAGAAATACATGTTTCAATGTCATTACAATCCACATCACTTTTACCCATAGTAACACTTTTGTCAGCACAATCATTAGCATTCTCATTGCATGTAGACACAACTGCCATTTTTGGGGGTTGTCTATGAGCCACCATAACCTCTGAGCGACTCTTCACAGCGCCTGCTCTCTGTAAAGGGGCACTCTTACCTATTTGGGCAGCTCCATAGCTGACCTGGGAAACTCTCTGCTCAGTCACTGCGAGCTCCTTGGAAGTTTCCCTGGGCAACCCTGCAGCACCTGTAACTAGGGAACATGGCACCAGCACTGTTTTGGTCACTCCTAGCTCAATTTTCCCAGCCATCTGCTGGATTATAGAAGGCATGTGCAGAGTCCCCATGTCCTTTCCAGTCTTTAGCCCTGCAACTAGTTGGGCTTTACGCTGTGCCTCCCCACTGCTCTGGGTAGCACACTGCAGCAAGTCTATGTCCATTTGTACTGCGGATCTCCCCACTTGACATACTCCCACTTCACTGGGTTCAGCATCATAAACTGAAACAGTCTTACCAGTTCCTGCAGCTGGTGTCATAGCCTTCACTTGAGTGCTCTGTCTCACAGGTGTGGTATCTCCACAGGCTGACTCCCCCATGTGGTCACGGAGTAACACTGCAGCCTTTCTAGACCCACTGATGCCCCCTGTAGGCAACACAAGATTCCTGTTGCTAGGAGTAACAGCAGAGTTGCACTCCAAAACCGGTTGGCTATACCTCATGCAGGATGTAGACTGTTGCACCCGCCTTTCTGGGCTGACCATAACATGAAACTTTGCGGTTCTCTGTATTTCCAAAACCTTGGTCTTCCGGTGACACCTCCCATCCTGGAGCATTGCTGGTGGTCCATGATACGCTGGAACACTCCTCTAAGAAGAATTTCCTCTTTAAACTTGCAGTAGTCATCCTGGTCCCAATCCAGCAAATGGTAAACCGACCGGAACTCTATCCGTAACAAGGGTTGCAGCAATTTTGGCCACCGGTCCCTAGGCCATTTTCTCTTTACAGCGACTTTTTCAAATTTTTTCAGGAAGTCCCCAACCTCCTCTGTAGGTAGCATGGGTTGCACATAGTCAGAGGCCACGATCTCAGCCCCTTGCACTGAGCCCCACTCTTTGCGATTCCACTTGAACCATTCATTCACTGCATTGCACATCACTAGGCCTTCTGGACTGGCCCTCCTAGGTGGAGACATCTTCTCAGGCCACGCTGAGCTCACTTCCACAGGTGCACCACCTGTATGCAACACAGTCTGTCAATTGAATTCCTGCGCAATGCAGTTCGCCTGGCTGCCACACACAGCTAGCAGCAGTTCCTGAAATGACTCACTACTGGCGCAGAGTCCCGGATTTCACAGTCTGTTTGCCGCATTCGAACACCACTTGTGACATTGGGGTGTTTAGCTCAGTGGTAGATGCGTCTTCACATAGTGAGTCCACAGCAGTCAGTTATCAGGTTTGAGGGCATGGCAGCCCATTTTTATTAACAGGAACAAAACAAAAGTTTATACACAGGATTTCCCACACAGGGGTTCTTCTCCAGTAAATTGATACAACCGAAAATGCCAAGTCTCCTGGCTCCTAGGCTTACTTTGCCTTGCAGTTCCCTGCTGAACCGGCCTACTCCTGGCCTCAACAGGATTCTCCAGACCCCTGGGTTTGCTTACTGTCCCCCAGACTTCAGGGCTTCCTTCAGCCCCCTTGGACTTGCTAGTCGCCTCGGCTCTCCCAGCCTCCCGGACCCTTCTCTGGTCTCACAGGCCCTTGTAGCTATCCCAACCTTTCCAGTCCTTCAGACACCAAGTCCCCCCTTACCAGGGATGTCGTCTCACACAGGGCAGACAGCTTTTCTGACACAAGTCTGTCTTGATACAGCAGCAGCAGCAAGCTGCACACACTCCACCTTCCTCCACTCTCTGCTCTCACCAGCCCCTCGTTATATGGGCTGTGTGCACCTGGGCACACAACCAGCTGGCTATCCATAAGACCTGGACACAGGGTTGGAGATTCCATCCCACCCAAGTCTCTGCGGGATCTCCAAACTACAGAGCCCCATTGGAACATAGCAAAACCTGGAGAAAGCTGCCAACACAGTTTTGTCCCTTTCAAAGCTATGCTCTGTAGAACTGCAGTCACCTGACATGCAAACTCTGTGTCTATTTTCCATCCCTTTTCACAGTGACAGGGACTCTCACTATTACTATATATATATATATATATATATATACACAGTGGGGATGGAAGTATTCAGACCCCCTTAAATTTTTCACTCTTTGTTATATTGCAGCCATTTGCTAAAATCATTTAAGTTCATTTTTTTCCTCATTAATGTACACACAGCACCCCATATTGACAGAAAAACACAGAATTGTTGACATTTTTGCAGATTTATTAAAGAAAAACTGAAATATCACATGGTCCTAAGTATTCAGACCCTTTGCTGTGACACTCATATATTTAACTCAGGTGCTGTCCATTTCTTCTGATCATCCTTGAGATGGTTCTACGCCTTCATTTGAGTTCAGCTGTGTTTGATTATACTGATTGGACTTGATTAGGAAAGCCACACACCTGTCTATATAAGACCTTACAGCTCACAGTGCATGTCAGAGCAAATGAGAATCATGAGGTCAAAGGAACTGCCTGAAGAGCTCAGAGACAGAATTGTGGCAAGGCCCAGATCTGGCCAAGGTTACAAAAAATTTCTGCTGCACTTAAGGTTCCTAAGAGCACAGTGGCCTCCATAATCCTTAAATGGAAGACTTTTGGGATGACCATAACCCTTCCTAGAGCTGGCCGTCCGGCCAAACTGAGCTATCAGGGGAGAAGAGCCTTGGTGAGAGAGGTAAAGAAGAACCCAAAGATCACTGTGGCTGAGCTCCAGAGATGCAGTCGGGAGATGAGAGAAAGTTGTATAAAGTCAACCATCACTGCAGCCCTCCACCAGTCGGGGCTTTATGGCAGAGTGGCCCGACCGAAGCCTCTCCTCAGTGCAAGACACATGAAAGCCCGCATGGAGTTTGCTAAAAAACACCTGAAGGACTCCAAGATGATGAGATATAAGATTCTCTGGTCTGATGAGACCAAGATAGAACTTTTTGGCCTTAATTCTAAGCGGTATGTGTGCAGAAAACCAGGCACTGCTCATCACCTGTCCAATACAGTCCCAACAGTGAAGCATGGTGGTGGCAGCATCATGATGTGGGGGTGTTTTTCAGCTGCAGGGACAGGACGACTGGTTGCAATCGAGGGAAAGATGAATGCGGCCAAGTACAGGGATATCCTGGAAGAAAACCTTCTCCAGAGTGCTCAGGACCTCAGACTGGGCTGAAGGTTTACCTTCCAACAAGACAATGACCCTAAGCACACAGCTGAAATAATGAAGGAGTGGCTTCACAACAACTCCATGACTGTTCTTGAATGGCCCAGCCAGAGCCCTGACTTAAACCCAATTGA
Source organism: Aquarana catesbeiana (assembly GCF_042186555.1). Classification (NCBI taxonomy): domain Eukaryota; kingdom Metazoa; phylum Chordata; class Amphibia; order Anura; family Ranidae; genus Aquarana; species Aquarana catesbeiana. The sequence goes on along the minus strand of NC_133324.1, from coordinate 516,165,055 downwards.
GCTTCTCTGGAGAGACCTAAAAATGGCTGTCCATCAACGTTTACCATCCAACCTGACAGAACTGGAGAGGATCTGCAAGGAGGAATGGCAGAGGATCCCCCAATCCAGGTGTGAAAAACTTGTTGCATCTTTCCCAAAAAGACTCATGGTTGTATTAGCTCAAAAGGGTGCTTCTACTAAATACTGAGCAAAGGGTCTGAATACTTAGGACCATGTGATATTTCAGTTTTTCTTTTTTAATAAATCTAATAATATAGACAGGTGTGTGGCTTTCCTAATCAAGTCCAATCAGTATAATCAAACACAGCTGGATTCAAATGAAGGTGTACAACCATCTCAAGGATGATCAGAAGAAATGGACAGCACCGAGTTAAATATATGAGTGTCACAGCAAAGGGTCTGAATACTTAGGACCATGTGATATTTCAGTTTTTCTTTTTTAATAAATCTGCAAAAATGTCAACAATCCTGTGTTTTTCTGTCAATATGGGGTGCTGTGTGTACATTAATGAGGGAAAAAAAATGAACTTAAATGATTTTAGCAAATGGCTGCAATATAACAAAGAGTAAAAAATTTAAGGGGATCTGAATACTTTCCCTCCCCACTGTGTGTGTATATGTATATGTATATATGTATATGTGTGTATGTGTATATATATATATATATATATATATATATATATATATATATACACAGTGGGGCAAAAAAGTTTTTAGTCAGCCACCAATTGTGCAAGTTCTCCCACTTAAAAAGATGAGAGAGGCCTGTAATTGTTATCATAGGTATACCTCAACTATGAGAGACAAAATGTGGAAACAAATCCAGACAATCACATTGTCTGATTTTTGAAAGAATTTATTTGCAAATTATGGTGGAAAATAAGTATTCTGTCAATATCAAAAGTTCATCTCAATACTTTGTTATATATCCTTTGTTGGCAATGACAGAGGTCAAACGTTTTCAGTAAGTCTTCACAAGGTTGTCACACACTGTTGCTGGTATGTTGGCCCATTCCTCCATGCAGATCTCCTCTAGAGCAGTGATGTTTTGGGGCTGTCGCTGGGCAACACGGACTTTCAACTCCCTCCAAAGGTTTTCTATGGGGTTGAGATCTGGAGACTGGCTAGGCCACTCCAGGACCTTGAAATGCTTCTTATGAAGCCACTCCTTCGTTGCCCGGGCGGTGTGTTTTGGATCATTGTCATGCTGAAAGACCCAGCCACATTTCATCTTCAATGCCCATGCTGATGGGAGGAGGTTTGCATTTAAAATCTCACGAAACATGGCCCCATTCATTCTTTCATGTACACGGATCTGTCGTCCTGTTCCCTTTGCAGAGAAACAGCCCCAAAGCATGATGTTACCATCCCCATGTTTCACAGTAGGTTTGGGGTTCTTTGGTTGCAACTCAGCATTCTCTCTCCTCCAAACACAACGAGTTGTGTTTCTAGCAAACAGTTCTACTTTGGTCTCATCTGACCATATGACATTCTCCCAATCCTCTTCTGGATCATCCAAATGCGCTCTAGCAAACCTCAGACGGGCCCGGCCATGTACTGGTTTAAGCAGGGGGACACGTCTGGCACTGCAGCATCTGAGTCCCTGGCGGCGTAGTGTGTTACTGATGGTAGCCTTTGTTGCATTGGTCCCAGCTCTCTGCAGGTCATTCACTAGGTCCCCATTGTGGTTCTGGGATTTTTGCTCACCGTTCTTGTGATCATTTTTACCCCACGGGTTGAGATCTTGCTTGGAGCTCCAGCTCGAGGGAGATTATCAGTTGTCTTGTATGTCTTCCATTTTCTAATTATTGCTCCCTTTCTTCACACCAAGCTGCTTGCCTATTGCAGATTCAGACTTCCCAGCCTGGTGCAGGTCTACAATTTTGTTTCTGGTGTCCTTCAACAGCTCTTTGGTCTTCCCCATAGTGGAGTTTGGAGTGTGACTGTTTGAGGTTGTGGACAGGTGTCTTTTATACTGATAACAAGTTCAAACAGGTGCCATCTTTATGTAGAGCAACAATTCTTTTTTTTCAGATCCTCAGAGTTCTTTGCCATGAGGTGCTATGTTGAACTTCCAGTGACCAGTATGAGCGAGTGAGAGCGATAACACCAACTTTACTACACCTGCTCCCCATTCACACCTGAGACCTTGTAACACAAACGAGCCACATGACACGGGGAGGGAAAATGGCTAATTGGGCCCAATTTGGACATTTTTAGTTAGGGGTGTACTCACTTTTGTTGCCAGCGGTTTAGACATTAATGGCTGCGTGTTGGGTTATTTTGAAGGGACAGCAAATTTACACTCTTATACAAGCTGTACACTCACTACATTACATTGTAGCAAAGTGTCATTTCATCAGTGTTGTCACATGAAAAGATAGAAGAATATATTTACAAAAATGTGAGGGGTGTACTCACTTTTGTGAGATACTGTGTGTGTGTGTGTATATATAATATACACGGCCTCCCCCATGAGCTTCCTGCCAGAAGCTCTCAGTTGCTGCTCATACCACTCATTGCCCATTTACAGGTGTAGCCAGGAGCTGGCTATTATGTCTGCAATTCTGAGACATATTGCTGTGTTATTCATGTGGGGTTGGCTACCTCTAGTGTTGGCTGGACTCTGTGTCATTTCCTTTTTCTTGTGACAAAACTCAGAGCAAAGCATTGTGGGATGTGTAGTTCAGAACGCTGAAGTTTCCATTCCAGTGGGGCTGGCTTGAACTACAACATGCAGAGTGCTGGGAATAGAAGAACAGGCTGCTGAGAGAGGGTATAAAAAGGGCTGGAGAGGCTTGCATCGCTCTCTTGGGACGCCGGATTGACTCTGCCAGCAGGAGGTCTGTGTGACAGTAGGCTGCTGTGATTCGTGGCCTACACAGTGGGGAGTCGTTCAGCTATACCCAGAGGGACCTCTGTGGACAGCATAACTTCTCCCCTACAGTGGACTGGAGGTTGTTCCAGGTTATCCAGTGACGCCTGCACTTCAGATCCAGGTAGGCCGTAGCATGGCATGGTGGAGGCTATTTCCCAGAGCCAGGATACAGAGAGAGAGTTCCTGAGTCTTCTTCATCACCTATATCGTTGCCAGCTGTTTCTGTGTCCAGTGTGGTGAGCAGACATAGCCCGTCCAGATGCTATAAGACACTGCTTACAGACATCATATTCAGCTCTGCATGGTGGTACTTGTAGTGCCACTGGAAGTCAGTTCCTACATTATATGAACACTGTTTGCAGACATCTAATGCTTGTTCACATTATTGCTTCTTGTAGTCTTGCTGGATACAACACCACTAGAATCATACAGGAGGAGTTTAAAGTAAAATAAGGATACTGTAAAGATTAGCCAAATCTGCTATACCCTATTACTGAGAATTACCTTAATCACATTACATCAAAGCTAGCTGAAGACTTTTGGATTTCAAGGACTAACCCTTCCACCCCTTTTTTGTCCTTGCTTCATCTGCTCTAGTTCCTTTGGATTCTATTTAAGGGAGCCAGCCAATTTAAATGTAATAATTTCCAAATTGCTCTTTTCCTGTTGTGAAATTCTTGATGACCTGTGGGCTGAGGAAACAGAAGGGAGTGAGCCTGACATAGGAAATAAGGTGCCAGTTCACTACCCTTCTGCTAACCTGTTCACATAGGTTTCTGTGATTGGATTAAGATTTAATTGAATTTGAATCCTACTGTGTTGATCTGTGTTCACTTACAGTTGAAGAGCTTTAAACCACTGTATTACCTTTTCTTATAAATAAAGCCATAGCGTTCATATAAGTGTACCTTTTCTTGTTGCAGTGTTGAAATCTACTTATTTCTGTGTTCTCACTAATACAGTAAACAAACTTGAACTGTTTCCTTAATTTTGTGTGAGTCTCTTATTATTAGTACAGTTGGTAAGATGACTGAACCCAGGGTGCCAGAGGTGATGGAGGATTTGCAGAGTCGAGGCAACCAGTGGGGTACAGATTCTGTTAGCGGCCTTCACGGGGGTAACACTACACTTAGAGGTCCCACCGAGATACCCTATTTTTATCATGGTCATGCAAGTCAGGTGACGTGTCCAGGGTAGAGGAGAAAATGGACCCGGTCGCAGTCTCTGACTGGGGTCGTGAACATGGGAGCCGAATGGAGCTAACCACAAAACTGCCCGGAGTCCGGTGGTTTGACAAGGAGGTGCGACAGCTGATGAGAAAGGCTGTCCCAGAACAAGGATCTTACCTCTTATGCCCCACACACACGGTCGGATTTTCCGATGGAAAATGTCTGATCGGAGCGTGTTGTCGGAAATTCCGACTGTGTGTGGGCTCCATCGGACATTTTCCATGGGATTTTCCGACACACAAAGTTTGAGAGCAGGCTATAAAATTTTCCGACAACAAAATCCGATCGCGTCAATTCCGACTGTGTGTGGCCTGTTCCGGCGCACAAAGTGCCACGCATGCTCAGAAGCAATTCCGACACGGAACAGCTCGGTCTGGTAAACTTAGCGTTCGCAATGGATACAGCACTTTCGTCACAGTGCAATGTAAAAAATGGTTTAATACAGCGCACTCTCTTCTTCTTTATAATGTGAGAAGAATTAAGTAGTTTTGCTGCTCATATTCACACAGACTTCTCACAAACGTATTTCTTTATTATTTATCGGGATTCTCTTAATATATTTTGATTTGTCACATCTAACAAAAATATGTATGTGTTGTTTTTTTTTTTTTTTTTTTTTTTAAAGGCAGATTTATTTTTTATTTTAGGTTTGTATTTTTTCAAAGGCTGATCTTTGTTTTATTTTAGTTTTAGTTTTACTCCAGAATATGTTTGTGTGTGTTTTGTGTGTCAAGTTACCACAACACCATTGATATCTTGTATTATTTAATCTCAAGGAGATTGTTTGGTGTCCCTTGTTAATTTCACATTGTACTTAAGAAATGTACCTGAATCCTCACAAACAAACTGTCCTTTTTTAAGGAAAACACACATAGGCAAGTATAATTGAAACCAAAAATCCTTTATTAAGGGATCAGAACCAAACAAAGAGGGAGGCAACGCTGGATAAACAGGAGAAATTAGCGAAGCCTTGGACCCCCAGGGCAGACATCAATTCTTGAACATCAAAATTGGTGGCCTGAGGAGTCCATATGTAAGGAAGTGCAGTCTGGTCCAAAAGTCCCAGAGATCCAGAAAGCAGCAGATGACATCTGTGTCCCCAGGCTGTGGTACCACAAGAGGCTGCATCTTTTGGCTGACCAGACTGAACCCATGGCCATCACTTTCTGGTCTTCCTTCCACGCTTCCTTTCTGGCTGTGGCTCTGCTGTTGGAGATGTGGCAGCAGGAGGAGTAGGACCTGGAGGAGGAGGAGGACTAGTAGGACCTGGAGGAGAAGGAGGAGGAGGAGGAGGAGGACCGGGAGGAGGAGGAGGAGGACCGGGAGGAGGAGGAGGACCATGTGTGAGGTCACAAAGGTGGGTATCAGATGTTATTTGGGCCCTCAACCCCTTATTGAGAGCCTCCAAAATTAATGACTCACACATGAGTTGTTGGCCCTCCTCCATCCGCTGCATTTTACAGGCAATTATGCCAGCAAAGTCCTCCTCCACGGTGTGTGGTGCTCCCAGGGCCTCTGTAGCCTTCCAAAAGAGGCCTATGGCAGCCTCCTCTAGGGTACTCCTCTTCCTGCCACTTTCTCTTTGCGGGTGTAGGGGAGGGACCTGCATATCAGGCAGCCTGCTCGGCCCGGCCACCTCCTGGCTGCGACTTCCCTGTGTATGAAAAAGGGACATGGTTTAATGTTTTGCATCATCAATCACAATCATAAATTAGTACTCCAAACTAACATCTAGTTAACATCATTGATTGGACAACCTGAAATATTTAGAGGAATGCTATACCTGGCTCAATCTGGGCTCCTCCACATGTTGTTGCCTGGAAGGACCAGGTTGGGCGTCAGAAGCCTCAGCTGGGGGGGAAGGAAGCGTGGAAGGAAGCATGGAGAGTGATGGCCTGGGTTCAGTCTGACCTGACAGAAAATGCAGCCTGTCATAGTACCACATCCTGGGGACATAGATGTCATCTGCTGCTCCGGATCTCTGCGAATCCTGGACTTTCTTCTGCTCCCTTACATATGTGCTCCTCAGGCCACCAATTAGGATCTTCAAATAGGTGATGTCTGCCGTGGGGATCACCTGCTTCACAATTTCCAACAATTGATCCAGCGTTGCCTTCCTCTTTGTTTGGTTCCTATAATGTGGGTGGTTGATCTCCCACAGACAAGGCAGCTCCCTGAACATGTCAATGAATATTGCCATGAAGTCTGTATCATTCAAGATATCCATTTTAACTGCAAGACACAACACAAGACAAACCCTAATGTCAGCCAAAACTCTCCTAATCTTGTTACAATATAGGCCTCAATCTAGAAGCAGTATAGGCCCAAGTTTGTCTCTTACCTTCGTTATTACGATTGGCGCCTCCAATGCTCCTTTCTCCGCTCACAGATCGTACGTAATACGCACGCGTGTTACGCTTTATACACACTGTGCATGCGTGTAACTCCGCCCGCCCCTGACGTTCTTTCTAATCTATTCCCCGCCCCTTTTCGTTCGGCGCAGTGGGTGAAGAGCACATGGCAGAGTCAGAGCAGGTGCGTGCTAATTATAGCAACGAGGAGGAGGAAAGCCCGGATCTGGAAACGTCCCGATCCAGAAGGAGACGATTTAAGGCCACAAATATGTCCTTTGGTGAGATGTTGGAGATGGTGGATATCCTGAAGAAGGCCGACTATGACGGGAAGCATGGACCTTACCCCAACCCCAATATCAGAAAGGCCAAGATCATGGCGAAAGTGGTCAAAAGTCTGCACCGGAATTTCGGGGTACGACGATCGAAAGATCAGCTCAGGAAGCGGTGGTTGGACCTGAAATTAAGAGAGCCCGAGCAGTACAGAAAGATCTGGAGAGTGCTGCAAAAAAGTAAGTAGTTGTGCTGTGTTCCTATTCTTTTTGTCTTTATTACGTTCGTGCTGCTCCATATGCTTTTCTTAAGTGTTGTACAGTTTAAAATGACAAATTTAATGTTCATGGGCCCATTATTCGCTCGTATCAAACATTTTTCTTTCGGCCTATAAAACACCATTGTTTAGGCCATATGCATTTGCCAACATTTTTTAGGGCCTACTTGTCTGAAAAATATTTGGTTGTGTAGATGGGTTTGTTACTAGAATGAAATGCAAACTAGATTCTGTGTAAGGAGAGGACACTCAGCAGCTGTTTAGACATCTGGACGCTGGAGCACTAGTGTGGGACACCAGAACACCCTTTTTATTAGGGGGCCCACACAGGTGCTCCAGTGTATACTATAGGGGTGTCTCCATCTGTGAAGCTTGTACAAGACAGGTAAAGTATTGAAGCTTGACAAAGGACAATAAAAATGCTACATTTTGGAACTCTGCCCAAATAGACAATTGTACCCCACTTCCAAGCAATGTTTCATCTTTAGATTTCGGCCATCAAATATCTGTGTGCTAATTATACCATTTTTGTTTTACATAGGGGAGAAAAGACTCGGAGGACACCCCTCATCCGAGGAGACCACAGACCCCCCACCTCTGGAAGAAGGGGAAATACCCCCAACCCAAGCTGAGCAGGAGGAGGAAGAAGACGTGGTGGAAATTGACACCACAACAGGTGAGTGTCTGTGACCACAGACAGGTAAGAGATGGATGCCGTCAGATTTTTGATACCTGTTTTTGTTTGGTTTCTCTCTTTTTAGGTGATCGTGATGTTGTGGATCGAGATACTTTCACATCAGAAAGTGCCCAGATCCTGATCGGGGAGATCATGGGGTGTAATTTAGAATTGGAAAACCTCAAGAAAAAAAATCAATGATGTTATTCAAAAAAATAATAACATCATTGATGTTTTGGGGCGAATTTAAAACCCCGCAAAATCACTTTGTTTTTTTGTGTGCTACGATCTTAAAAATATTTTAGCGATGTTTAGAAAAGCCAAATTTGGAGGATGCACACAGTGTGCCAACATGTGCTATCTGCCATCACGGGAGATCAATGGACACATTTTGGGGGTGCAACCCCTTCCTCAATAATAAAGTAGCTGTGAGGAAGGGGTTGCTCCCCCAAAACACGTCCCTTGATCCCCCGTGATGGCAACTAGCACATGTTGACATTCGTAAATTGGTGTGCATCTTCCAAATTTGGCTTTTCAAGGGGTGACTTCACCCCATCTGAATGCAATATCAAACACAGTTCCTAAATACTCATGTCTGATATTGCCTTCAAGTTTTACCATATGTGATTTTTGTCTTTCTTGTTGGTTTTACACAGGCCTGTTTTATCTTAAATGGACATTTCTATTTTTGATAATGCCACCCCAAAAATTGTTATACAACAAACATGTTGGTTGTTTTAAAAACCTTTTCTAAATGCACATGTGATTGTGCAGGTATTAAAAAGATTGTTAATCAAGAATGTGTGGATTATTGTCTCAACGGTACAACACTTTTGTGGTGATGTAATTGCTGTTTTCTGTGAAAATGGGGGTTATTTCCTAAGGGCAAATCCTCTTTGCACTACAAGTGCAGTTTCAGTGCAGTTTCAACACCCAACAAATAACACCCAACAGTGCTTTGTATAAGGTTACACAATCACGCCATATTCAGGACTCCCCACATTGCTGTCAGGGTCAGCTAAAACAAACACAAGCAGTAAATGTCACCAAAGATTAGCTTTTTTTTTTATTTGATAAAGGCTTCACAAATTGTCTGGCATATTGATGCCCCCCCTACCCACAAAGAACTCAAGGTATCTTAACCGGACATCACGGGCACTCAGGGAGGGCAAGCCAGGACGGCCACTTTCAAGTGCCGTCAGGGTTGTTTCATGTAGAATTCCGGCCTCAGGCCCAACTGAGCCAGCATAGTTGGCAGAATGTTGGCGTAAAAAGTTATGTAGAACACAGCACGCCAGGATATATGATTAAGTTTATACTCCGCCATATGGATGGGTGTCAGAAATAGGCGGAACCGGCTGGCCATGATTCCAAATGTGTTCTCCACCACTCTTCTGGCTCTGGCCAGCCGGTAATTAAAAACCCTCTGTTCTGGGGTGAGGGTCCTCATCGGGAATGGCCGCATAAGATGGTCCCGCAGCGCAAATGCTTCATCCGCAACGAAGATGAATGGGAGTCCTTCCACATTGTCTTCTGGAGGTGGCAAGTCCAAGCTGCCATTCTGGAGACGCCTGTAAAACTCCATCTGGGTGATGACTCCACCATCGGACATCCGGCCATTCTTCCCCACATCCACATACAGGAAGTCGTAATTAGCCGACACCACCACCAACATCACAATACTATTGAACCCCTTGAAATTATAATAGTACGACCCTGAGTTGGGTGGTGGGACGATGTGGACGTGTTTCCCATCAATTGCCCCTCCGCAGTTAGGAAAGTCCCACCGATGGGCAAAGTGGGAGGCCACAGTCTGCCATTCCTGTGGCGTGGAAGGAAACTGTTGAGGAAAACAAAAAAAAATTTGTATTTTTGCACATAAACATGGCAAGCAGATTAGACACAAACATTCTTGGCCAACCTCCAGATAACATTTATTAAGGAGAATTTTACAATACCAAATTATAAGGTACACCTATCATATTCCCCCTCCCCCCTCTCATGGGCCATTTCTAACATTATAGGGGGGGGGTGGAATCTTGGACAGGTAACCCTCTCCACTTCATTGAGAGATGAATGCCTAAATACAGGGTATTACTTGGAACAGCCCCTCCTTAGTTACACTATTGGCAGCCCACTGGACAGGTAAGAAGTGTCATAATACAAAGATATAAATACACACTGTACACATTTGAGCACATTTGGACATTCTGCTATTACCTATTAAGATAATAATAGGATACAAAAACTTTCAACAGTACCATTTGAAAGTATACAGGCAGGCCCTTGCACTACATGCTTTGGGTAATTCATCCATACATCTGACCACAAAAGAGATGGGTATAGTGTGTATGGGTTTGGCAAAGTCAGCAGATAGATGATTGAGGATAGATAGAGAATTGGGATCAGCTGACTTAGCAGTTGGGGGGAGGGAGGGTTAATAAAAATGATTTGGGGACACCACAAAAAAAAATGCCTCTGGCACTCTGCCTGAATTTAAAGCACAAATCACATTTCAAAACATTTTAGGTGGTGTTTGGGGTAAAGCACTACTATGGAGCTGATAAAATACATTGTTAAGTGACTATATGAGGTGAATATAGGGCCAGGAGAGCATGCTGGGGAGGTTAGCGAAGGAAAATATGTATGAAGGACAAAAAAAAATAATTACATAAAAATCCAGCATGCATGAGAACAAAGGGGACATTCACAGCATATTACAATCATGGTAATTAGGGAATGAGGAAAGAACTACAATATATTATCAAATATTATATACAATAAAATGTGATATTAAAGGATAAAAATCTTACCTTCATATACTCCTTCTGCAGGACCTAGATGATGGCAGAACAGGTCTCTGGGATAATGATGGGGGGGAGATGCCTGTCGAGAACTTCAAGTCCTGCAGGCTTCTCCCTGTCGCTAAGTACCACAGGGTAGCGACAAGCCATGGCTCCGGAGTGATGGCTTGCCTCATGCAGGTATCCTGCCTGCTGATATAGGGGGTCAGCGAAGCCAACAAACGGTGAAATACGGGGTCCGTCATCCTGAGAAAGTTCCTGAAATCATCAGGATTATTCTCACGGATCTCACGGAGCAAAGGTATATGAGAGAACTGGTCACGCTGAAGCAACCAATTCTTGGTCCATGAACTCCTCCCCACCCTGTTCATGGACTGGACTTGTGTCAAGGTCAGGACCCAACACCAAGCCCCCACACAGCACGAACTCTACGAGGAGTACGTATACGCAACATGGCTAGAAAACGGTCGGCTGCTCAGAACGAAGTAACAGAATGCACTGAAGAACAGCAAGGCCTGTGAAGAGCGACCTGAAAAACAGTAACGAACGAAGAAGAACACAATGACTAAGTCACGCGGAACTTGCTTGCACGCAGAAGAGCAGATACAAACCCACAAGCACAAACTGAACCGCAGAAAACAATCTGAAAGCCACGAGTTTGAAAAAGCGTGAATCGTCTCTCACCAAACTTTTACTAACACGAGATTAGCAAAAGGAGCCCAAAGGGTGCCGCGCTTGGTTCTGAACTAGCCTTTTCTAGTCTCGTCGTACGTGGTTGATGTCACTGCGTTGTTGGCGATCGGAAATTCCGACAACTTTGTGCGACCGTGTGTACGCAAAACAAGTTTGAGCCAACATCCATCAGAAAAAATCCTAGGATTTTGTTCTCGGAATGTCAGATCAATGTCCGACCGTGTGTACGGGGCAATAGACTTAAAATGTGAATATGATGACGATTGCACGTATGTTCTCTTGGAATGGAGAGTGTTCCAGCTGAGTTTCAGAGGAGTGTTGTAAGTCTGGCGGAAGGCCTTGATGTTCAAGTGATCCCATTGCAGTCAACAGGTGATCTGAAAGAATAGGTGAAGACTCCTCCCAGTTGCAACCAGGAAGTCCAGCTGCGGACGGCTCAACCACGGGTAGTCAGATGGCTGGAATGCCCCCAGCCTCGTTCTACATGGATATGAGTCGATTGGTTGAGAGCCTAATAAAGAGTCATGCCATCTCTGCTAATTAGGGGTATCGGAAGTTTCAATTTTTCTCAGGCCATGTTCCCACCCCAAGAGGGGAGGAAGAGTTTGACAGTTGGATGGATCAATGAAAGCCATGCAGGCAATAGAAGATTGGAATGTGTCTGAGGTAGTAAAGAGACAATGGATCAGTGAAAGCCTCCGGAGTCCAGCAGTTGATGTTATTCAAAGCCTGAAGAGGGGAAAACCGGACTGTGAGGCTATGGATTACATTGAGGCTTTGTGTGCAGTCTACGGTAGAGTGGAGAAACTACCTGATCTAATGTATGAATTCCAAACATACCCATCAGTGTCGAGGAGAGAGGTTGCCGGACTATGTTGTCAGAGTGGATCTAATTCTGCATCAAATTATTCTGAAAAAGGGGATTGATCCTCGGGAAGCAGACTTGAAAGGATCTTGCAAGGGGAAGGGCCAACCATCCAATCGTGCTCCGACTGTTACTGAAAGGAACACAAGAGGCTCCAACTTACCCAGAGTTAATGAAACTGGTTAGAGAAGAAGAAGCTTTGCTGGATGAGAAAAATCAAGGGTCACCGGATGTGACAAAGACTCCCCAGAAGGCAGAGAAATTCACAGCTCAGCCAGCTTGAGTGGATAACAGTGTACCGAAAAGAGACGAGGAGTCAGAGTGGGGGGAGTGCCCTTAGCCTCCCGTGACACAATCTACACCCAAGGTTACCCCAGTTAAGTCGCCAGAAACTGGGGCCCACGTTCAAGAGCAGGTGCAACAGGCTTTGTTGCATGTTATGGAGGCCCAAGCCAAGGCACAGGATGAAAGGACCGGTATCTGGAAGTGTTTCCAGTGTGGGGAACCAGGACACTTCAGGGCACAGTGCCTGCAGAAGGAAGGGAACGCAGAACTGCTGTCAGTGGCAGGGGAACTACAAAAATCTTCAGAAAGCAATGTACTGGCAATTTACTTTTGCTTGCTACGAGTTGTCACCCCTTTCATACCATACATGCACTACCAGTGGGGGAGTTCATGCAAGCAAAAAGCAACTGCTCTGATCATGAAGATTATGAGAAAGAATGTACTGTAGTCTCAGACTAATGAGGCGAGGATACAAAAAACATTTGATAATGACAGGATCAAGGCAGAAAAAAAGGATAGAGGTAGCATGCTAAAAAATGCAGAGAACCCTAGTATGAAAAGACAGTCCCATTGTAATAGAAATAAAATATATTTTGTTACTACTTACTCTAGACAATATAATCAAATTGTAGCAATTGTCAAAAAGTGCCTCCGAATGTCCAAAAGATGCAAAATTCGGCCAAATTTTGATTCTATCAGAAACCATGGACCAGACCGAGACATAAGTACAGTAAAATCACACTTTTTTATTAATAAAAATAGAAAGGTAAATAGAGTAAACATAATCAAAGCATAGCCAGAGTTCAGTAACCGGATCGGGTAGTCAGCCAGGCCAGAAGTCAGAGATCCAAGTAGAGGAACAGCAAGCAGGATAAGGAGCCAGAAGGGATGTCAGCAAAGCCAGTCTTTAAACAGGAATGCAGGAGATGGTTTCTTGTGATTTGACCAAGGCGAAGGCAGAGATGAAGTGAGCTGGACAGCTTTAAGTAGGCAGGTCAGACGAACAGGATCAGGAACAGCTGTGTAACTGTGGAGAAAGATGAGAGCTGGCAATTAGCCGACAACTGAGCGGTCAGCTCAGAGAAGGAAGGGCTGAGCCAGCCCTGACAGTACCCCCGCCTCAACAACCCCTCCCCCTCGGAGGACCACCGGGCTTGAGGGGAAAACGTCTATGGAAATCACGGAGGATGAGACCCAGGAGTGTTCCTCCAGACCGTACCCCTTCCAATGCAGCAGGTACTGTATGCACCCACGAAACCTACGGGAGTCAACAATGGGTTGTTCCTCATACTCCTCACGGTTCTCAACCTGTATAGGGTGAGGATATGGCACCGAGGTGGAAAATCGGTTGCAGAACAAATGTTTCAATAAGGAGACCTGAAACACATTTGAGATGTGCATACTAGGAGGAAGGTCCAACACATAAGCCACTGGGTTAATCCTGCGAAGGATATGGAAAGGCCCAATAAACCGAGGTGCGAACTTCAGTGAGGGAACATGAAGTCGGAGGTTGTGAGATGACAGCTAGACCCTGTCCCCAACCTGGTAGGAAGGTGCAGGCAGGCGTCTACAGTCAGCATGGAGTCTGTACCTATCATTAGCATGACGCAAAGCCTCCTGGACTTGTGCCCAAGTGGAACGAAGACCACGATGATGCTCCCACGCAGGAATACTCTGCGGAACAAACGAGTCAGGCAACACGGAAGGTTGGAAACCATAATTAGCCATAAACTGAGACAATCGGGAGGCAGAATTCAAGGCACTGTTGTGAGCAAACTCTGCCCATGGTAATAGGTCTGACCAGTTGTTATGATGGTCAGAAATATAGCAACGTAGGAATTGCTCCAAGGACTGTTTGGCTCGCTCTGCGGCCCCATTAGACTGCGGGTGATACACAGAGGAGAAAGCAAGCTGAATTCCCAACTGTGCACAAAAGGCTCACCAGAACCAGGAGACAAACTGACTGCCCCTGTCTGAGACAATCACCTTGGGTAGCCCATGTAAGCGAAAGATCTCCCGAGCAAAAGTGGAAGCCAGTTCCTTAGAAGTAGGCAACTTCTTAAGTGGAATACAATGACACATCTACCATAAGGATAACAGTGTTGCCTTGGGAGTTGGGCAACTCCACAATTGCCCATTGGGTATGGGTTGTAGGAGGCCCACTGGAAGGTGTTTTGGAGTCTTACTCTGAGCACACACGGAACAGGCAGCTACAAAGGCAGTTACATCAGCATGTAGACTAGGCCACCAGAATTGTTGGGAAATGGCCCAAACGAGTTGATTGTTCCCAGGGTGGCCAGCTGCCTTGGGAGAATGGTAAGTCTGGAGCACGGCAGTACAGAGACACTCTGGGACAAAGCAACGGTCACAAGGTTTCTCAGGAGGAGCATCGACCTAAGCAACAAGAATTTTGTCACCCAAAGGAGAAGTAAGACTGTTGCGAACCGTAGCCAGAATGCGATCCAGAGGAATCACAGGAACTGGAATGGACTCCATCTTGGAAGTGGAGGAAAATTGTTGTGGCAAGGCGTCAGCCCTTACATTCTTAGTACCGGGTAAGAATGAGACAATGTAATTGAAACTTGATAAGAAAAGAGCCCATCGCGCCCTTCTGGGAGAGAGGCGTTTAGCCTCAGACAAGAATGTGAGATTCTTATAGTCAGTAAGAAAGAGAACTGGCACAGTGGTACCTTCAAGGAGATGTCTCCATTCTTTCAGGGCTAAAATGATTGCCAACAGCTCTCTGTCACCAATCTCGTAATTGCTTTCTGCAGGTGAAAATTTCTTGGAAAAGTAGCCACAAGGATGCATAGCACTCTCAGAGGTGGGAGGTTGAGACAGAAGGGCGCCAACACCAGTCTCAGAAGCATCAACCTCAAGGATAAAAGGTAACGTAGGATCAGGATGTGCCAACACAGGAGCAGAAACAAAGGCAGCCTTGAGACTCTCAAAGACCTTAATAGACTCCGGAGACCAACTCTGTGGGTTACCGTCCTTTCTGGTCATATCAGTCAGGGGATTGACCAGAGACGAGAAGTTACGAATAAACTTCCAATAATAGTTGGCAAAACCCAGGAAACGCTGCAGAGGACGTAAACCCACGGGTCAAGGCCACTGTAGGACTGCCGAAAGTTTCTCTGGGTCCATCGAAAAACCAGCAGTGGAAATGACATGAATGCCCAAGAATTTAACCTGTTCACGATGGAACTCGCACTTCTCCAGTTTACAATAGAAATTGTTCTCTCTTAGTTTCTGAAGCACACGATAGACATCTGTGTGGTGGCTCTCCAGGGACTTGGAAAATATGAGGATATCATCGAGATAAACCACCACACATAACTGCAACAAATTTCGGAGGACATCGTTAATAAATTCCTGGAAAACTGCTGGGGCGTTACAAAGGCCAAAATGCATTACAAGGTACTTATAATGGCCTGTTTTGGTATAAAAAGCAGTTTTCCACTCGTCACCCTCCTTAATCCTCATGAGATTGTAAGCCCCTCTCAAATCAAGCTTTGTGAAAACCGTTGCTCCCTTGAGGCAGTCAATTATCTCAATCAATGGAATCGGGTAGGCATTCTTAATTGTGAAACGACTGAGACCCCCTATAACCAATACAAGGTCTCAGTTCACCGCTCTTCTTCTATGCAAAGAAGAAACCAGCACCAGCAGGAGACAAGGATTTGCGGATGAAACCTCGAGAAAGTGCGTCTGCAACATACTCCTCCATGGCTTTATCCTCCAAGATCGACAAAGGGTAAACCCAGCCATGAGGGGGTATGGCACCAGGTTGAAGGTCAATTGCGCAATCATATGGCCGGTGTGGAGGCAAACTACCGGCTTAACCTTTGTCAAAGACATCACTAAATCACTGTACTCCTCTGGCAGGGAGGAGAGTGAAGAGGTGCACAGGACTTTGGCTACCTTCCGGAAGCATGTCTCACTGCATTGTGGTGACCAGGAGAGAACCTCAGCATGAAGCCAATCAAAAGAGGGGTTGTGCCTCAGTAACCAAGGATAAGCAATAACCAGCGGAAACTTAGGTGAGGAAATAAATTGGAATTGGATTATCTCATGGTGAAGCACCCCTATGGCCATGGACAATGGAACCGTCACATGGGCAGGCTGTAGAGGTCTCCCGTCAAGAGCCTCAATGGCAAGTGGAGTGTCATGCAGCTGCAGTGGAATCGAGTGCTTTGATACAAAGGCAGCATCAATGAACGGGCCTGCAGCCCCAGAGTCGATTAAGCCTGTATCACGATAGACGACTTAGCCCAAGAAAGGGTGACCAAAACCAGGGGCTTATCTTTCTGGATAACTGGGCACGACACAATGCCACCTAAGGTCTGTCCATGACAGGACCTCAAGGTTCGGGTGTTCCCAGGACAGGTAGGACAAGACTTCAAAAAGTGACCTGCCTGGCCACAATAAAGGCACAATCTCTCCCTCCTCCTAAAGGCTCTCTCATCCGCAGAGAGACGCGTGAAGCCCAAGTGCATGGGTTCATCTTCACTGACCGACTCGGTACCAGGAGGCATGGGAGGTGATGGAGGCATGGCTGGGACTGCAAAGCTCGGAGGCAAACGTACAGGAGGCTTCCGCAAGCACCCCTTAAAAGAAAGTCTTTCTCTGAGTCTGGAGTCAATGAGTATGGCAAACGAGATCAAGCTCTCCAGCTCAGTGGGTATATCTCTGGCTGCTATCTCATCCTTGACGGAGACCATGAGAAAAAGCAGCCACGAGGGCCTCATTGTTCCAAGCAACCTCTGCTGCCAGAGTACGGAACTCAATGGCATAGTCGGCAACAGTTCTCGTACTCTGATGGACATGAGGCACTTGGTAGCAGAAGCGGAGCGCGCAGGAACGTCAAATACCCTTTTAAAGGAGGCCACAAACTCAGGGTAAGTCAAGACAACAGGTTTTTGCGTCTCCCATAGAGGGTTAGCCCAGGCCAAGGCTGTTTCAGAAAGCAAAGATATCACGAACCCTACTTTGCTTCTGTCCGTGGGAAACGCCTGGGGCAGCCTCTCAACTTGGTTGAGAAACCCTCTGCATTGAACTGGATCGCCCCCAAATCGCTGGGGAAGTGGGGCAGAACCAGACATACCTCTTGTAGAGGTAATACTCAAGGCGGGTGCCTGCACAGAGACTGGAGCAGCAGCAGGGACAGCCTGCAACTCAGGTTGTACCGGAGCAGCCACAGTGGGGGATTCCAAGTGAGCCGTGCGATTCAGGAGCGTTTGTAACGTCATGGCAAACTGATCCATGTGGTGATCTTACTCATGCATTCTGGAAAAAATATTACCAAGATTAACAAGTGGATTGTCTGTATCTTCTGAATTCATGGCCTTCGCCTACTGTCAGAAACCATGAACCAGACCGAGACAGAAGTACAGTAAAATCACACTTGTTTATTAATAAAAATAAAAAGGTAAATAGAGTAAGCATAGTCAAAGCATAGCCAGAGTCCAGTAACCAGATCAGGTAATCAGCCAAGCCAGAGTTCAGTAACCAGATCGGGTAATCAGCCAGGCCAGAAGTCAGGGATCCAAGTAGAGGAACAGCAAGCGGGATAAGGAGCCAGAAGGTATGTCAGCAAAGCCAGTCTTTAAACAGGAACGCAGGAGATGGTTTCTTGTGATGTGACCAAGGCGAAGGCAGAGATGAAGTGAGCGGGACGGCTTTAAGTAGAAAGGTCAGATGAGCAGGATCAGGAACAGCTGTGTAACTGTGGAGAAAGAAGAGAGCTGGCAATTAGCTTACAGCTGAGCGGCCACCTCAGAGAAGGAAGGGTTGAGCCAGCCCTTACAGATTCATTACGAAACGAATTGCACAAGCCTTGTTGCCAGCCAGTACTGATCCCTCTCCTTGATACCACGAATCCGAGGGTCCTTTCGCAGGCTTTGTAGCATCAGGGAAGCCATGCAGCGTAGGTTTGCTGAGGCATTCGGTCCGGAGTCCTCTGGGTCACTAAGGACGACCTGATCAGCACCCACCTCCTCCCAGCCATGTACAAGTCCATGGGTTTCTGAGGATTGAAAACGAACCCTTGAAGACTGCTGCTGATGTTGAATGCCAGGCTCCACCTCCATGCTGACACAATCCTCTTCCTCCTTCTCCTCCTCCTCCTCCTCCTCCTCCTCCTCTTCCTGTGTGATAGTCAGGCCTGCAGGAATACTGTCTGGATAAAGGGGGCTTTGAGAGATAAGGAAGTCCTCCCCTTCCTCTCTCGGTTCTGCCTCAAGTGCCCTGTCCATTATTCCATGTAGCTTGTGCTCCAACAGCAAGACAAGAGGGACAGTATCACTGATGCATGCACTGTCACTGCTCATCATCCTCGTGGCCTCCTCAAATGGTGACAGGACAGTGCTTGCATCCTTGATCATGAGCCACTGGCGTGGCAAAAAAAATCCAAGCTCCCCTGACCCTGTCCTGGTGCCATACTCACACAGGTAGTCATTGATGGTCCTCTGCTGCGTGTGCAGCCACTGCAGCATTGCCAAAGTTGAGTTCCACCTGGTGGGCATGTCACAGATGAGGCGGTTCTTGGGCAGGTTGCATTCCTTTTGGAGGTCAGCCAGCCGAGCACTGGCATTATATGACCGGCGGAAATGCCCACAGACTTTCCTGGCCTGCTTCAGGAGATCCTGTAAGCCCGGGTACCTGCACAAGAACCGCTGCACCACCAAATTTTTTTCTTTTTCTTTTTTGTGCCACGTCAGCGAGAGAGTTTTCCCCGGGAAATAAATTTTTCAATTATTTAAAATTCAAAATGTTTCCCATCTTATCATCACATCATAGTGGCTATAAATCCATTTAATAGGCCAAATCTTCTTATTACAAAAAGTATCAACGATTTACGATTACTTCCCTCCTGGGATACTCTCCGCCTCCCCTCCGCTGCACCACCAAATTAAGGATGTGATCCAAACAGGGAACATGGGTGAAGTGTCCCTGTCGGAGGGCAGAAAGGAGGTTGGTGCCATTGTCGCAAACCACCATTCCTGGCTGAAGCTGGCGTGGTATCAACCACCTCTGAGCCTGCCCCTGCAGAGCTGACAGAATCTCTTCCCCGGTGTGGCTCATGTCCCCTAAGCAGACCAACTCAAGCACCACATGGCATCTTTTTGCCTGAGTGCTTGCGTAGCCCCAGAACGCCTATGGAGCACCGCTGGTTCTGAGGACAAATCTGCACAGGAAGAGGCCATAGAGGAAGAAGAAGAGGAGGGGTGGAGGAGAGAGGTGTGGCAGAATCACCACTACCAGCACTTTGGAGGCGTGGTGGTGTAACAAGCTCCAACAATACTGCACCCTGTCCTGCATACTTCCCAGTTGTCAGCAGGGTTACCCAGTGTGCCGTAAAGAAAGGTAACGTCCCTGTCCATGCCTGCTGGACCATGAGTCAGTGGTAATATGCACCTGACCGCCCTGTCCGACAAAGCCAAGACATTGCCTTCCATGTGTCGGTAGAGAGCTGGAATGGCCTTCCGAGAAAAAAATTGGCGTTTTTGGAACCTGCCACTGAGGTACCGCACATTCCACAAATTCTCGAAAGGCGGTAGAGTCTACCAGCTGAAAAGGCAGCAGTTGGAATGCTAGCAATTTAGCCAAACTAGCATTCAGCCGCTGAGCATGTGGATGGCTGGGACCAAATTTCTTTCGCCGGTTTAGCAACTGGGGTAGGGAAATTTGCCTGCTACAATCGGATGTTGGTGTACCGATAGCAGATTGCCCGGAAGTGCTTGGGACACCTAATTCTACACCTTCATTCCTCTCAGTGCAGGTCTCTGAGAGGACTGAAGTTATAGTGGGGTTAGAGATCCCAGCTGATGAGGAGCAAGGAGAGGTCCGCCTTGTTCTTTGGTGTGGGTCTTTTAAGTACTGTTGCCAATGGACTGCATGGGAGCTCGACATATGTCTGGTCAAGCATGTGGTGCCAAGCGGCTGCTTTTTTGGCCATGCTTGACACGCTTCAGACATATGTTGCAATCAGCAATGGTGCGATCTGCTGCACACATCTCAAAAAAGGCCCACACCAAAGAACTTTTGGAAAAATGCGCGGAGTCAGCAGTGCCCTGCACATGCGGAGCTCTGCGGTGTGATGCAGTCAGTTGCCTGCCCTTAAGCTGGCTCCTGGAGGGCATCCTGACTCGTTGGAGATGTGCCTCCTCCTCCTCCTCTCTTCTATCTGGAACCCATGTAGAGTCAGTGACCTCATCATCCCCTCCCTCCTCGCCACTGGAGAAAACCTGGCTGTATGCTGCAGCTGGGGGAACATGACTACCAGTTTCTTGTCCTTCTTGGACACCCCCTCTCTCTGGGCTCATGTTACTGCCTTCATACTCAACCTGGGTACCATCATCAGAGCCTTCAAAACACTGCGCATCCTCCTGCAGCATGTACCCTACACTGTGGTCGAACAGTTCGGGCGACACCTCAGGGCATGATGGTGGGGCTAGGGAAGGAGTGACTGATGACATTGAGCCGATGGAAGAGGCCGCTTTGGCAGTTGCATTGGCAGACAAAGTACCCTGAGCCTGGGTGACAGAGGATGAGGAGGATGAGAACGGCTTGGTCATCCACTCTACCAACTCTTCTGCATGTTGTGGCTCAACACGGCCAGCTGCCGAAAAAAAGGACAAGCGTGCCCCACAGCCACGTCCTGAGGATGCACTGTGTCCATGACCAGCACTGTTGGCTGTAGACACAGAGCCTGCTTGCCCTCTTTTAGTGGCCTGTGAGCATCTGCCTCTCCTTGGTGGCCTTCCAGACATACTGTACAATTAGATTAGCAAAACAACGCCTGCAGTTTACTAAAAACAGTACACCAGGAATGGCCTAGAGTCAGGTATAGGCTTGGCTAGACCATATATACACATATATATATTAAATGAACCGCAGCTCACTGAGTCACCTGCCTGAAAGTGTCTTTGAACACGTACTCCAGGAATGGCCTACAGTCAGGTATAGGCTTGGCTGGACTACAATGCAATGGATATATATTTTATGAACTGCAGCTCACTGAGTCACCTGCCTGCCTGAAAGTGTCTTTGAACACGCACTCCAGGAATGGCCTACAGTCAAGTATAGGCTTGGCTAGACTATATATATAATATATAATATAATATAATAATATATGTAATATATATATTAGACTGACTGCATATATATATGAAATACACTGCAGCTAACTGAATCAACTGCCTGAAGTAGATTAGAAACAGTAGAGCAGGAACGGTCTGCAGAAGAGATCTAGCTAAACTGGATACAGTTGAGATATATATATATATATATATATATATATATATACATATATATATATATATATATATATATATATATATATATTAAATACACTACAGCTAACTGAATCAACTGTCTGCCTGAAGTATATTAGAAACAGTAGAGCAGGAACGGTCTGCAGTGAGATTTAGCTAGCTGAATAAACTGCCTGCTCAAAGTAAATGAAATGACACTCTCTCTCTCTCTCCGCCAGCAACACACTACACAGGGCCAACGTGTAGGCGGCCTTATATAGTGTGGGGCGTGTACTTAACCCCCTAAACCATAATTGGCCAAAGGCACCCTGCCTTTGGCCAATTATGGCTCTGTTTTGCTTACGGCGCTGTGATTGGCCAAAGCATGCGGGTCTTAGTGCATGCTTGGCCAATCATCAGCCAGCAATGCACAGTGCATTATGGGCCATGTTGCGCTGCTCGGATTTGGCACGAATGGCACATAATGTTCGATCTTTGTCGAACGATCAAACAGTCAGCCCATTTCTACTCTGAAGTATAGCAATTATTGATTTTTTTATTGAAAATCTTCCACTGTTGTATCAGTGGGACTGCAATGGTTAACATTTTGTGCTCTTTGTTGAAATCCCCTGTTTTTGTATGTGTTTGGCCCAGGTCTGGCCATCTCCACCTGTAACCAATTAATGGGTTGATTTTTTAATTAAGTGATTTATGCCCTTCATACCTCACAAGGGCTGCTTCCCTTATATATATACTTGTTTTTATTGTCATATTTTTATGCTTTTGATGAAGGCCTAAGGCCGAAAGGCGTCAGCATTTTTGGATGATGTTATTGCTGTAATGCTCAAATATTTTCTACGGAGAAGCTGTCGAGTTGCCGGCCTGTACTTTCTATGGATCTTTTGTGAGCTTAATTAGCCAGAGCACCAACTACTCTACACACCAACTATACTATATAGCGGTAGAGCTTGGGTGAGTTTTTCTCTTGCTACTTTAGCCTGTCATGTCTTCTGTTTGTTTTTGCCAGTTGAATAAAGCCATTTTTATTTTTACTGGACTGTCTCTGAGCCAGCTGTTCACCCCTCTGATCACCTACAAATTGGTGTAGCTATGATTTGGGGACTTTGAGGGGTACAGGCCAATCCCATGTCCTGGGTGAAAGCTGCACAGGCTGTGAAGTCTTCAGAACAAGCCATGGAGGAGCTAATTAAACAATTAGAAATGGCTAACGCCCAGGCAGTCGCTGTGCAACAGGAAACAAACCGCTTACTGGTTGAACAGCTAGCAAGACTGCAAAAAGCGGTGACCCAGCAGGCTGAAATGACGAAAGGTGATCCCGCTGTAAAGAGTGACCCCCTGGAAGGCAGTGCAGCGGACCCTGCAAAAGATGATTGCCTCAGACAACATGGAAGCATACCTAGCAATGTTTGGGCGGGTTGCAGCAAGGGAAGGTCTGCCTGATAAAGACTGGGCAGATGTACTGATTCCTTTCCTGACCGCAGACCCCCAACAAGCGTACTGTGACTTGGCCCCTGAATCAGCACGGGATTATAAGCTCCTGAAAGCAGAATCCTAGCAAGGCTGGGAGTGACTGTTGCTTTAAGGGCAAACCGAGTCCATGGCTGGCACTTTGACAAGCCTAAGCCTGCCCGTGCACAGCTCTACCACCTGATGCACCTTTTCCAAGATTGGCTGAAACCTGAGGAAAAGACAGTGGAAAGAGTCGCACTGGACTGTTTCCTGCATGGACTACCCAGGGAACTCCACCAATGGGTGGCTCCGTCCGAGCCTTAATCCCTGGATGAGATGACTGCTGCTGTATTGCAGAAAAGTTCCAGGAGAGTCCCTCTGTCACAAGAGAGCTGGCCCATTTCAAAGGAGTGCGTTCCAGCACCAGGGTGGCTCCTGGTGATCGCAGGAGCCACCCTGGTGCTGCCAGGAGCACCCCAGGACCAACTGCCAGGAGCACCCCAGGACCTAATCTTCCAGGGAACCGACAGGGGGAAACCCATGAGGTTCGCTGTTGGTCCTGCCATCAACTGGGTAATCTGGAGGCCCAGTGCCCAAGTCGGGAAGAACCAATGGAGTGCGACATGGGTTTGCGTCACTCCATGTATGCCCATGCATTATGTGCTGCAACCAGCCTGAATTCACATGAGTGTGTGGTGCGGGTCAATGGGCAGGAGGTGGTAGTGCTCCTTGACTCTAGGAATGTCATCACCCTGCTTTGATCGGACAGGTTGCCAAGAAATCTGGTACCAAGGGAAGAGGTCGGGGTCATCTGTGTGCATGGTGATGTTAAAAACTATCCGGTGGCCTATGTGACCCTGTGTACACCAGCAGGAACGGCTACACCGGGATTACTTCATTACTTAATAATCGGGTGAGACTGCCCCATGTTTTGGGACTTGTATGAGCAAAAAGCTCAAAGGTTCGGGGGTTTCCCCCAAAAAGCAAGAACCCACAGAGGTGGTAAATAATACTGTGTTGCAGGAGGTTGTTACTAAGGATCAGTACCAGGTTGCTGAACCTGCAGGAAGTGAGCCCGGTCCCCTGGTGGTGTTTGCGGGATTGGAAGCGAAAAGTACTTTCTCTGAGCCAGATATGTATCTCGGGGGCTCCCGGAAAGATTTCCTTAGTGCTCAGATGAGGGACCCCACTTTGATCCCCGCCAGGGAACAAGCCATAGTATTAAACGGTGAACCACTGCACCCTGGGGCGGATGGGACTTGTTGTACCGGGTAACTAAAGTCAATAAAGAACAACTGGTGGTACCCAAACCTTTTAGGTCAAGGGTGTTAGATTTGGCTCATAGTCATGTACTTGGGGGTCACCTTGGAGCGGCTAAAACTCACAAACGGGTTTTACAGCATTTTTTTTTTTTTTTGGCTCAGTGTATATCGGCAAATTAAGGACTACTGTGAGTCCTGCCCTACCTGTCAAAGAACCTCTTCAACACCCCATTTTCGCAATTTGCTGGTACCGCTTCCAATTATCGAGGTTCTCTTTGATTGCATAGCCATGGCCTTGGTGGGCCCCTTACCTAAGTCAGCTTAGGGGACACCAATATATTTTGGTTGTCTTTGACTGCCACCAGATATCCGGAAGCGGTCCCTTTAAGAAATTGCTCATCCAAGGTCTTTGCACGGGAGTTGTTTCAGATGTTCATGAGAACAGCGCTCCCATCCAAGATCTTGACAGACCAAGGTACCCCGTTCATGTCAAAAGTGATGAAGGAACTTTGTAAACTGTTTCAGATTAAACACTTGCAGACTTCAGTGTATCACCCACAACCTGATGGGTTAGTGGAGCGGTTCAACAAAACCTTAAAGGGAATGCTAAAGAAAGCAGTTGAGGAGGATGGTCTGGATTGGGATTGCTTGTTGCCGCCCTTGTTGTTTGCCATAAGAGAGGTACCCCAGGCCTCCACGGGATTCTCCCCTTTGAGTTGATTTATGGAAGACACCCCCATGGACTACTGGACATAATGAAAGAGATGTGGGAACAAGAAGCTTCCCCGTATTGGAGTGTGGTAGAACACGTCTCTCAAATACAGGATGGAATAACAAAAGTTATGCCCATAGTACGGGAACATTTGCAGTCATGTATATAAACGATCTGTCAAGGTTAGAGAGTTTAAACCTGGGGATCGGGTGCTGGTGTTAGTGCCTACCGTGGAGAGTAAGTTTCTCACCAAGTGGCAAGGACCCTTTGAGATAGTTGAGAGCGTGGGCAAGGTCAACTATAAAGCCCACCAAACATAAACCCTACCAGATTTACCATGTCAACTTGATCAAACCATGGAAAGATAGACAGGTTTTGACAGTCATTCTGAATGTCCTGGAAGATCCTGACGCTCAGATTAAGAAGGTAGGGATTGTAGAGGCTCTCTCCCCTTCTCAAAAACAGGAGTCCTGGGAGTTTTTGCAGAGGAATCGAGACATTTTTTTCAAACCTGCTGGGCCTAACCTCAGTAATTGAACATAATGTCATCACAGACCCTGGCGTTCGAGTAAATCTCAAACCCTACCGCATACCCGAAGCTCGCCGGAATATTGTCTCGGCCAAGGTTAAGAGTATGTTAGACCTTGGGATCATTGAGGAGTCTTCAAGTAGCTGGTCCAGCCCCTATAGTCCTTGTACCCAATCCGAATGGAACCTGGCGGTTCTGAAATGACTTTCGCAAGTTAAATGAAGTCTCCAAGCCAGACCCGTATCCCATGCCCCAGGTGGATGAGTTAATCGAGAGAATAGGACCGGCCCAATACATCACCACTCTTGACTTGACCAAGGGATACTGGCAGATCCTGCTTTCCCCAGAGGCTAAAGAAAAACCGCATTGGTCCACCAGAGGGGTTATGGCAATATGCCCGAATGCCGTTTGGGTTACATGGGGCCCCAGCCACTTTCCAGAGGGCCATGGACTTCGTCCTGAGACCTCATAAGGAATTCTCAGGAGCCTATCTTGATGACATTGTCAACTTTAGTCAGGACTGGGAGAGTCACTTACCGAAGGTCCAGTTGGTTTTGGATGCGCTCCGAAAGGCGGGGTTCACAGTGAACCTGGAAAAGAGCAAGGTTGGGTTGGAGAAGGGTCTGAAGTATTGGACATATGTAATGTGGAAATGTATTTACAGATTGAGATTAAACCTGAAATAACACTTGTTGTAAAAGAAAGAAGTGTCAACCAGGAATATGAAGCACCCCGATTTATCCCCAGGACATGCCTGGAGGAGTTAAGAAAAAAGGTACAATTTTTGTAAAATCAGCAAACGGGTTAATGTGTGAGGAGGATGTTTCAGAAAATCTTCCTATAGAGGACCCACTAATGGGCAAAAAAGCTGAATGTAAAAATGTGATATCTAAACAATGTCCGGTTAACCTGCTGGGCAGGGATTTGTTGCATGCACTTGATATCTCAGTTATACCAGCTAAGGGGGGCTTGAGAGCCCACTGTACTTGCAAAACACATGTAGTGGAGGCTAACAACGAGCCTTATCATTAGTATAGCCTGGATCTATATACTGTAGGCAGTGGCGGCTGGTGAAGTTTTAGGATGGGGGGGCGCCAGACCCCGCCCTTCCTTTTTGACCCCTCCCACTTGATGGAAATGGGCGTGGTTTCAGCGAAATAGTGGGCGTGGCTCTAAGGTGGTGTGGTTAGCGTCTGAGATGAACGAGGGATGGAGGGAGAGGGCGAGGGAGAGAGGGACAGCAGGCCTAGATCCTACACAACAAAAGAAATGTGTATTCTACAAAGTTTAACAATCAGCAGATAAAGATACTCCAAACACCTGGTGTTAGCGCTTCAATCATCCCAGCACCATGGTTGTTATGGTGTCAGGATGATTGAAGCTCATTATTACTATTATTACATTGTAATATAAAATGAAATCGTTCAACTCACCATAATGCAGAATCAGTGGGAGCCCTGAGTGTGTCACTAGCCACGTCGCCTGTCACCAGATGCCATCAGGTGTCCCCAGCAGTCCCTTCTTACATGCAGCCTGTGTCACATCAAATGCAGCCTCTGTCACATCAAATGCAGCCTCTGTCCCCCCCCCCAAAATGCAGCCTCTGTCCCCTTACATCAGAGTTGCCATCAGTGTCCCCCCACAGCATGTGTCCCCATCAGAGCCCCCCACAGCAGGTGTCCCCCACAGCAGGGTGTCTCCATCAGAATCCCCCCACAGCAGGTGTCCCCATCAGAGTCCCCCCACAGCATGTGTCCCCATCAGAGCCCCCCACAGCAGGTGTCCCCCACAGCAGGGTGTCCCCATCAGAGTCCCCCCACAGCAGGTGTCCCCATCAGAGTCCCCCCACAGCAGGTGTCCCCATCAGAGTCCCCCCACAGCAGGTGTCCCCATCAGAGTCCCCCCACAGCAGGTGTCCCCATCAGAGCCCCCCACCAGAGCCCCCCACAGCAGGTGTCCCCTATCAAAGCCCCCCACAGCAGGTGTCCCCCATCAAAGCCCCCCACAGCAGGTGTCCCCCATCAGAGCCCCCCACAGCAGGTGTCCCCTATCAAAGCCCCCCACAGCAGGTGTCCCCCATCAGAGTCCCCCACAGCAGGTGTCTCAATCAGAGTCCCCCCACAGCAGGTGTCCCCATCAGAGTCCCCCCAAAACAGGAGTCGCCCATCAGAGCCCCCCACAGCAGGTGTCCCCCATCAGAGCCCCCCACCAGAGCCCCCCACAGCAGGTGTCCCCTATCAAAGCCCCCCACAGCAGGTGTCCCCCATCAGAGTCCCCCCACAGCAGGTGTCCCCCATCAGAGTCCCCCCCACAGCAGGTGTCTCCATCAGAGTCCCCCCCACAGCAGGTGTCTCCATCAGAGTCCCCCCACAGCAGGTGTCCCCTATCAAAGCCCCCCACAGCAGGTGTCCCCTATCAAAGCCCCCCACAGCAGGTGTCCCCTATCAAAGCCCCCCACAGCAGGTGTCCCCTATCAAAGCCCCCCACAGCAGGTGTCCCCATCAGAGCCCCCCACAGCAGGTGTCCCCCATCAGAGCCCCCCACAGCAGGTGTCCCCTATCAAAGCCCCCCACAGCAGGTGTTCTCCATCAGAGTCCCCCCACAGCAGGTGTCCCCCATCAGAGCCCCCCACAGCAGGTGTCCCCCATCAGAGCCCCCCACAGCAGGTGTCTCAATCAGAGTCCCCCCACAGCAGGTGTCCCCATCAGAGTCCCCCCAAAACAGGAGTCGCCCATCAGAGCCCCCCACCAGAGCCCCCCACAGCAGGTGTCCCCTATCAAAGCCCCCCACAGCAGGTGTCCCCCATCAGAGTCCCCCCCACAGCAGGTGTCCCCCATCAGAGTCCCCCCCACAGAAGGTGTCCCCCATCAGAGTCCCCCCACAGCAGGTGTCCCCCATCAGAGCCCCCCACAGCAGGTGTCCCCCAC
Source organism: Aquarana catesbeiana (assembly GCF_042186555.1). Taxonomy (NCBI): domain Eukaryota; kingdom Metazoa; phylum Chordata; class Amphibia; order Anura; family Ranidae; genus Aquarana; species Aquarana catesbeiana. The sequence continues at coordinate 516,136,567 of NC_133324.1, read as the reverse complement.
AGCAGGTGTCTCAATCAGAGTCCCCCCACAGCAGGTGTCCCCATCAGAGTCCCCCCAAAACAGGAGTCGCCCATCAGAGCCCCCCACAGCAGGTGTCCCCCATCAGAGCCCCCCACAGCAGGTGTCCCCCATCAGAGCCCCCCACCAGAGCCCCCCACAGCAGGTGTCCCCTATCAAAGCCCCCCACAGCAGGTGTCCCCCATCAGAGTCCCCCCCACAGCAGGTGTCCCCCATCAGAGTCCCCCCCACAGCAGGTGTCCCCCATCAAAGTCCCCCCACAGCAGGTGTCCCCCATCAAAGTCCCCCCACAGCAGGTGTCCCCCATCAGAGTCCCCCCACAGCAGGTGTCCCCATCAGAGTCCCCCCACAGCAGGTGTCCCCATCAGAGTCCCCCCACAGCAGGTGTCCCCATCAGAGTCCCCCACAGCAGGTGTCCCCATCAGAGTCCCCCCACAGCAGGTGTCCCCATCAGAGTCCCCCACAGCAGGTGTCCCCCATCAGAGCCCCCCACAGCAGGTGTCCCCCATCAGAGTCCCCCACAGCAGGTGTCCCCCATCAGAGCCCCCCACAGCAGGTGTCCCCCATCAGAGTCCCCCACAGCAGGTGTCCCCCATCAGAGCCCCCCACAGCAGGTGTCCCCCATCAGAGCCCCCAACAGCAGGTGTCCCCCATCAGAGCCCCCCAACAGCAGGTGTCCCCCATCAGAGCCCCCAACAGCAGGTGTCCCCCATCAGAGTCCCCCAACAGCAGGTGTCCCCATCAGAGTCCCCCAACAGCAGGTGTCCCCATCAGAGTCCCCCAACAGCAGGTGTCCCCATCAGAGTCCCCCAACAGCAGGTGTCCCCATCAGAGTCCCCCAACAGCAGGTGTCCCCATCAGAACCCCCCCACAGGAGGGTGTCACCATCAGAACCCCCCCACAGCAGTTGTCCCCATCAGAGCCCCCCACAGCAGTTGTCCCCATCAGAGCCCCCCACAGCAGTTGTCCCCATCAGAGCCCCCCCCTCAGCAGGTGTCCCACCGATTCTCCACACAGCGGTACTTACCTTCAGTCTCCTGCGGTGTCCTCCTCCTCACACTGGCACCAGCATTCTTCCTGCTTCCTCTCTCGGGCGCAATGAGAGAGAGAACCAGGAAGTGACATCTGCCTCAGGGCAGATGTCAATCAAATCTGAAGTGCCAAGTAGCTTCCGCCTGGCGCCTGTAGTATGTATTGCTATGGCCGAGCGGAAGCTACTCGGCGCTTCAGAAAATGCCCCAAGGCGGGCTAAACGCCCGCAAATGCAGCGCCACGTCTGCAATCTCGTGATTGCATAGACGTGGCGCTTCCTATAAGTGCACTGTGTCCGGCGTCGCACTGTATCCGGCGTCCGAACACAGTGCACTTAAGGACCTTTTTTTTCCTTTTTTTTTTTTTTAAAGGGCCAGTATTAAAAATTTTTTTTTTTTTTTTTTTACTTTTTTTTTTTTTTTTTGCTGCCTGGAGGGGGGGGCGGCGCCCAGGCGCCCCCTATGGACGGGCCGCCACTGACTGTAGGTCCTGGGTGCATGCAACAATCCCTCCTGAACAAATTGGAAGAAAAAGTTAAAGTGAGGAACTACAAGGTCCAGCATCATTCTCACTGTACAATGTATTTTAAACATTCTTCAGGACCTAATATAAATTATGAAAAGAAACGAAGTTTTAAGGGTTAGAATCACCTTGAAAACTCTGTATTGGGATCGGGAGGGAGACAGCATGGCCACCTGCCTCCTCCCCGATGAGGTATTCAAGCTACACAGAGAGAGTCATCTCAGCTAGATAGCTCCATGAATAGGCTGAGGAGTTAGAAGTTATTTAAACTACAGAAAAAAGAAAGTTGTTTGTTTTAGGAAATTTACGACATTGTTTGTTTGTATCTAGCAATACTGCTTCTGGAAGGAAAATATCTGTAGGCAATTATAGGGTCTTAAACTGAAAAGAGGGCTTGTTTATTTTATAGTCATTAGCCCCTTTTCTTGCTGAAATACTGCAATAAGCAAATAGTTCAGTGTGACATAAATAATACAGAAGTTTCTAGTCATAAGAATATTAGATGTTTTGATGGTGCAGATGACTGTAATGATCTCTCCCATGATTGGATGCTTAGATACAATTTGTGTATATATCTCATTGTTGTAGCTGCTCTCTGAGTACTATCTGTTGTGGAACCACAAGTCCCAGCATAGCTTGAATCTGTAGATAAATTCAATGCTGCTAATGTAATTACAGTTGTAGGTTTTACATGTTAGACAAGATAATGTATTTCTTTCAGTATGAGTGTAGGAGAGTAGAAGGTATAGCCACCATTTTAGAAATAGCTGTCTGCACGTATGTGCAACAACAACATTAAATCACTTTTGTGACAGTTCATCTCAGTACTCTGTATCTCTTTAAGGGGCACGTTTAGGGAGTTATGTCTGGTGACTTTAGACAGAAACTTGATGAGCTGAGCAGAAAATCTCAGAATACTTTCTTATTCTTAAACATTTGTTGATTTTTTTTTTATGCTTATAAAGAGTTACACCCCATGTGTCAATTACTTGAAGCACTACAGTAGAATGGTATACGTTGGGAAATTTGTTAAATGATTGGGTACACGTGACACCAGAACAATGAAAAATGAAGGGAGTTCAATCTTGTAGCCTCAATTGGGACACACAAAGTACACCAGGGGTGCACCTTTCAGGGGGACATTGTGACAAGTAATGACCTGGGAGGAAGAGGATGCACTAAAAGACATCCCTGATCACATTTGGTCAAGAGGAAAAGCTGATGTAGGACTAATTAAAGCAGCAAGTGAAGTGCATATCACCCCCAAAAGTACTGTGAGACTGCATCAAGAAACGGTGCTCTTTGAGAAAGTATGCAGAGGTTGGAATGGATCCTGTGGTCAGGAAAAAGCAGGGTAGGGGTATGGCCATAGAGTGTTCGGATTCACCCTGTGTTACACCATTGTTTCCTGTTAAGAAGCCACAAGGAGGCTGGAGACTCGTTCAGGACTTACAAGCAATAAATAAAGATGTGGCAATAGTGCCTGACCCCCCTTGTCCTCCTGAACGACCTCCAGCCTGAGAACAAAGTATTTTCTGTTATTGATATAAGTACATTCATATCTTGCGAAACCAGCAGAAATGCAGAGCGTGATAGATGAAACATGGTTAATAAAAATGCAAAAATCAGCACCCGAGGCTGAGAAACAAAAATGGTTGTCAAAAGGGGCAGTACAGATAGAAGGTATTTATATAAGCATAGTGATGGTATACCTATATTGCCTACCTCATTGTTTAGATATGTAGTTTTATTGAGTCATGGGCAGGCCCAAGTCTCAAAAGGGGGGATGGTACAGATGTGAACAAGTGTTCACAACGTATGGATTTACAAATTACTAAAAAAAAAATTTTTGTGTGACCTGTAACAAATATTGTGTGCAAGGGGTACTGAGACCTCTTAGATGTCAATTTCCTAAGCCTCCCTACCCCTTTCACACAATATGTATGGATTTCATTGAACTAAACCAATGTGAAAATAAGAAGTATTGCCTGGTAATTGTCTATTTACACACAAAATGGGTGGAAGCTTTCCCTCTGACTCACCCTTATGGGCAGTCAGTTGCCAAGGCAATTATAAAAGAAATAGTTCAGAGATTTAGGATTCCTTCTCTCATCTACAGTGACAATGGTTCGCATTTTGTAAACCAGACAATACAGCAGATCGGTATATGGTATAATATTGACTTAAAGAACCATTGTGTTTACCACCCACAATCTGCAGGTACTGCGGAAAGGCATAATGGTACTATAAAAAGTAAACTAAGGAAGCTAATGGAGGAAACTGGAAAAACTGGGTTCAGTGTCTGCCAATAGCTTTGCTGAGAATAACCCCCACAGCAAAAGGGTTGACACCTTATGAGATACTATATGGGAGACCATATTATATTCCACAGCTTAAGCCATTTGCTAGGGAAGATGAGGAAATGGATTGTGAATTTGCAAACTATACGTGAAAACTATTAATGTTTAAGGAGGTTTTGTCTCCAAACTCTCTTACAGGTCAAGATACATCAACAAAACAGGACACGGTAGTCCAACCAGGGGATTGGGTTTGGATCAAAATATTCGAGAGAAAGCAATGGTCAGATACAAGGTGGGAAGGGCCATACCAGGTACTATTGTCTACACCCACAGCAGTTAAAATAGCAGAATGAGTACCCTGGATACACCTCTCACATTGAAAAAAGGTAAAAAGTCTAGGGCCAGAGCAGAACGCCCACAGAGTCTTGAGTGCAAGTCCAACTACAAAGGGGGGTGACTCCAATAGGGACCACTCGTCTCAACCCCGGTGAAGAAACATGGCACAATACAGGCTCATAGGGGCGGTAAAACAGCTCAGAGAAAGACAATTGTTAGAACCAGGCTACTTTACCAAAATATGGACAGGCAGATTTCTAATAGGGATAACGACAGTAGGAAGCATTGTAGCGTTGGTACTAATGCTCTTGGATCTAAACACTAAGACCCAAAAACAGGACAAACCAGTACAGAAGAGAGAGCTGACGAAAATGCCCAATGGTGACCTAGTTATCACTATAAACGAAGGTCCCATCACAGCAGTCCAATTTGATATCTGTCAGGTAATAGAATGCCCACGTAACTGGGAACTTACATATAGTGATTACGAAAAGTATATGTGTGTAACTGCCACCTGTTCTTCGTGGCCTGAGAAATGGTGGACTACAGATTTGGATGGTTACCTAACCTCCTCAGCCTAGGTTCCCCAACAAAAGAGGAGTCTAGCCCATTGTTTAAGATTGTATAAACTATCACCATGGGGGAAGGGCTCTAACCAACTGTTATTAGCTTTGAGAGATGCAAAGAGGGAGGATTTGGGCACCTATGGGCTAGAAATACATATACCCCTGGGAAAAGATGCAGTAGGGACCATAGGGATTCAAGTACTCAGGAAAGGACAAGTTGTGCCCTCAGTCACCAGCATGCCACTAATAAAGCGACGTCCAGACCTGTTCAAAGCTAACTTCACCTATAAAGAGCAGTTAAGTATAGAAACAGGGTTTGGAGATAAGAATGAGTGGATAGAATGGGTAAGATGGACAACCAAGACCAAGGGGCTGGGGAATTGTATCTCATGTGCCAACTGACGACCCCAGCTAGCGACTGTTCCTTTCCTAACTGACAAAACAAACCTGACATGTATAATAAGAATGTTCAAGGAAAATGTCACAAATACTGAATGTACAAAAGAGCAGAAATTATATCCAACCACCGAGATGCGAAGTATACCCCCTTCTGTTAGAGCGGTCCCAGGGAATTTCACCTGCTTTGTCAGCACCGAGGAAAATGGACAGCAGGTAGGAAACTTACCCATGACTTACTGCATACAAAATATATCAACTAGTGAGCCACCATACCAGCAGGATTGGTTTCAAAACCAAAAGAAACAATTAGCTGATGTGTGGTGGATGTGCATACTTAGGACCAAACTTCCTCCTAAATGGAAAGGGAGCTGTGCTTTAATCCATTTGCTTCTCCCCTTTTATATGATACCTGTAGGTGATGAGATAAAGTTGCCACCGTTGAAGAAACAACACTTCCGAATGAAAATTAACGCACCGCAAGGATCGTTTGACAATCGAGTCTACATTGATTCCATTGGAGTACCACGAGGAGTCCCCAATTATTTCAAAGCACAAGACCAGATATCCGCCGGATTCACCTCCATCTTTTTGTGGATTCAACCTAACAAGAATGTCGCTTGGATAAACTACATCTACTATAACCAGCAAAGGTTTGTGAACTATACCAGAGATGCCCTTAAAGGAGTAGCCAGCCAACTGGATGCAACCTCATTGACAGCCTGGCAGAATCGTATTGCTCTTGATATACTGTTGGCAGAGAAGGGAGGGGTGTGGAAGATGTTTGGAACCTTTTGTTGCACCTTCATTGCTAACAAGCACAAATAGTGTCCCGCTGCCACCAAGAAGACAAACACAGGCCCGTCGTGCCCATAATGCCCTTCCTGCTGCATTCGCCAATCCTAATTGGGAACCCACCACTTCTGCAGCGCCCGTACTTCCCCCATTCACACCCCCAACCAAATGCAGTCGGCTGCACGAGAGGCATTTTTATGTCCTCCCGAGTACCCCTACCCAACGAACCCCCCCAAAAAAGATGTTGTGTCTGCAGCAAACGCGGATATAGGCGTGACACCCGCTATTATTGTCCCTCCTGTCCTGACAATCCTGGTCTTTGCATTGGTGAATGTTTTGAACGCTACCATTCACTAGTTGAGTATTAGCGTAGGGTACAGCATTGCACAGACTAGGCACACTTTCACAGGGTCTCCCAAGATGCCATCGCATTTTGAGAGACCCGAACCTGGAACCGGTTACAGTTATAAAAGTTACAGTTACAAAATAAGTGTAAAAATAAAAAAAACACAAACAAAAATATAAAATAAAAAATAATAGTTGTCGTTTTATTGTTCTCTCTCTATTCTCTCTCTCTCTATTCTTCTGCTCTTTTTTACTGTATTCTATTCTGCAATGTTTTATTGTTATTATGTTTTATCATGTTTGCTTTTCAGGTATGCAATTTTTTATACTTTACCGTTTACTGTGCTTTATTGTTAACCATTTTTTTGTCTTCAGGTACAGCATTCACGACAGAATGATGCTTGCAGGTTTAGGTATCATCTTGGTATCATTCTTTTCAGCCAGCGGTCGGCTTTCATGTAAAAGCAATCCTAGCGGCTAATTAGCCTCTAGACTGCTTTTACAAGCAGTGGGAGAGAATGCCCCCCCCCCACCGTCTTCCGTGTTTTTCTCTGGCTCTCCTGTCTCAACAGGGAACCTGAGAATGCAGCCGGTGATTCAGCCAGCTGACCATAGAGCTGATCAGAGACCAGAGTGGCTCCAAACATCTCTATGGCCTAAGAAACCGGAAGCTACGAGCATTTTATGACTTAGATTTCGCCGGATGTAAACAGCGCCATTGGGAAATTGGGGAAGCATTTTATCACACCGATCTTGGTGTGGTCAGATGCTTTGAGGGCAGAGGAGAAATCTAGGGTCTAATAGACCCCAATTTTTTCAAAAAAGAGTACCTGTCACTACCTATTGCTATCATAGGGGATATTTACATTCCCTGAGATAACAATAAAAATGATTAAAAAAAAAAAAAATGAAAGGAACAGTTTTAAAATAAGATAAAAAAGCAAAAAAATAATAAAGAAAAAAAAAAAAAAAAAAAAAAAAAGCACCCCTGTCCCCCCTGCTCTCGCGCTAAGGCGAATGCAAGCGTCGGCCTGGCGTCAAATGTAAACAGCAATTGCACCATGCATGTGAGGTATCACCGCAACGGTCAGATCGAGGGCAGTAATTTTAGCAGTAGACCTCCTCTGTAAATCTAAAGTGGTAACCTGTAAAGGCTTTTAAAGGCTTTTAAAAATGTATTTATTTTGGTGCCACTGCACGTTTGTGCGCAATTGTAAAGCATGTCATGTTTGGTATCCATGTACTCGGCCTAAGATCATCTTTTTTATTTCATCAAACATTTGGGCAATATAGTGTGTTTTAGTGCATTAAAATGTAAAAAAGTGTGTTTTTTCCACAAAAAATGCGTTTGAAAAATCGCTGCGCAAATACTGTGTGAAAAAAAAAAAATTAAACACCCACCATTTTAATCTGTAGGGCATTTGCTTTAAAAATATATATAATGTGTGGGGGTTCAAAGTAATTTTCTTGCAAAAAAAAATAATTTTTTCATGTAATCAAAAAGTGTCAGAAAGGGCTTTGTCTTCAAGTGGTTAGAAGAGTGGGTGATGTGTGACATAAGCTTCTAAATGTTGTGCATAAAATGCCAGGACAGTTCAAACCCCCCCCAAATGACCCCATTTTGGAAAGTAGACACCCCAAGCTATTTGCTGAGAGGCATGTCGAGTCCATGGAATATTTTATATTGTGACACAAGTTGCGGGAAAGAGACAAATTTTTTTTTTTTTTGCACGAAGTTGTCACTAAATGATATATTGCTCAAACATGCCATGGGAATATGTGAAATTACACCCCAAAATACATGGGGTCAATATACCCCATTTTGGAAAGTAGACACCCAAAGCTATTTGCTGAGCGGTATAGTGAGTATTTTGCAGACCTCACTTTTTGTCACAAAGTTTTGAAAATTAAAAAAAGAAAAAAAAAATTTTTTTTTTTGTCTTTCTTCATTTTCAAAAACAAATGAGAGCTGCAAAATACTCACCATGCCTCTCAGCAAATAGCTTGGGGTGTCTACTTTCCAAAATGGGGTCATTTGGGGGGGGTTTGTGCCACCTGGGCATTCCATGACCTCCGAAACTGTGATAGGCAGTGAAGAGTGAAATCAAAAATGTACACCCTTAGAAATCCTGAAGGCGGTGATTGGTTTTCGGGGTCCCGTACGTGGCTAGGCTCCTAAAAAGTCCCACACATGTGGTATCCCCGTACTCAAGAGAAGCAGCAGAATGTATTTTGGGGTGCAATTCCACATATGCCCATGACCTGTGTGAGCAATATATCATTTAGTGACAACTTTGTGCAAAAAAATAAAAAAATAAAAAATAAATTGTCACTTTCCCGCAACTTGTGTCAAAATATAAAATATTCCATGGACTCAACATGCCTCTCAGCAAATAGCTTGGGGTGTCTACTTTCCAAAATGGGGTCATTTGGGGGGGGTTTGTGCCATCTGGGCATTTTATGGCCTTCAAAACTGTGATAGGTAGTAAGGAGTAAAATCAAAAATGTACGCCCTTAGAAATCCTGAAGGCAGTGATTGGTTTTCGGGGCCCCGTATGCGGCTAGGCTCCCAAAAAGTCCCACACATGTGGTATCCCCATACTCAGGAGAAGCAGCTAAATGTATTTTGGGGTGCAATTCCACATATGCCCATGGCCTGTGTGAGCAATATATCATTTAGTGACAACTTTTTGTAATTTTTTTTTTTTTTTGTCATTATTCAATCACTTGGGACAAAAAAAATGAATATTCAATGGGCTCAAAATGCCTCTCAGCAATTTCCTTGGGGTGTCTACTTTCCAAAATGGGGTCATTTGTGGGGGTTTTGTACTGCCCTGCCATTTTAGCACCTCAAGAAACGACATAGGCAGTCATAAATTAAAGGCTGTGTAAATTCCAGAAAATGTACCCTAGTTTGTAGGCGCTATAACTTTTGCGCAAACCAATAAATATACACTTATTGACATTTTTTTTACCAAAGACATGTGGCCAAATACATTTTGGCCTAAATGTATGACTAAAATTGAGTTTATTGGATTTTTTTTAGAACAAAAAGTAGAAAATATCATTTTTTTTCAAAATTTTCGGTCTTTTTCCGTGTATAGCGCAAAAAATAAAAACGGCAGAGGTGATCAAATACCATCAAAAGAAAGCTCTATTTGTGGGAAGAAAAGGACGCAAATTTCGTTTGGTTACAGCATTGCATGACCGCGCAATTAGCAGTTAAAGCGTCGCAGTGCCAAATTGTAAAAAGTGCTCTGGTCAGGAAGGGGGTAAATCCTTCCGGGGCTGAAGTGGTTAAAATACATTGAATAAGAAAACACTGATGTGTATGTATGTATATATTAATAGTTAGACAATACTGAATAAAGTAGTTAGCTGTGTGTGATATATATATATATATATATATATATATATATATATATATATATTACAGTACCTTTTTGTAGAACCAATATATAAATACATATATATAGGATTATATAGTGAGACATATAACACATAAGGTGGGGTTATTGAAAGTTCATTCTCCCAAAGTCGTAAATCTGTTATCCTTGAAGTTGGTGAAGTCTTATCAGGATGAGGAGGGTTTGATTTAACATGGCTGGGTGCCATACTCTCTCTACACAGGTGTTTTTAATTGGACAAAACCAGTTATAAATCACTTTAATGAACATATAGGAATTCTGGGAATGAATAAGTTTGTCTGCTTGTAGGACAGGTGTCAGATTTATGGTTAGTTACATTGACGCAGATCTTAGCAACTAATCATATCTAGGAGAGATGGCTAAGATAAGGCTTGTAAAGGTATATACATGCAAGTTTTACAATTGTTAGACAGACAAGTCAGATAGGAGCCCATAAGGCTGAACTCTATGTATGCTGCCCTATTGCATGGGTCATAGAGATCAGAACCAATGGGCAAATATCTGTCCGTTTGTTGTAACTTGTCTCCTCGTACAAGTCAAATAAAGAAAACTTCTTAAATTGATCCAGAGTGTGGTCTAAAGTGAATTTCCCTCACAGTGCAGTACTGTCCCAGAATGGTTGGGGGGGATGAGCACCCTGTTGTGTACTTGAGCTGGAAGCTCACACCAGCTGAGAGGAATTATTGTATTGTGGAAAGGGAGTGTCTCGCAATAAAATGGGCTTTGGAGACACTCCGCTACTACTTGTTGGGCCGACCCTTCAAGTTAGTTTCAGAACACGTGCCATTTACGTGGATGGCCCAAAATAAAGACATAAACTCCAGAATCACCCGGTGGTTGCTCTACAGGACTTCAAGTTTGTAGTGGTACATAGACCAGGAAAGGTACATCAGAATGCGGATGCCCTTTCCCGGGTCTATTGCCACTTGATTCGTGGTGTCCAGGCTCCTGGCCTGG